>NC_080399.1:47425000-48025000 GCF_030265065.1 Corythoichthys intestinalis
AATCAAACTAACTTTAATACATTCATTTATTTTCTGTGCTGCTTATCCGTCTTAAGCATTTATTTATGCCGTATTTATGTTGCATATGTATGTTTATGATGTAACTTATTCATTTGGCACCTTTTGGATAACGACAGTCCAACTGAATGTAAAAGAGTACATATTCACCGCCACAAAAGCTTCCGATAAGAGCGCAAAATCGGACAACACAAGGAGTACGATCATCAATCTGGACAGCGCTTTTACGTGACAAATATATGATGGTTGGTGCAGCACTCTCTCGATCACAGAGACGGAGCCCAGTAGACGTTGAGGCAAAGTTTTCGTGTACTGTGATGCACGTGCTGTCTGCAAAAATTTCACTGTATATCCTAATCATATGTAAAGCACACAACAGCTCTGGATGATAAAAATCTCCATAATTATATTCAAATAAGTTTGATCACACAAAGGTTTACTGTAAAGATCAGCAAATAAAAACTGGAGTTCTTGACAGTTGTCACTTTGACAAGACGAACTTGACACATGAACACTACCAGTTTTGTCCTGCTCTCTTCCCGTCATTCCTGTTCATTTTGCTTTTGCTGTTCGTTTTGTGGAATATTGACCGTGCAGTCAAGATCATTAATGTTCCTCTCGGGTTCAAATTGAAAGGGCTGAACAGATGACGTGTTTATGTCGCTAGAGTCATACTCTGGAAGCCCGGCAGCCCAACCCAATGACGTCACCGCCAGAGTGCATTGCATCGTCAACAACAATGGCGACCTACTAGTTAAACTAATTTTTACAAATGTTTATAAAAACAAAAACATCAAGAGGGGTTTTTATATCAAATTGTTATAATTCATATCAACATTTATCTTTTTGGAATTATAAGTCTTTCTGTCCATGGTTCCCTTTAGGTTTAAATTACTATAAATAAAATATATTTTCTTCCATCACTCTTGGTTTTATTGAATTGTTAAAAAGTTCCCTTTTTTGGGGGGGGAGGGGGGGCGTCACCCTGTATATATCAACATTAACAGCACATTTTAAATTTAAAAATCCTTACCAGCACTGGAAGGAGTGGGTGAGACTTGGGAGTGATTTGATGAGTCACAGATTTCTGTCAACATGATAAAAAGTAACATCTCAATATAGTTTGGTAGCTGCTTCAACTAAATGGATTTTAGATTCCATCAAATCAGTTGGTTATATTGTACACTAACTACACCTGTTTGTGGATAGCCGTCTTCTGAAAAAGAACAAGCAATGTATTCTGTGAAAACATATTATAATTTTTTACATTTTTTATTATTTATTTTTATTGCACTATATATAACATAGTTTAAATACATGTTAAATAATTTATGAATACCCATTTGTTTACCAGAAAAAAAACAAAACAAAAAAAAATCTTACGTTCCGGTTTTATTTCCAGATGACCAATTTCCACATGGTATTCTGCACATAAAAAAGAGGTTGAAAAAAAATTCTGCAAAGGCTTCACTGGTATGAAATCCAATTCATTAGCCCATATACAGTGTTATGAAAGTCAGAATATGAATTTGATATTTTACAAAATGTAATTTTTATACACATGATGTTGATCGCACTGAATAAAAAAATGAAAACATAAAATCACGCAAAACTAGACTAATCACTATAAGGTGACTTCATACACATATTTTAGTAGACTCACGATGCCACTGTTCAGTGAATCCCTTTTCTGACTCTATGACTTTTACCTTTTACTTTAACTCCCCTTTAAGACTTTAATACTCACCAGCTAACTTGAGTTGTGTTATGCTTTGGAAGAGAATAGGCCCTAAATTTCCTGCAGCAAGGACAAAGTCCTGGTAGGTCAGGTTGCAGAGCTGGTTACCATCCATATCAAAGTTTTGAAAGGGGATGTGAGAGGCATCAATCTGGTTTATATCCATGACCTGTTGCAGCCACTCCCACACTTGATATTTACTCCAGAACTGTGGCTGGGAATCCTGAGACCATAAGTGACCGCTGGTGTACTCAGTCATCACTCTTGGAACTGGGGACATATATTTTTATATAGATAATATATTAGATTATCATTATTTATGAGTGATTACTTCATACAAATATCAGATACATTTGCCAAAGAGGCTAATGTGGGTAATACTGATGTGATTTAAGTAATATCACTTACCATCAGAATGACAGCAGTTGGAAGAAGCCCAGTGGCTAGTGATTAGCTGACCATCCAGATGGGTGTTTGAAGTGATGCTCATATTGCTGCAGCAAAGATTTACCATAGATGGGTTACAGCAGGATAAGATACATTTGAAAGATGAATAAATTAAGTGTTTATCATACATATACAGTTGTGGTCAAAAGTTTACATACCCCTGTGAAGAACATAATGTCATGGCTCTCTTGAGTTTCCAGTTATTTCTATAACTCTGATTTTTCTCCGATAGAGTGATTAGTACAGATACTTCTTTGTCACAAAAAACATTCATGAAGTTAGGTTCTTTTATGACTTTATTATGGGTTAACAGAAAAAGTGATCAAATCTGCTGGGTCAAAAATATACATACATGGATCTGAAAAAGCGAATCATTGACTTGAACAAGTCAGGAAAGTCACTTGGAGCCATTTCAAAGCAGCTTCAGGTCCCAAGAGCAACAGTGCAAACAATTGTTTATAAGTATAAAGTGCATGGCACTGTTTTGTCACTGCCACGATCAGGAAGAAAACGCAAGCTATCACCTGCTGCTGAGAGAAAATTGGTCAGGAGGGTGAAGATTCAACCGAGAATCACCAAAAAGCAGATCTGCCAAGAATTAGAAGCTGCTGGAACACAGGTGTCAGTGTCCACAGTCAAGCATGTTTTGCATCTCCATGGACTGAGAGGCTGCCGTGCAAGAAGGAAGCACTTGCTCCAAAAGCGGCACCTTAAGGCTCGACTGAAGTTTGCTGCTGATCACATGGACAAAGATAAGACCTTCTGGAGGAAAGTTCTGTGGTCAGACAAAACAAAAATTGAGCTGTTTGGCCACAATGCCCAGCAATATGTTTGGAGGAGAAAAAGTGAGGCCTTTAACCCCAAGTACACCATGCCTACCGTCAAGCACGGTGGTGGTAGTATTATGCTGTGGGGCTGTTTTGCTGCCAATTGAACTGCTGCTTTACAGAGAGTAAATGGGATAATGAAGAAGGAGGATTACCTTCAAATTCTTCAAGATAACCTAACGTCATCAGCCCGAAGATTGGGTCTTGGGCGCAGTTGGGTGTTCCAACAGGACAATAACCCCAAACACACATCAAAAGTGGTAATGGAATGGCTAAATCAGGCTAGAATTAAGGTTTTCGAATGGCCTTCCCAAAGTCCTGACTTAAACACCATTGAGAACCTGTGGACAATGCTGAAGAAACAAGTCCATGTCAGAAAGCCATCAAATTTAACTGAACTGCACCAATTCTGTCAAGAGGAGTGGTCAAAGATTCAACCAGAAGCTTGCCAGAAGCTTGTGGATGGCTACCAAAAGCGCCTAATTGAAGTGAAAATGGCCAAGGGACATGTTACCAAATATTAGCGCTGCTGTATGTATATTTTTGACCCAGCAGATTTGATCACTTTTTTCTGTTCACCCATAATAAAGTCATAAAAGAACCAAACTTCATGAATGTTTTTTTGTGACAAAGAAGTATCTGTTCCAATCACTCTATCAGAGAAAAATCAGAGTTGTAGAAATAACTGGAAACTCAAGAGAGCCATGACATTATGTTCTTCACAAGTGTATGTAAACTTTTGACCACAACTGTATATCAATGCAATTACCATAATTTTGATGTGCTTTGCAGAATTAATGTAATGTCGATGAAGTACGATAAAAATGTGCCATGTACATTCAATATATACCAAACAACTTAGTATACAGTAACACAATGCCTTGACCTTTAAATAAACACAGACCACCAATGGCTGAACCATTCAGGTAGTTTGCAAAGGCAACAATAACAACATGAAGAGTTTCTTTGTGGGTCTAGTAAAAAGCACCCAAGCCTTGCCATGAGAGTGACAATAACCTTGATGTATAGCAGTGTAATTTATAATAACAATATATTGACAAAATTGTACTGCTTCAACTTGCAGAATTAAAAGTAAAACTAGATCAAGTCATGAAGATATATATATATTTTTTTTTATAAAAGTGGGAATATGTACAATAAAAGTGAAGTGTTGTATTCAACAGACATTGCATACCAGATTAATCTTAAAATATTACAAATTTAATTAATTAAAATTTTAAATTTAAATGTAATTAAAATTTTTCTGGCATCTAAAGAAACAGAAGCAGTCATATATTTATATTGCTTTTGTATTTTGGCTAATATCAATAAAAGAAAAATACAGTGGTACTTCTACATAAAATTGCTTCGACACACAATCTTTTCGACAACCAACATAAAATTTGACATGCCATTTGCTTCTACATCCCTCGACATGCTCGGAATACGACGCAGTTTCTTTGTTTTAGGGTTGGGCAAGACGGACGCACAGTGGATTTTCTTGTAAGAAAAATCAGTATGGATTCCAAGAACGTTAGTGCAGATGGTGAATAAAGGAAAAAGGTGAGGCTTACCATTGAAATATAGATTGGAAAGGACAAAAAAATATGGGCGTGGTGTGCCGTCCGTGAACTGGCTCGACAATACAGCCATAGAATGTTTACGATGTCGACGGTCCTCCTCCGACCTCCATTCGCAAGTCTTTATAAGTTAAGGTGATAATTATTGTGGTAACATTGCCAAAAAATCGCCAGCTTCGTCAGGTTTTTAATCATTTATTTCAGAACTTGTGCAACACAACATGCCTACTGTCCAACTGCAGCTGAACAAAGTGAAAGTAAAGTGTCCTCTCTCACTTTGTCAAGTCAGCCACGCACGCTGTGCGTTCAGCTACACCACCAAAACACATCCGCCACATTAGAACCCGATTTGTTACATTATTCCAGATATTATTATTACCATTATCATATTATTATTTTGATTTTTATTCGTAGTTTATTTGTTTTGCTCTGTGGAACTGCTATTTGCAACAGTACCAGCAGCATTTATTAAGGATTTAGTGTTGGTTTTCGGGCTGTGGAACGAATTAATGGAATTATAAAGTATTGTTATGGGAAAATCCTGCTTGACATGCGACCATTTTGACTTACAAACAAGGTCCAGGAACGAATTGACTTCGTATGTAGAGGTACCACTGTAGTCACAATTTCAGCTAAATTGTATGGTAAATTAAATAGTAAGCACAGGTTGCACATGCAAGGAAAATCGGCTAACTCTCCATCTCCACAGACATTGTCAAATACAAACAATTACAATAGCTACTGTATTTGGTTGTATAGTTGTTGATTTTTATTTTATTTTCTTGCATACTTACATATGTGAAGTTGGTCTTCAATATGCAAGCAGTTTAATCGTGGTGTAGTTAAATAAAACAACCTGATCAAAACGACAGTTGTGTTGATTTTCTTTCCTTTCTCACTTCAAGATATGGGTCACACCTTCATAGTTTATACTCTTACCCATTCCTATGACATCATTAACGGACACAGCTGGCATATCAGGTTCCAGCACAGATCACTGTGAATTTGGTTTGGCCAATAGAGACATCATGCCACACGAATGCAAACTCTCTCTCTCTCTCTCTCTCTCTCTCTCTCTCTCTCTCTCTCTCTCTCTCTCTCTCTCTCTCTCTCTCTCTCTCTCTCTCTCTCTCCCTCTCTCTCTCTCTCCCAGTCATTGCTTTGTTATATGAATCTTTTTAAGTTACTGATTTAAGTGCAATTGAAAGCTATAAAAAAAAATATATACAAATATGGGAATGAGGATTTTGAGATGGTATAGGTACGGTCAAAGACAGAACACATCATAACTTGAAAACTTGATCTAGGCAGGTATATGGAGAGCTCACAATTATACAGTGTATCACAAAAGTGAGTACACCCCTCGCATTTCTGCAGATATTTATTTATATCTTTTCATGGGACAACACTGAAAAAATGACACTTTGACACAATGAAAAGTAATTTGTGTGCAGCTTACATAATAGAGCTAATTTATTTTCCCCTCAAAATAACTCAAAACATAGCCATTAATATCTGAAACCCAGGCAACAAAAGTAAGTACACTCCGTAGAAACTACGTACATCCCTAAATGTCCAAATTGAGTAATGCTTGTCATTTCCCCTCCAAAATGTCATGTGACTCATTACAGGGAGTGCTGTTAGCATTGCTGCAGAGATTGAAGAGGTGGGGGGTCAGCCTGTTAGTGCTCAGACCATACGCCGCACTCTGCATTAAATTCGTGTGCATGGCTGTCACCCCAGGGGGAAGCCTCTTCTGAAGCCGGTACACAAGAAAGCCCACAAACAGTTTGCTGAAGACATTCCAACAATGCACATGGATTACTGGAACCATATCCAATGGTCTTGTTATTTAAAAATAATTCAGTGGGATTGTGACAATTACGTTTAAAACTATTTATATACAATTTTTTGAACATTTCTTTCGGTATCGGAGTGGGACTCGGTATAAAATGTGAAGTATTTTAAATAGTTTTTGTTCTATTTTGCGCAGGGACAGTTGCTGCAACAGTTAATGCACTTTTTCATTTAAAAAAGGAATACATGTCAAATTGCATCTAGATTAAACGGAGATACACGCCTATGTGTATTCATAAATTTTAAAAGGTAATATATTGCCATAGTTGAAGTATCACAATACGTATCAGACTGCCCCACAGGTATTGAGATAGGGATCGGATCGTGACAATAGCGGATCATCCCAGCCCTAATGAATAAAATAAATAAATAAATAAATAAATTAAAAAAAAAAATATATATATATATATATATATATATATATATATATATATATATATATATATATATATATAAATATATATATATATATATATATATATATATATATATATATATATATATAATATATATAAACATACAACATTTGTTAAAATATTCAAATCAATTTAGTAATAAAATACAATAGTATTTTGTTAGCCTACCAGAGCAGGACCTTGGTCCAACCAGTGTGACCACCTTGGTTGAATGCTGATTTATCAAGTTCCTGCAGATACCAAATACTCTTAACACAAGGGTTTCCAGTAAGTGAAGAGTTTAAACTGCTTACACTAGGTGCTTCCCACTAAATGAATATTTGATCTTTTTAACTTCCTTATGCTATAACAATTGGTTGTCCTTGCTGACTCTATGAAGGTAGCCATTTGCATAGACAGGCAGATACACTCACCCTGGCAACTATTTTTTTTTTTTTATTCCTGCTGGCTCTCCACCCCCTTTCTTTTCTATCTCTGACTCAAGTAGGAAAAAAAAAAACACATGTGTGGCAAGACCAATATATTTAACATGCTTGGATCTAATGCCACAGCGGTATAATGGAATAGCTTAAATTAATGCTTGAAACAAAATCCAGTGTTGCCATTAATCACTATTTGATTTTGATTGCATGTTTATCTTGATAAATGGGGTTTGTTGAGTTACCATTTCAGTCACTCTAATTATACAACGGAAAAAAAAAAAAAAAAAAAAAAAAAGAGGTGACCTTTAAACTGAAAAGAGTATTTTAGACATAGAATTTTTGTTGTGTATTACAGCTTTTTAAAACCCCTTTTAAATGCTTTTTGAAAATAAATGTGATACTTAAATACAGTGTAGGTGACCTTATCGACAGGTTAATAAGTTCCGGCACAATGAATGAGGTCACCACATTACAATCATACAAATGAAATATTTAAAAAATGAAACTTTTGACACATGTGGAAAATGAAAGGCTAAAGCCAACAATTGTACTAAGCACAGTCAAGGAAGTGAATTCTCTGACAATAGATGAACGGAATTGTAGCACTGGCCGAGGAAGAGATACTTTATAATGGTAGAATTTAGCTTCACAAGTTCATCCATGGGCTAATCATCAAACCCATTTGACATAAAATGTATTCGTGGTACGGAAACCAGTTGGAGTTATTGAGTTTTGAAAGCGATACCACAAACTGTTACCGGGCTCTCACAACACTTATTGAGAATTTAAATTTGCAATTTTTTTATTGTATTACCTAAGCATAAAGTACTGAATGAATAATTTTATTGTAAAATCTCAATTCTACAGTATGTTTTTTCACCCAGAAAATATTGAATAAGGATGGGAATTGATATGATTTTTACGATTCCGATTCCGTTATCGATATTGCTTAACGATTTGATTCTTTATCGATTCTAATTTGGGGAAAAAGAAGAACAAACGTTTTGATTGGCATCGAGTTTGTTTAATCAGAAGTCACAACCTTACAAACTCACAACGAGGTCAAAAGAGGCCCAAAGCCTCAATGTTAACTGTGGCAAAAATTGGCAAATACACAAGAATATGTAACATTTTACCGAAACATTTTTCTAATAGAAATAAAAAATATTGGTATATATTGGCATATACTGTAGGTCATTGTTTTGCCTTTGGCAATATGTGTTAAAGCAGGGGTCCCCAAACTTTTTTCCTGTGAGGGCCACATAACTTTTCCCTTCTCTGATGAGGGGCCGGGGCCAGTTTATAACAGAAAAAGTGTGACGATTGCTGGAGTGCCCAAATGTAAAAAAAATATTGTTTTTCAGAAAGCCACAATCAAATAACCCTTTCTGGATTCTTCACTGAACATAAGTATATAAAATAAAAATATAATATAATATAATAAAAATAAATAACGATAACACTATTAATTAAATAGATAATAAGCAAATATTCCTCTCTGAGTTCTTCACAGAAAAAGGCCAGGAAATAAATAACACTATTGAGAAAAAAAAAAAAAAAAATCAAAATGCTCTCTGGTATTGTTCAGGGGGCTGGACCAAATGTGGAGGCGGGCCGTAGTTTGGGGACCCCTGTGCTAAAGTGTATTATTTACCATTATATTGAAATGCATGCATTTTAGATTTTATGGTGCTTTCACGCTCAAGTGGGGGCACCCTTGTGCTTCCTCACGCGAAGAAGAACGCGCTCAAGTGAAGAAGAGCGCGCTTGCACGCGAAGAAGAAGTGCCGCATCCAAGTGAGTGAGCGAGTTAGTGAGAGAGGGTAACACTGCTACGAGCCCACATTCTTTGTTAATGTTTGTAAAATATCTACAGAGGTAACGCCTGTATGTATCATCTTTTGTGTTGTTGTTGTGTGTCCCCCCCCCCCCCTTTCGGACACTTAAATCCAGTTGTGTAGTGGTTTGAACGATGTGCTAATGCTAGCAAACGCATGCTAACCGTTTGCGTTATTACTGTATTAGCAGCTAATCATCGCTGATTTACGTTGATGCAAACATGGTTTGCTATTGGGGACGAAATTGATTTGTTTCATTTCTATTTTTAGTTTCACTCTTAAAGTGATGGTTGAATAAAGTCAGAAAATTATACCAACGTCTTCTGCATCGTCATTTGGGAGTTTAGCTAGCTGTATAGCCAGGACTGCGCCTTAGCATCTTAGTGAGGACAGTGCAGTCGTATTCCCTCCCGATGCAGTTATCTCCACCTTGCAATGACTGCAAGTCGCTTTGTTGTAATTTTTCCTCGTGAAGTGAAATCACACTTTCGAGCGTTTGAACCTACGTGCTGTCATTGTTATGTTTACGGCTACAATCCTCGTGCTAAACCATCGTAACCTTTCATTTTCACCCTCTTTCCTGGTGAAGTGTAGCCAAACTTTGGAACAAGTGGCTCTTGGCGCCATGCTAGTTTGATTCGTCTGGACAACAAGACACGTCACAACGCAATACGCGTCTTTAGGAATCGTCAAAGGGATCATTTAGGCTTTTTCATTGTGATGTCGAGGCCTCGAAAAACTAGGAACCGGTTCGGAATTGGAATGGGATTTCCCATCCCTAATATTGAATAAGAATTAGATTGAAAATGCTGGTCCATTGTCTGTGGTACCACAATACGAATATCAAAATATAAGGACTCAATTGTCGTGGGCGGCAAAGGTCCGCTTGTTCGTAAAACGCAACATAACTGTATTTTCATGTCAGTAAAACATTTCACATTAAGAATGAAGCAGACCGCTCTGTGCTAAAATAGGCATAAAACAAAGCAAATTGGCAAAAGTGACTTTTTTTTAAAAATCACATCAGAGGTGGTCAGTTCCAAAACAAGGTAGACCACTGGCCTAAAGAGATTTAGGTGGGCAGATGGACAGAATGCCTTTTAAATAAACACCATATGTTTACATCCAGTATTAAAATGATGTATTTGTTAAAAAAAAATAAAAAAAATAAAAGAAAAAACTGAAAAAAAACTAAACAAACATTTCTTAAAATTTGTTTTCAATAATTCTTTATTCAGTATGTACTGCTCATCCTCATGACGGCCGCTGGAGTGCTCAAGCCTATGCCGGCTAACTATGGGCAGGAGGCGGGGTACACCCTGAACTGGTTGCCGGCCAATCGTTAGGCGCAAGGAAACAATCAAACTATTTATCCTCACTTCCATGCCTATTGACACACCGTAAGGCATAGTACTAGCCAGTTATCCACAGTCTAGAACCACACAATAAACCTACAAAGTTATAATAGTAGTAATAATAGTAAAGTGTCTGCAAAGTTTGATCAGTTTTTGCACGTTTAGATTTGTTGCAGCATCTGGTGCAGTTGTAACGACCCGGAGGTTAGTCCCGGCCCTGAGACACAGCAAGTGGAGGCTTGACGAGACTTTCAGTCCACACAACTGAATTTATTTATAAAACAAGATGATAAAAAGGCTAAAAAGTGAGCCACTTTCGGCTGGACGGCGTGGGATGCGGGCTACCCAGGGAGGACGGCACTGCTCTTGAGCAGCAAACAAACGGTGGACACTGCAATCAAAGAAAGCAATGCAAAACAAAAAACAAACAAAAAAAAAAAAAAACACTGGAAACAAAACTTGCGTCCACACCAGCAGGCCTACGGGACCCCCTGGGGTTAAGCCCGCTGCAACAATTCCCCTTTGGAACTATTGGTGGGCAGCCAGAGACTTCACTTTAAAATCGCTCTTAAAAACAGTCAAAACAGTTAGTAAAAAAAAATGAAAAATAGAAATAAATAAATAAATAAAATGATAAAATTTTTACCAACCCGCCCCTGATAACAATGAGCCTTTACTGACGACTGCCAGTCCTCCCTTCTTCATGCAGCGTCCGTTCGCAGAGCGGACGATCATCGCCCTGTGGAATCCTCTGCTCATGCCGCATTTTTAGCTGACCACAGTTCCCTTCCACCAATCAATGTGTCCAGGTGTTTTCATTAGTCTCAATTTGGAGAACCTGGGGAGAAGAGTTAGGGCTCGCACACTGTTTGCCACACCTTCACGCCCCGCTGCCTGTTACACAGTCACAGACTTCTTGTTTCAATAGCTGAATGTACTGTACGTAAGTACATTTTTTGTGTATCTGCACTTTACTTGAGTACAAATATGAAGTGGTACTTTTTACCTTTACTTCACTACATTTTACAGCATGTATCTGTACTTTTTACTCCACTACTTTTTACATTGTCGCATGTGTTAAATGTTGCCCTTGCGTTTATTTTCTGTTTTTCTCATTGTGAATTGGTAGTTTTGTTTTCATGCGTCCGGTGCATCGATAAGCTCCGCACAACTACTGTATACCTAGAGCCAGCAACACGATTACACACAAGATTAGGCAAGTGAACAGGATATTGATCAATAAAACCAACAGTGAGCACAGCGGGCCTTCAGATGGGTACTGTACACTCTTGTACAGTAAGTGGTGGTATGTAGTGACGGGTCCAGTGACACTAAAGCGCCGGCGCGTGCGCCGAGCTCATGGAGCAACCTCTGCGTCGGTGCGCGTATCGCTACAAGAAAATCACATGACCGATGCATGAACTCATTGAACTGTGTCGACACAGTCATGACGCGGCAAACTGGTTCAAAAGGAAGAGCGTCTGTCAACACGATGGAGCTGCTGAAACAATCCACATCTCACGGTTGCTTCTTCGTTGTCTACATGCTGTGGAAATGGACGTAACACAGGGAAAACGTACTTGTTATCTTGTTATCAACTGTAGATGAAATTGCAAAAGTGCAACAATGAATGGCTGAGCCGAACATGGCATGCAATGCAGATTTTCTTCAATATTGGAGGAGCCAATGGACATCTTATCCAAACTTATTTCAACTTTCTAAGAAATTCTTGTGCATGCTGGCATCGCTGGTTCCATGCGAGTGTGTGTTGTCCACAACAGGTGAAATTGCTTGTTTAAAAAAATAAAATAAAATAAACAGGAACCAACTAAATTTGAAACATTGAAAAAACTATGTTTTTGAATAAAATTTTAACAGAACAAAAAGTCCACAAGCATCCTCATTCATCCCATTCATTATTACTTACATTTTCACATTATAATATACTGTATGTTCACATGATTTAAAGATAAGGAATAATGCAATATGAATGCAAAGACTTAAATGATTTGATTTTACTATGTCGTCAATTCAGTGTCAGTGGGTTGCCTGTGGGGATTTTTTTATGTCCAGCAGGTGTCAGTATTCAATGACACAGTATCCACACTGTGTCAACACAGTGTGTCACTGTGTCGACACGCTTCATGAGGTCTCACGGACCCATCACTAGTGGTATGCACAGCCATTTAAATTAATTTTTGGAGTTTTTGAGCTTGTGAAGTTTCTGTTTACAGTGGAGTGAATTTATTGCTTGTTCTTTTCCATTCTGCACAGTTTTAGATAAAACTGAGCAGTCAATGAATTTTCTGGTTCTTTCTTTAAATACTGACTCAGATCTATGCATATAAACTGCTCACATAAATTAAAGGAACAAAGTGTTCCTTTAATTTTTGTGAGAAGTAGGCCTATATACTGCACATATACAACTTACAAGTGAAAAGTAAAAGTACATTTGTACTTTTGCTTGAGTCAATTTTCTTCCTTAGATACTTGTACTTTTAATTAAGTAATTTTTTGCACCTGTATCTGTACCTTTACTTAAGTGGAAAAAAGTGAGTACCTCATCCATTACTGTCATGTTTTGACATTAGTTAATGCAAAATTTCGGCAAAATTTTCTAAAAAAAAGTCCTGACCTGTACTGTAGTTTGGCAAGCTTTCGATACATTTTAATGTTTCATTTCTCGAAAAGACACAGACCAATTTTGTTGTCGAACGGATGAAACCTTGACTAAAAGTTAAGTGTTCCCATACTTATGTCCAAGTTTTCCAAAACTGCATGGCTGTCAGTGTGATTGTGCATTTGCATGCAACAATGTTTCGGACCAATGTCCACAACTCAGCGTCCCTAAAGATTCCACAGTATTTCTCTTTCCTTACATTTGTTTTCCCCGTTACCACATTTTTAAAATGTGTTGTTGTTTTTTTGCAATAGGACAATGTGTCCTCATGTTTCCCCATCTGATTTCATTGATTGTTGTGCTTCTTTGGCCGGTTTTTGCAGCAGTCCACTGAGGACAAGCTACAGAGAGAAATAGTGTGAACAAGATCAAAGTCTGTCACATCGACTGCACTCCTTGTGAGCACTGCACAACAGGCAGTGATCCACTCAGTCAGAAGAAAATGTCATCAAATTGCTGGGGCTACAGACAATGCCTTCTATTTTTAAACACTGAGTCACACAGAAGGTTACGTCACCACCCAATAATAACACACCAACCCATTTTCCAAATGAAGGTTTTAATATAGTTTGTGACACTCTGATGAATTTCAATTTTCAGGAGGCAGACAAGTTTCCAATTGACAGGAGAAGCTGTCAAGCCTGTCAGTCAGACGAAAAAATCTGGATGTAAGGAGTCTGCATGCTCTAATGAACAAGAACTTATCAGCCACAGTATGTCTCCTACTGTCCCACTTGCCTACTGTCTTTCATTAGCTGCTTATCTTACGCCTGTTGGTGTCATCTTTCATACTTCACATTTTGATTAGCATTTGATTCGCATGGAAAGTAGGAAAATCATTTTATTAGAGCCAATTACTGCTACAAGAGACAATTTCACCAACCAAATTGTATTCCCCGCCCCTCTCCCTGTCAAACAACAGTGGTCTGGTAATTACAATGATGAGACATGTTCTATAACGGTGGAAACACGTTAATTATTCACAAACATGATTTTGTATTCTTCTGCATTGAACTTGGAGTGTTGTTGCACATTTATCTCACGTGTCACGGAGTAAGATATTTTACTGTTATTTTTTATTATTGTTATTATTTTTAATGTGTTATGTTTCCTTTTCTTTAGCTGTGTCACGCTTTGATGGGAGTATGTAAATTCTTCATTTACCCAAAGATGACAGTCTAGCCTTTGACACTGACAGGATGTCTGCCACATTCACACATTACACCGCACTCTTTTTACGATTGTATGACAATTATGGAGTGTCGGATTTACCTGTGGAATGCTGCTTCATTCCTCAAAGTTACTGCAACACATTACCAGCAGGTCCCTGCCTTATTACACTAGGGTGTCACTGATGTGTCTCGTTTAAAACTGACTGTAAGCAGAAATTGGAAGAGCTTAATTCAGGTTTGTTTCTTTTTTCCTCATTGAAAGACATGAAAAAACAAGCTTATATTGTTTATTTAAAATGAAGCATAAGTCTGCTCACATGAAAAATAATAAGCAAACAAATCGATTTAAAAAAGGTTACTATCGAATAACAATAATGACAGTTCATGCTGCAGTTTGAATTAGCTGCAGCTGTACTTTAGTCCTGCAGGTGGTGGTAGTGTAACATTTCAAAGTGATACCAATTTAACAAATATTAAGTACGGTAGCTTCTGTATGGTCACATTATATCAGCATTGTGTTGAAGTTGAATGCTAAAATAATAAAAACAGCAACACAACATGCTTCGCTTGTCATTTATTGCAATAAATGAATAGATACATATACAATAGTGCATAAAGGTTTTGAGAATTTAAAGTCTTAAGGATAGAGTAGACTACAATGTTTTACCTGCTGCTTTCTGCTGTTCAAGACTGTGAATGACAGTTTTGTTTAACTTTGATAATATTTCTCATCATCAACTGCTATTTTCCTTGAAAATCCTGCTTCATACTTACTTACTTACTTACTTACTTACTTACTTACACAACAGTTCTTGGATATGGGCATTTTTTTTGTCCAACAATGTTTCTTAGAAATGTCCATCTTCATAATTGCTAGTTTTTAAAAAATTAATTAATCATGTGTGAATAAAACATAAATTACCCTGCCCTTCTTATATAGACCGCACTGCTGTTCTTTACCTGCATACCAATAGCAATTCAAACTATACTTGCTCAAAATACCAATGTATGTTGTTTGGGCAAAATACAGAAAGCGAGAGAGGGAGGAAAAAAAAAAAAACTCAGGAATATAACATTGATTAATGTTTCACAGCAAGGTAATGGAATCCCAAGACAACATCCAAATATGCTCCCTAGGGGCTGCGAACAGTGTAAGCTACTGTATTTAAGCAATCTGATTGAATACTTAGAATGTGATTTGAGGATATGTAAAAGCATCTTGCTGTTTGCAAAAACAATATTATATTTATATACAGTATTTGTTCATTAAAAAAAAAAAAAAAGAACTACTTTACCTGTCAAATTCCGAGCAGACGATGAAAAATATCACCACATAAGTAAACTGTCATAGAAAATGTTTCCGTGTTGGATTTAAGTAATTTCAGATTTCTTTTAAAAATTAAACTGAACGTTTTCAGTCTGATTTCAGACTATATCACACTACTGGGACAGTAGTCTTGGCTATAATATGATAATATATACAAATTTAAAACGAACTAGTGTAGTTCATATTTAATTATGCAAATTTTTAATTTAATTGTTCAAAAAATTACTAGTTCGCGATTCTTTTTTTTCTTCCCCAAAGTTGTCCTCAAAATAAGTACACTCTGCTGGAAACAAATGCACGAGATGAGATGGACGACAGGTTTCAGTGATGGTTTATTCTAGCGAACATGAAAATTAAGTTCTTCAAAGTTCAAACAAAACACCTGGCAACAAACGATCTTCAGAAGCAAGGATGTGAGACCAAAACGTGGCAAAAACCTAACCTCTTTTAGCTTCCTACTGCAATCCCAACTAACGAAAACCTACTATTACAAGACAAGAAACAAGAGGGGTATACTAGTCCTTCACTGACGTGCCTTGATACAGCCTACAGGAAATACTGGTCCAGGATGATTTGATAGCGGCCAATAGTAAGGTTACTATCAAAGTATTGTGGGCCTCCATGACACCTCAGTAGTGCCAGAGGCTGATTGCCTCTATGCCACGCCGCATTGAAGCAGTCATTTCTGCCAAAAGATTCCCAACTAAGTATTGAGTGCAGAACTGAACATAACAACTTGAAGGTTGACTTTTTTTAGTATTAAAAACACTTTTTTTTTATTGGTCGGATGAAATATGCAATTTTTTTGGGGGATAGAGATTGTTGTTTTTTCTTTACTTCTATTGCCAAAATAATCATTGTTAAAAACAATAAAAGGCTTGATCTACTTCAGTTGTGTGTAATGGATCCATTCATTCATTCATTCATTCATTCATTCATTCATTCATTCATTCATTCATTCATTCATTCATTCATTCATTCATTCATTTTCCAAGCCGCTTATTCTCAGGAGGGTTATTGGGGTACTGGAGGCAATCCCAGCTAAATATGGGCTGGATGCGGGGGTACCCTGAATCTGTTACCAGTCAATTGCAGGGTACAGGGAGATGAACAACCATTGTAATGAATCTATGATATATGAAATTTTTATTTTTATCATTACATTATGGAAAATAACTTTATCACAATATGCAATTTTTTTTTTTGAAAGACTAGTATACGGACTAGAGCCAATGATAAACAGGTGTGGGCCTTCAGGTAATTAGGGGAGGCAAGACAAAGCTGACAAATGTACACAAAGTAATCGAGGAACCCATCAAAATAAAAACAAGATGTGGAAGAACATACATCAATGTCACTGACATTGTTGTCTTGTGACAACAAGATCGGAGGTGCACCATTTTACTGGAAGCACTTAAATGAAGGAATCTGCATTGATCGCGTAGGCCAGGTTCTGAGTAAGGGCCATTCCCATATTAACGCAAAATTGACGATGAGATCTTGTTCATGTCTCATTTACATCTCCAAGAAGTGAATCAGTATCAATCGAGCAACGATTGAGACCAGAGTGGTTTTCTCAGTTTTCTCAAATTTGTCTCGTGAGAAATAAGTCTCACAGTGAGCATTGCTTGAGAAGGTTTTGAGAACTAATTCCAGTGGCACGATTTCTCAATAATTTCTTACAGCTGTCTCCTTTCAAAATCTCACCAAAAGACAACTATGAGATCTTGTGTTGATCTCAAACACGTCTCAATTTGATCTCCCTTACTTATACTCAGTATCACATTCATCTCTCAGTGAAAGATATGGATGAGCAAAGTATTTTATTTCTTAAACTTGTCTCAAAGCTGCCTCATTTCCTGATCATGCCAAGCAGCCCTTAATAGACATATGCCAGTTACAAATATTTCTCAATTTGAACTCCTTCCAGTCTGTAATTGCAGATTTCAAGTTCTTGAGATTCTTTCATTATAAAAGCGTAGTATCTGCACTAACATGTGCAATCACACCTGAATTCATCTCGTAAAAAATTCAGAGAAAATAATATCCCATGGCAAAGCAAAATTGAAGATGAGATCTTGTTAATGTCTCATTTACATCTCT
Source organism: Corythoichthys intestinalis (assembly GCF_030265065.1). Classification (NCBI taxonomy): domain Eukaryota; kingdom Metazoa; phylum Chordata; class Actinopteri; order Syngnathiformes; family Syngnathidae; genus Corythoichthys; species Corythoichthys intestinalis. The sequence continues at coordinate 47,442,781 of NC_080399.1, forward strand.
GAGAAATTAATCAACAATAATTGAGACCAGGGTGGTTTTCTCAGTTTTCCAACTTTGTCTCATGAGAGGTAAATCTCATAGTGAGCATTACATGGGACGGTCTTGAGAATAGTTCTATTGGCACGATTTTTCAATGAAGTCTCACAGTTGTCTCCTTTCATCTCAGTAATGTCCCAGTAAAAGATATGGATGAGCAAAATATTATATTTCTTCAACTTAGCTCAAAGCTGCCTCTTTTACTGATCTTGTGGAGCAACCTGATATTGTGCCAGTTACAAATATTTCTCAATTTGATCTTCCAGTCTGCAGTTGCTCATTTTGGGTTTTCAAGATTCTTTCATTGTAAGAAAGAGTAATGCCTGCACTGACATGTCCAATCACATCTTAATTCACGTCATGCCAAAATCTGAGAAAATATTATAATTGGTCAAATAATTAAATAACATCTGATTCATTTGATTCATCTTGTTCAATGTAAAAATAGAGATGTGACCAAAAATTCGGCGCCGAAAACCATCAGCCGCTACAAATGCATTATCGTTTTTTGGTTTCAAAGACCGAAAGTTTACCACAAAATAGTGTGGAGAACCTTAGTCCTCTTTTTAATGACATCATCCAAACAGGCAACACGCTGGCTGACGAAGTCTCGCTAAAACTACTGGCTCACAGGCAACATGTCTGCGATTTGGAAGGTTTTTTTTTGGAATAACAAAGAAATATATAAATTATCAAATGAACCAAAATATAATAAATTTTCTTCATCGCGGCTACACGCGGTTTCTAAAGTTACTTTCCATTGATGTGCTGTGTCACATCGGGCACAGTGCATCTGAGCCTGTGTGTGGCTCAGTGGTAAAGAAGTCGCTCTCCAACCCAGAGGTTGTGAGTTCAACTCTCGGTCCTGATGAATTCATCTAAGTATCCTTGAGCAAGACACTGAACCCCACGTTGTTGTGTCACCAGCAGGTAGATGAGGATATAGTGTCAAAGTGCTTTGAGTGCCTGAACGGTGCTGTACAAGTCTAACTCCATTTTTAATTAAGAGAATTTCTCTTCTCAAATATTGCTCAAACCTGGTTTTCTCAAATCAACCTGCTTTGTCTCAATGATGTCTTTGCTCAATTTGACTCATCACTTGCTCCTAAGGGTACCCTTAGGAGCACAAACTCAGAAACAAATAAGCAGAGAATGAGATAAATTTGAGATGATCAAATTCGTCTTATGAGACGAGATTAAGCAACAGATGAATAGCGAATTTTTGCTATGGGCTGTTGTCAAGTTCAAAAATAGACCCTTAGGTAGACATTTGTAAAATTACCCAAAAATAAGGAGAGAAGACACTCAGTTTTCTTGGCCAAGGAGAGCAAGGAGGGACTAGACAGAGAAATGCTAGATTACGCTGTATAGTCACCAAAATTGATCTGAAAAAACCCTCCTTGCTCTTTCTTTTATTAGGGGTTTGTCCTAACACAGAAGGGTGCCGCCCTAAAGGGGGGGGGAAAGCAAGCTGGAGACACCCATGTGATTTTGGTTGGCTATGTGTGAGCATGTAGGTGGAACTAACTAAATACACGTGGGTAAGCAAGGGCACTTAGGTAAAGTGGTCAGAATGACCCAGACACTTCAGTTATGCAACGCTGCGGCCATGGAAGATGTCCTCGAATAGAAGATTGTCCTCGAAAGTCTAGACGAAAGTCCAGACGTAAGATGCTGAAGATGTCCTAGAAGGTCTAGTTACGCAATGTTGCGGCCATGAAGCAAGGCTGTTGTCACCCCGACCCTTTTTAACACTTTGTAACACTTAAACATTATACCTAGTATAGCAAGCAATAATCATTTACTGGTTATATCAAATAAGAAAAAATATGGCAATATGTATTATGTATGTATTAGGTATATATGAGCACAAGCAAATATTCAATCAATCAAGCAAATATTCAATCAACCCTCGATAATTAAGTCAACAGCTGTCCTGTATGTAGGTGTTTTCATCCGGCACTTTGATTCATTAAATATCAAATGGGCTGTAAGTTGTTTTAGATAACTTAGAATAGGACCGTGGCATGTAATAAATGTTGCCTAATTGACATCTATTGCAGCCTGATCTTCCTTGAAGAGAGATCCCTCTATCTGAGCTCCAAATTGTAAGGGCACTTCTTTATGGCCCATTTGGGGTTTGGAGTTTTTCTTTGCCTGGCTGGGGTGTTTAGATCTGGCTGCATTAACTGTGGGTGGTTCTACAAAGACCCTTGAGGCTGTTTTATGATTAAGGACTATGCAAATAAACTTGACTTGATTAATGCCTTTAGCTTCATTTTTTTTGTTGCATGGCTCATTTAATGGTAATAATTAAAAACATTTGATAATCACGTCGTGCCCTAGTTCTTCCATACATCATTTAAATGGGACCCATAGGAATTTTTCTTCTGTGCACATCTGCAGCAGGGACATTCAAACTGAACGTGAAAGCTTTCGAAAATCAACTTTGACAACCTAAATGTAGTGCTCAACACCACCCACAGAGCCACCAAATGAGGAGAAAGGATGAGTATATGAGAGACTGCATTGAAAGAGAAAATGGGTGATGGGAGGAGAGCAACAATTAACATTCCAGTAGCTGTAGGTGGAACCAATGAGCATTGTAGCAGCCAGTCAAGTGAAAGGAGTAAAGTAGCTACTTAATGAACATGTCAAAAGCTTTTGTCTGAGCTGAAGGGAAGTGGAAATGCTTGATTAGGACTGGATGCCCTGTGAGGGTTGTGTGGTGGAACGGTAACCATTTTGCACACTTATAATAAATTTACTATTATAGCATCCATTTTATTTCCTCCTTTCTTTAAAAATATTATTATTATTATTATTATTTTAACCTTATTTAACCTCAATATATGGAACTGTTGAAGAAAGGGAACCCTTTGGAATAATAAAAAAACACAAACAAAATGGTCCAATAATTTTGTTGTCTGGCCCTTCTTCCAAAAAGAGGTTGAAACATCAAATTATCCTTCCATAACCCTTCTACATCACAAAGACTGAGCTCCCATCTTCAAGGTTCTGCATTGCCTCCCTACACCCATTACAGAGCATCCACCCTCAACCCCCGTACAGACTGGATAAATTTTGGCCGCAGTCACTTTCTTCTGATTGGTTGAATGTTTGGTGTATCTTCTTTGGGGGTTAATGGTAGTTGGCAAATCAACCAAATGGTGCATTACCACCTCCTCCAACTTATCTAATCAATGAACATTGAATGAGTGCCGATGTGATCAACGACAAAGTATGACAAGCTGGCGTTAACGCCAAACCATTCAATGGGCTAAAGCCGTCGGTTTCAGTAGTGCATCTCCAAAAAGATTCGTGAGTTGGCAACTTTGATGCACCCTTGAAAGGGTCACGATAAACCGAGGGAACAGTTCGCTAGGTGAGTGCTACTTGATACTTTGTGTGCTTTCATAACCAAAACCAATATTGATGGATAGTTACGTAGGTAGGTTGTTAAGTAAGTAAGTAAGTTGACAGACAGACACAGACTCACACTCGGGCAAATTAGCATATAATTAAAATTTCCAGGTTTAGACTTTGTGTGTCCAACACAGCATACAACCTAGAAGCAACCTAAAAATGTTTTTGTAAGTACTACAGGTGACACATGCAGGGACAGGGAGAAAATGCAAACTCCAAAGAGGAAGGAAAATGCATGGATCAAACCTAACATAGGGTTGTAGGGAGAAAAACGTCGAAACACAATGACCATCATTATTAACTTTTACACCACCACTAGGATGAACATTTTGAAGAAGGTGGCAAGAAAAGAAACATTACCGTATTTTTTGAACTACACGTCGCACCTGAGTATAAGTCGCACCAGCCAAAAAATGCGCAATCAAAAGGAAAAAAAACATATATAAAGTCGTACCGGAGTGTAAGTCGCATTTTTGGGGGGTAATTTATTTGATAGAATCCAGCACTAGGAAGAGACATGTCATCTTGAAAGGCAATTTAAAATATAATAGAGAACAACAAGCTGAATAGGTGTACTGTATGCTAACATTACATTACGCAAGAAGTTAGATCGGGCCTAAAAAATCTTCAACAATAAATTTGGATCTTTTCCATATCCCACTCCCACCGCAGTTGTTTGCCTTTCAATTCCCGTGTCTTTAGTTTGTTTTTCACTCCTACAGCTGCTCTGCAGATCGAAAAGGAAATACCAGGATGCTCGCGGGGGGGAAGATTGAAAAGACAACGGAGCCACTGCGTTCACTTGCACAGGCATCCACAGCGCCTTCTCTGTTTTATCCAAATTATTTATTTTATTTAAAATCCATACATCGTTATAGTACAAATATATGAATATACTGTATATTTATTAAAAAAAAAAAAAAAAAGAAACGTTAGCAAGAGAGAAGTCGGCCTGACCCGACCGTAAATAATCACTAATCACATAATCAATAAGTCGCTCCAGAGTATAAAACACACCCTCTGCCAAACCATGAAAAAAAATGTGACTTATCGTCCGAAAAATACGGTAATAAAGTGGAAAAGCTGTGGATTAAAGGATTTATTTTTCTCCATTTTGGCCCTCTGTCACGAGTTGGCAAATGCAGGGAAAACTGAGGAAAAGCAGGGTGGTGGTAACTCAAAAATGCTTTAATAGCGATTGGTCCAAAAACAAAGTAAAAAAAAGAATGTGGGAGATAAACCAAAAGATAGGGAAACAAACCAACTTACAATGAAAAATATCGTCGGGAACACGGGAAACACACAGGCATTGATATGACGCTGGCTATTAATGCTCGGATAGACGATGACGCAACGAGGACAGAACGAAAAGCTTAAATTCACAGACAAGGGGTAGCGAGACAATGAGGCACAGGTGGGTGACACACGAGGAAGTAGATTAGTGGATACACAATGAACAGGCCACAACAGGTGAAATCAATGGGCAATTAGAGGGACAAGATACACGTAGGAAAAAAACACAAACCCTAACAGCCCAATGGCTCACTCCGTTTCAATCACTTGTCCTTTTTGAACAGATGAAAAGTCTGACATACATCATTAGAGCTAATCAGACGAGAATGAGCAAAGCGCTGAGGTGAGACAAGAAAAATTACCTCTCTCCACAGAGTGCCTTGACAGTGCCCATCTTCACTGGACCTCTGTTCACACAGTCTCTGATTACTGTGTAGAAATCATGGTAGCAAGAGTGCTCCAGCGCTGAAGTCATGCTACTCTCCTCCCTTAAATGATGAATTGATTCTCTAATTCAATGAAAAGAGATGAAGGTGAAAATAGAGGGTGATTAAAGCTTAATATAACTTGATTATGTTTCAGTGTGGTCTACAGATGGTGGTACTTCTCACAGCCATGCTTTATAAACAACACATCAATAAACCTATGCATGTATTAATATGAATTCTTAGGATCTTTGCCTTTACCCAAAACCAGAATACCCCTAAAAATAATTAAATTCGGAAAAAAAAAAAAGCCAGGATTCTGCCTGACTAGTCAAAGAGAACAATAAACATGATTGTGACTGTTCCAGACATTCAAACCTTTGAGACTGGTGAAAATGAAAAGATAAGACAACAAGAGAATGTGAAAGGGACTTGCACCAAGACTTGAAGGCACCACACTGAGAAATTGAAAGTTATTCCACTGTTTTAATGTTTCATTAAAAAAAGGGCATATATTTCATTAAAGTGGACAGATGAGGTACTGCCTCAAGTGGAGCTGTGTGTGTGTGTGTGGGGGGGGACCAGGCAGACTATTGTGGCACCTGCAGTGACATAGACTTTCTGGTCTGCCGTAGTTAAGCCTTTTCACAGTGAGATCTACGCGATATGGCCGAGAAATGTAATTTTGATGTTAACTTCCAAACCGCTGCGCAGAAGTCAACCAAACTTCACCCAATAGTGTATTGTATCACAATCTAGTAGTTACATTTGGAAATTTGGTTCTAGGACATTTGGTTTGAGCGCAATCATCAAACTTAGTTAAAAAAAAGTCATTTAAGCCTTTTCACAGTGACATCTATGCGATATGGCCGAGAAATGTAATTTTTATGTTCACTCCCAAACCGCTGCGCAGAAGTCAACCAAACTTCACCCAATAGTGTATTGTATCACAATCTAGTAGTTACATTGGGAAATTTGGTTCTAGGACATTTGATTTGAGCGCAATCCTCAAACTTAGTTAAAAAAAAGTCATTTAAGAAGTAGCTGAGTACAAAAGTTATGATCTCCGTTTACCTAATCTACATTCTCACCCTTACCTGTGGTCCAGAGCTAAGGGCTAGTGACTGTAACTATGAGATACGTGATAGGGATCTCAAAAATAAACGGCCAAAATGAGTTTCCTCCACAGGGTGTCCGGGCTTTCCTTTAGAGATACGGTCAGAAGCTTGGTCATCCTGTAAGGGCTAGGAGTAGAGCTGCTTGTGCCTTGAGAGGATCTGGATGAGGTGGCTCGGACATCTGGTTATGCCAAAATGTCGCCTCATATTATTGCTCATAAAGGAAGTTGTCAAATGTTTTGGTGCTGATAAAATGTATAACAAGTTAACACGAGCTGATAGCTTGTCATGCTAACTGACTTTTTGTTTTTAATAAATGGCCCACGCATAAAGGCCTTCAGAGCTCATTTAAGTTTGAGGACTAGAGGGATAAACAGCCACCTAGACACTCAACAATCACTCGATAAAACGTGCACTAGTACACTAACACCTCTTCAGCATCTGTCACCTCTGAACACGATCACCAGGTTTTTCCTTACAGTGACAGCCGCTTTGCTTGTACCCACTGTCCCCGCTGGCAGACCACTTCTCCTCTTGTCCCCTTACATTCACTCTTTAGTCATGGACTTCCCACCCTTAGGATGGACAAGAGGGCTTAAAAGGTTCATTAAGATTTATTTGTGTTCACACTGTGGCTTTCCCTAAGTGTGATATGGTGGCCCTTAGCTTGACTGACTCTACTGTTGAAACACTCTAAAGAGCCTATAAACATAGATGGCCTGAAGATGACAAGCTATCTCATCTCTGTCTATGATCAGTCATCGGCAAATCAAAGGCTGTTGTATAATATAGCTGTCTAGGCTATAATACTCTTTGAGGGTTACCATATAGGGAAGTGTAGGAAAAAGCAATTGTGCGAATGAGAATAAAAGTGACAAAATCTCTGTTGGAGTTCATGCCTCCCAAAAAGAATAAGTAAGAAGTGACTTTGTGATTGATTGTTTTGTATCATTGTGTTGTTATCCACAAGAAAGTTCTTCAAAATGACAGTTCTTGAATACTCTTGCATGGATTAATCAGAGAATCATTTCCAGTGGAGGCTATGTTACATCTTTTTCATAATTTTCTAAATTCTATATATCTATAGATATCTAATATCTATCACGATGACAAAGTACATTAGAGACCGGAAACTGCTTATCCGTCCTTATGTTTCACGTTCAATAGTTTGGTCTTATTTTAAATATGATAAATACAATAAAATGTAAAATATGTGGTGTATTTTTCAAAATTGACTCTGCTCTTATCTTAGCTACCATGTTTTAATGTTTGTTTTACAATTGTGTGGTTTCTATCTGGTTTTATGTGTTTTATCATATATAGTAAGTGTTTTACAAATATGTTATATTGCATGGTTTTAGTGGTATGGACTGTTGGCAGCTGGGGCGAATTAGGATTGATTGAGGACCACACCCTATCTATATGATTGGTTGTGATTGTTTTAAAGAGAGGCCAGACGGCCGAACAACGAGGAGCAGCAAGAAGCAAGAGGAAGTGAGAAGGAGGCAGGTGGCGCGCTGGTGTGCGTGCGTGTGTGCGTGCGCGCGCGCGCCTGCGCACCTAGAGCGAGACTGATGGTATGGACGACGGTGTGGCGCAGAGTTGCCCGGAAGACGCCGCCACGGTGAGGAGTTGCCCGGTGTTGTGCCGAAAAGTTGTTGTGCCGAAAAATAGCCGCCCCGCGTGAAATGTCCCCCCTGACGGGAACGCTTATATATAACGCTTTATTGAGCGCTTATTTTATTTATTTTAATTAATTTATTTATTTTATTATTGAGCACCAACACGTCACTTGTACAAACAGCTTTTTCTTACCAATCGATGGACATGGAAACGATTTTCTTGTACTGTGAATATGTATTATTTTACTCTGCTTGAGCTAATAAATGTCATATCTGTGTGATTGCCATTGGGATATGGTCGGGAAAACCTGTAGACTAATACATTTCTGTTCAAAGATGGTTATGTGACCCAGTCCACGATTTGTTACTAAAATACAGTAATAGTATTTTCCATAATCTATTTATTTAAAACGGTTTTAACAGTCGTAAATCCATTACTGTAATGCGTCCATGAAAACATTTGATGTTTTCACCTCAATAAAACGTTATAAATAAGCGTTCCCGTCAGGGGGGACATTTCACACGGGGGGGACATTTTTCGGCATAACACCGGACACCACCGCTGAAGAATGGTGCAAGCCGGAGGAGGCCTCCACGGACAGGGACAAGTGGCCCGGAGACGACCTCCACGACAGGGACGAGCGGCCCGAGGGAGGCTGCCACGGACAGGGACAAGCGGCTCAGAAGAGGCTGCCATGGACTGGATGAGCGGCTCTGAGAGAGATGCGACGGACGCAAGGAGCGGCCTAGACGTAAACAGTGGAACAAACACCAGGAAGACTGGAAGCGCGGACATGCGTGATTCCAGGCCGTGAGCGTGAACCAGTTTAAACTTTATACATTTTAATTCCTTTCAAAATTTTGTTCTTAAATGTTTTTTAGATTCTTTAAAATAAACGTGTGTTTTTAAAGTCAACTTTTTGGAGTCCCTTTTCTGACGGTAAAACCAGGTTGATATAAAAAGAACCCTCACACACCTTGTTACAAATTTCTTTTAAAGTATTTCTTTTATTTTGTTGATTACGAATGGGCTGTTCACAGTACATGTAAGCTGGAGAGCAGGTGCTACAATTTATTAGGGTTGGGAATCTCTGGCATGAAGCCGATTCGATATGTATCTAGATACACAGGTTACGATTCGATTAAAAACCGATACATTTTTAAGGCCGAGCGATTCGATTCGATAGTTTAAGAACGATACGGTTCGATACAGAGTAAAAACGATAGGATAGTAAACATTTGTTGTGTGTGTTCGTACAGTATTTTAAAAATATAAAAAAGACCACATTTTTTAATAGCAAAATTAAACAACAAAATTTCATACCAATCTTATTGTTTTATTTTTCATGAGAAAAAAACAATAAGCCTTAGTATATGACCGTCATTTTGTTGGATGGGATTGATAATACAATAAAACTCCAGTGACAGACAACAATAAAGTGCAGTAATTTAATTATTGTGTTTCCTGTTGTTTTGAACACAATAGGTAAGTAATTTAAGTGCAAACTTTCAACGTAAACATCTTGCAAGCAAAAAATATTATAAGCAGCAGCTCTTGAAAAAAAGAATTAAACCTGTTAGTGTTATAATAAATAAATAATAAATTATGCTTTACCACTGGTATAACTGGGGGAATAAAAACATGGCATTTTAGACAGACAGGTCTATAATCATTACTTTAACCTTATACACACCAAAGTCATTCACTTATGCCTGTGCTTCCACATTTTTTTATTCCTCATCACGGTCTATATCTCTTTTGAAGGGCAGATTTTTCTTGAGGAAGATCAACTGATCCACATGTTCATGTTTAAATAGACTGCATTTCGTGGAAACAATATCTCCAGCAGATCGTGCTGCCCTTTTCACCATTGTAGTGGGTTATTTTTCAGGGTTAAAAACTCACGATCTCTGTACCGCTTCACACTTCACACTAGCTCTGTCCCATGCAAACAGATCTGGCTGCCTTCGTCACTTCAAAGTCCGACTTTTGTTTTCCTGGGTGCGTTGAAAATCAATCGCTGTATGTTGCTGGCGTGGTGCGTAAACTGTCCATTGTTTTAGCATGATGCTTCGTTGCCACTACTAATTTCGTTCTGGGCTGTGAAGAAAACGCTACGGAGCATGCGTTACAGTGGCTTTGTTTGCTCTTGCGTTGTTATGACACGCCCGTGAAGATCGGGTAATGACGGCGACTACTAGCGGTTCTGCCGAAATGAATGCGAAGTTGAGGCAACCACGACGGTGGTCACAATCTAAGTGCGCTGTGTGGTGAATGACACGAGCGCAGCATGTGAGGTAAAAGCTAAATTATTATCATATTAAGTGTTGCAAGTGTTGCCTGGGAGACATCAGGCAGGTGTGTGCGCATGCGGGGAATAAGAGAGCACGCGCTGTAATGCGGAAGAGTGTCTAGCTACGTTGAGGCAGCCGGACGTATGTGTGTGTGCGGCAATAAACGTCACCAGTTATAAAGCAATCAAGTGCAGTCATCCTTTTCCACCAGTCACCTCACGAGTCACGCGAGGGAGGTAACATAAGCAATGGATTGAACTAGGCATTAGAAGCCGATTCTTGTGCTCGCGATAGCCGAATTCTAGCTCTACTATCAGTTCATTGAATATTTAATGGCTATTTACTGTCGAATGGTAAGTTTACTATCGATACAGCTGTATCTCTCACCTGTAAAACCGGATATCCGGTCGTATCGGTTTATCGTTCTCAAGCTTACAACTTATGTATGAAGGGTTACCAGCTTAATGACATTTTCTCAAAATTTTGTCACTTCTCTGACCTCTCAGGGACTTTTTCTTTTTTTTTTTTTTTTTTCAATACTTGTCTGTTTGTTTGTTTGCGTATATACCAATCCACCCCTGTGTTCACTCATACAGTAACAGTATTTTATAACGGAAACATGAAGGCATTTCACATGCAATTTTTCAAAAGGCAGTTAAGGTCTCCCCAGTTTTACCATTTCAAACAAACCCTGTACTGTAATAAGAACCAGCGACAGATTAATAAGAACCAGTGATAGATTAACCACTAGAACCAAAAAAAAGCGGCCAGCAATTTCAAGAGTTTAACCGCGAGTGTGAGATGATCTACCCAACTCACTCACACATAAATTATTTTTTTACATGCCTACCTTGCACACTTTCAAGGTTTTTCAATTCTCCAATATTTCTGAAACGCCGATTGTGCGTAAACTGTCAAAGTGCATGACGCGACTGAAGAGGCACACGTTTAAGTCTGAGTCCTGGATTGCTGAGTTATTCTGGGACATATGAATCCAGTACAGATCCTTTTGTAAAGGGACCTTCACACTTAAAATAAACTTCCATCAATAAAAACGGTGGTATCCCTGCATTTCCACAACTCAATACCTTATAACGTTGATTTTGCACAGAACGGGCAAGTCACTTTGGGGAAGGGGTTTTTAACCCTTATGACCTTGGACACAAACTTTACTCACAGATGTTAGCCTAACCTTTGGAGACATAATATTTTTTGTTGGCTTTAATAGTTCTTGTACAGTATTTAAGAAAGAAATCAAATCCACAAGAAATAAAAAATAAATAAATAAAACAAAACATGCATTTTACCTTTCATCGTGTCAAATGAATCCCCAAAATAGCCTACTATCATAAAATAACTTTTCTGGAGGGAGGGGCTACATGTCCCAAGCAGACCAGGGGGATATTGGGTTTTGTCCCGACCAAGTGAATGTTTGAGATGAGGCTTCATGGCAGCTACTTTCTGGGGTTAGGAAAGGTGCTTGACTGAAGTAAACATTTGGCAATTTGCTGCAAAACAGTGGGCAGAGACTTAACAATAGTTTTGAATAATTCAGATGCTATGCTGTTTCAGCTGTTAAGCCTTTCTCCAACACTTTTTTCAATGTGTGTTTAAATCTAAGAAATTGGGTTATTACTTGGTGGTTTTAGGTGCTACATGTGTTTATGATTCTGTTTACTGTTGTGCTGATATTTGACATGATAGATTTTTTTTAAAAACTGTAGTAGGAATACGTACAACCAAAAGTTCTTAACCTGGGCTCATTTGAACCCCAGGGGTTCTGTGAGTGAGTCTAAGGGGTTCGGTATAGGTTAATACATGCAGCGCCCTATTTTCGTACACTGACAAAATGTGGCGTTTTAAATCAGGTTTGGACTGGTTTGTCCCCAATTTACAGGCTTTATTTGTTTTTTTTTTTAATTGCTTGTCCTCTATCTCAGGGGTCCCCCAACCTTTGCACCACGCACCGGTGAGATGTTGGCCTTCTTTTCACAGACAGGCAATGTTCAGCAGGAAAATAGAGCAAATATAAAATGAATGTTCAGTGCAGGGAAAATGAACCTCACCATACACTGAATCAATGGGAGGCCTGAGCTTGTTTCGTTGAGACGTGAAGGTTCCATCTAGGTGTGATGGAAGAACCCTATACGGCAAATATCCTTTGTCGCAGGCATTAGAAGTTTATCAATCGTGAAAGGTTTCTTGGCTTTAGCAATACGGTTTGCTATGAGGTGTAATGCTCTCAGTGTATTCACTTTTGTTGATTTGGTGGCCCTCAGTAATTGTTTCTGTCCTTTGTGCTCACGCTTTTTGAAAAAAAAATCAAGAGTAATCCCTAGTGCTTAGCTTCTTATGTGCCGAAGCAGCTTTGAAGGCTTCATTGCCTCGTTTGCTTGCTTTTGGCTACGTTTTATGTAAAGCGGACTTTGCGCCTGAGAGTCTCTTTTTATGACAAACCCATACCACATTCCTGGTATTGTCTGTTAAAAGAAGTTTTTGTTTTCTTCGCATTTGTAAGCTCGTTTCTTGGCTCGTCCTGTAAAAAAGCTATTCAAAGAGTGTTTTTCAGTCATCGCTGGCGTGTGGGCTTATTATTTCCGGGAACTAATCTAATACGCCTACGTCATATGTAATTATTGATGACAAGCGCACATAAATATAAAATAATAGAGGCTAGATGTTAGCTCTAATGGATTCTTATGATGGCATCCTATCCAGTTTTATTATCATATCTATAGAGAAGACAGGCAGATTGGTGTGTCAAGAGGCACAGGTCAAAGTTTATTCGACCATAATGCGGTCTTTAATAATTATTTATTATTTCTGTGTTGCCCGGTAGCTAATGTGCCATGGACCAGTCCCCTTCCCTGTGGTTGGGGAGCCAAGCTGTATCTGATGGGAGGAGAAACTCGTATGCTCAGTGGAAGGTTGACTCTCACTTAGTATAACGTACAACAGACCTATGAATGGCGTGTCCTGTGTTGACATTAAAAATTTGGAAAAAAAATTATGCTACATTTTATGCCATGAAAAGACAACGTGATGCAAAGATGAATATCAATATGAATACAAAAATAGGAACAGTGTGTTTCATTTAATTTTCCAGTTTGAAAAACAAATGCAAAAGGCAACATTATTTGTAGTAAAATCACACTGTAATATTGTTTTTGTGAGAAGACTCATGTTTTTTTTAACATATTGGTTTTGTGTAGAAATTTTGTCAATATTTTGTGCACTGATAAAATACACGGTGTTTAATCAAATTTGCTATCAATTAAGATGTACACAAGACAGAAAATACATACATGGTCAGGTTTAATGCAACTAAACTGGCTTAATGCTGTACAGCCCTGGGCTGGCTCTCCCTTGATTTGAAACAGCTGGACCTAATTCTGAAGGGTTCGGTTAATGCACATGTGAAACTCATGGGGTTCGGTACCTTTAGCAAGGTTAAGAACCACTGCATTAAAGCATTGATGGTCTGTCAGTGGTAAATGGGACAGGTTTGCCCTGCACCATAAACAGCTAGAGGAGAAATTAAGTCAGTGGGGGAATCTGTGTCGCCAAAACAATGTTCAGCTGTGTGCAATTTCTTGCTTCATGTAAGTGCACAGGAGAATATGCCCCTTAATGCACAGTGAGAGAAATAGTGCAGCAAATATTGTAGCTTGGTCAGCCATGATACTTGCTTTGACAGTGATGACTTAGGGAGATGTGGGAACCAACAGAGACCATCTTATACAATTGTTTGCTTCTATTTAGATGTAAGACACATCGCAGATGCTAGACAGTAAATGAACAAAAAAACAATAGTTTTCTACTCAATCGCAGTTTTTTTTTTTTTTTTTTTTTGGTACGGAAACAAGCTTTGCATCGCATGTACTGTATCTGTCAAAGAATGAATAATTCTCTTTTGTTTATATTTCTCAAACTCCTTTCTCAACAATAGCAAATATGTTAAGGGTAATGAGGTAATTTTTTACACCGAGTGTTCTTATTCATTTCATTTTCACGAGTTGAACATATTGTTAACCATGATAAGAATAGCTAAATTTGTGGCTATTCCACCAGCCGTATCTGCGTAATGACCATCCAACAGTAAAGGGTCCCTGTGAGAGTCATTATCCATGATCCAATCGTCGATGACAGGGAAAGGGGATGGGAAAGGACAGATATAAGATGACAGGCACTGAGCTTTGTGATGTCCCCCTCTCATCCCCATGGACAAGACTCTCAGTCCCATGCCCCAATGGATCCACATAGCAACAAAAGTAATCAGGCCTCTTCAGTGTCAAAGTCAGAGATTACGTTTTCTTTTCAAAGAAGACACATATTCCCTATGATGTGCTCTGGAAAGGACAGCATACCAGCTGTGTACAAGAGCCCATCCAGTTGAGATGGACATGGAGGATGCCGTCTTAAAAGAATAATGTTTGAATTTTCATGGTTCTAAAGGAGCCAAAATGCTGAGGAGATGACTATCTGAATATTTTTATGTTTTTTTGTTTTGTTTTGTTTTTTAACCATCCAGCAAAACACAAAACACACACACTCTCATGATGTCCAATCAAAGAGTGATATAATATTGTGATTTACAAAGATAATTATGTTTAGTTTGATTTTCAGTGTAGTACTGCTTTAAAGGATGGCTATTTATGATGAGTTACAGCAATGTGAAGTTTTCTTTCCCTCTCCTAATTAACCCCGAGCAGAACATTAATGAGTAGGACAGCCCTGTCAATATTTCACAAAACGACAGGAAAAGCAAAATGAAAAGGAAAGACGGGGTGAGACGAGAGTAGCATTCATGTTTATGCTCTTGTTTATGTAGTTAAAAAGTGACACTATGGAAGTCTGGCTGCGTGGCCATGTGATGTCACCGCCCTGCGACGTCAACAACAATGGCGACCTACTAGTTCAACTATTTTTACAAATTTTATTAAAACAAAAATATTAAGAGGGGTTTTAATATCAAATTATTATAAGTCATATTAACATTAATCTTTTAAGAACTACATGTCTTTCTATCCGTGTTTCCCTTAAAAAATATATATGTATATGTAGATGAGCTTACAATAAAGTACATTGTTTTGTTTGTAACAGAAAGGACTGAAAGCGCATCACTCAAGGTACATTTTTTGACCATTTATTGCTGAAAAATAAAATTTAATAAATTCAATAAATAATAATAAATTCAAATTGATTAGCAACATTAACTTATGAGGACAATATGCCAAACAATTTGACTGAAAAAACAAAAATTAATAGAAAAAACCCAACAGTGTCATTGGACAGAGCGACAATTTTTTTTTTTTTTTGCTGCAAACAGTATCCGCAGCTCCTTTGCTATGGTGTGGGGCTATTTTGTACTCAGCAACTTGGTATGCCACCTTATAAGAACAGTGCTTGCCGGTTTACTGATGTAACACTGACAAAGTGGGATGATTGTTGGCTATATTCGGCACAATTTTACAGAAAAAAAATCAAGTCTTATCAATGTGATTGGTTTCTAAAGTCTTTAAGTGATGTCTTAAATGATTTGGCGTCCTGCTGTCCACTGCAAACATTTTTAGACATGGTAAACAGACTGGTCTTTCCTCGTCTACCACTTTATTAAAAGCCAAAGCCAAAAGCTAAACGCAAAATATGCTTCGTCATATTCCTCGTCTTAGCTCTTCATATTGAAGAATTATATTTCCATTTATTCACAATAATTATATATGGACATTGCATTCTCCATCATAAGACAGTATATGCCTTCGAGTAGCAGCACATCTGGACAATATTAGCTAGGCCCAGCAGATAGGGGTTCACAATGCACATTCCAAGCAACTTGACCCTGCAACTTTACCCTCCCCCAAGTTAGAGAAAAAAAGACTCCAAGCAGAGAGAGAAACACTTTTGTCTTGCGTCTCGTCCGGTGCTGTGTGTCTTTCATTCTGTCTGTGTGTCTTTCAATGTAAATTCTTTGTTCCTTTTCATTTCCGAATTCTATGTCATCATCTCCTGTTCTTTATAAGAATAAAACAACCTGTAACAAGGATAAATCGACTATTTTCCTTCAATATCTCCAGTGCTCTTTGCTTTGTGCTCTTGTTTGGTTCAAAAATACTGCACACACTGTGAAAATTAGAGCACCACTACCACCCACTGAGTGGATGTGCAAATACATTTTATTCTAGTACGGCAAAAAACTATGTTCCCCTGAGGCAGTACTTCTCACACGCCCGTAACGGTGCCCTATATTCGGCTTAGACTCCAACAGACTCCGATGGCTGGATGGAGCCCTGGTGGCCATTATGCTTGCTTCATACTTTTATGTCATTGGCGTAGCTACCTGCCAATCAAACACACCGGAACTAGCGTTGAAGGAGAATCTTTGTGTCAAAATGATTCAAATGAAAAAAAGTGCCTTCAAAACTTTTTCCACTTCAAAAAAAAAAAAAAGTGTGTTCAAAACTTTTTCCACTTTGAAAAAAAAAAAGAGTTTAAAACTTTTTGCTTTTCAAAAAAAGTGACACTTCAATAAAAAAAATATATATTTCAAATAAAAAATATATTTAAAAAAAAAGTTTTTGCAAATGATTTTTTTCTTTGATTAAAAATAGTTTTTTGATTAAAGCAACTTTTATTGAGATTGAATGATTTTGACACAAATGTCCTACCCCTAATATGGCTCAAACACAAAAAGGATTGCTTCAATCAAAGAAAACAGTTTGAATGAAAAATAAAGTGTTCAAATGCGAATTTCTGAGTCTCAAATATTTTTTCACATTCAAACCTTTTTTTCTACGATTGATTTTAAAAAAAATGATTGAAGTGATTTTTCTTTTGAAAATATATATTTTTTTGTTTGAAGCAATTTATTTTTTGATTGAATAATAAAGACACAAATGTCCTAGCCAAAATGTGGTCCAAACGGAAAATTACATGACTTCAATCAAAAATGGTGTTTCAATTAAAAAAAACTTGACTTTGATCAAAAAAATAAAATTCAATCAAAGAAAAATAGTTTTCAAATATATTTTTTTGAGTTTCAAATTTATTTTTGCATTCAAACACATTTTTTTTGATTGAAGTGATGTTTTCTTCGATTGAAAGTATATATTTTGATTGAAGCAACTTTTTATTTGATCGAAGCAACTTTTTTTTTAATTGAATAATAAAGACACAAATCTACCTCCATACACCTGTCCAACTGCTCGTTAAAACTTAATTTCTCATCAGCCAATGACATGGCGGCAACTCAGTACATCTAGGCATGTAGACATGGTTTAAGACAGTACTTCTCAAATAGTGGGGCGCGCCCCCCCAGGGGGGCGCAGAGCGATGCCAGGGGTGGCGCGTGTGACCTCGGGGAACATGTTTTTTTTTTTTTTTTTTTTTTGCCGTACTAGAATAAAGTGTACTTGCACATCCACTCAGCTGGTGGCAGTGGCGCTCTCATTTTCAAAGTGCGCACAGTATTTTTAAAGTAAGCAAGAGCACACGGAAGAGACTCATGAAGAGCTGGAGAGCTGTGCGCCGTTTTCGAAAGCCGTTTTTCGGCGGGACTCGCGCAGCGACCCACTGTCTTCTCCGGTTCTCACGTGACCGCCCAAGAAGTGCCATTTTCGGCTTGGGATCGTCACGACGACCGCCCTCACCTACGGTTCTCCCCCGGCCGCCAAGAATGCGCTTTTTTCGGGCCGTTTGCCTTTTGGCTTTGACATTTAATACAGTGGTAGACGAGGAAAGACCACTGTTTACTGTGTCTAAAAATGATTATAGCGGACAGCCGGAAGCCAAATCAAGTAAACTTAAAGACATTAGACCCCAATCTCATTGATAAGCCGCTTGGTTGTTTTTCAGCGAAAACGTGCCGAATATTGCCAACAATCGTCCCGCTTTGTCAGTGTTATATCAGTAAACCAGTGAGCACTATTAGCATGCTCAGTGCAATATAACCCCACATCATTGCAAACTGGAGCTGACACTGGGAGCAGCGAAAATAAAAACTGTTCTTCTGTCCAATGACCCTTTTTTTTCTTCTTCTATTCAGTTTTGTTTTTTCGGTCAAGTTTTTTGGCATATTGTCCTCACGAGTTAAGGTTTCTAATCAATTTGAATTTCTTATTATTTACTGATTTTATTTTTCAGTATTAAATGGTCAAAAATGTTCCTTGAGTGTATTTTTACAGTTTGGATGTGACTTTTTTTTTTTTTTAATTCAGGCAAATTGATGCGCGTTGTCTTTTCTGTTACAAACAAAACAATGTTAATAAAGTTATACTTTATAAGTTGATCTGTTATTTTCCCTAATAGAAAAAAAAGGATACAATGTGAGGCAGAGGCGTACGTATAATGGTAATATTATAGACAAATGATACTATTTACAGTGACGGCAGAGTTTGGGGGGGCGCAAAACATTTACGTCTTCCTAGGGGGGGGGTGTAACAGAAAATAATTGAGAAGCACTGGTTTAAGACAATCTCCTGCAGTTCAAACCGAGCATCAGTATGGGGAAGAAAGGTGATTTGAGTGACTTTGAACGTGGCACGGTTGTTGGTGCCAGAAGGGCTGGTCTGAGTATTTCAGAAACTGCTGATCTACTGGGATTTTCACACACAACCATCTCTAGAGTTTACAGAGAATGGTCCGAAAAAAAAAAAAAAATATCCAGTGAGCGGCAGTTCTGTGGGCGGAAATGCCTTGTTGATGCCAGAGAGTTCGAGCTGATAGAAAGGCAACAGTGACTCAAATAACCACCCGTTACAACCAAGGTAGGCAGAAGAGCATCTCTGAACTCACAGTACGTCGAACTTTGAGGCAGATGGGCTACAGCAGCAGAAGACCACGCTGGGTGCCACTCCTTTCAGCTAAGAACAGGAAGCTGAGGCTACAATTTGCACAAGCTCATCGAAATTGGACAATAGAAGATTGGAAAAAAGTTGCCTGGTCTGATGAGTCTCGATTTCTGCTGCGACATTCGGATGGTAGGGTCAGAATTTGGCGTCAACAACATAAAACCATGGATCCATCCTGCCATGTATCAACGGCTCAGGCTGCTGCTGGTGGTGTAATGGTGTGGGGAATATTTTCTTGGCACTGTTTGGGCCCCTTGGTACCAATTGAGCATCGTTGGAACGCCACAGCCTACCTGAGTATTGTTGCTGACCACGTCCATCACTTTATGACCACAATGTACCCAACTTCTGATGGCTACTTTCAGCAGGATAATGCGCCATGTCATAAAGCTGGAATCATCTCAGACTGGTTTCTTGAACATGACAATGAGTTCACTGTACTCAAATGGCCTCCACAGTCACCAGATCTCAATCCAATAGAGCATCTTTGGGATGTGGGGGAACGGGAGATTCGCATCATGGATGTGCAGCCGACAAATCTGCACCAACTGTGTGATGCCATCAAGTCAATATGGACCAAACTCTCTGAGGAATGCTTCCAGAACCTTGTTGAATCTATGCCACAAAGAATTGAGGCAGTTCTGAAGGCAAAAGGGGGGGAAGCCCGTTACTAGCATGGTGTACCTAATAAAGTGGCCGGTGAGTGTATATTTTCACTAATGAAATTATTTCTTTAGTGTGGGCTGTATTGTACCATGAGAATGCACCCACTTTTTTTTTCTTCTCTTTTTTAAGTTAATTTACACCACCTACATATCTTAGTCTTGTGAATTTAGCTTCATTTTGTTCTTCTTCATTTTAAGTATCACAGAACGAAGGGGATCACAGAGGTGACACACAAAGGCATGAAAGTTGTGATTTCTAAAAGCGTTTATTAGAACAAGATGAATAAAGGCTGGGTAGAAGATAGGCGGAGGGTCCAGGTCTCGACATGAGCGTGTCATTCATTCAAAACAGTGAATTCACAAGGAAGGCGAAAAGCAAATGACCAGACAAGTTGCTCGGGCGAAGAGATGAGGCGTCCACTGGCTTTTAAATGTGGTTAATAGAGATTACATGCACCTGTGGCTGCTCCACCTGTTTGACGTCTGTAAGATGTGCTCTAATGCTTTTGCACGCTAAGGTTAATAATGTGTGTTTAAAACTAATAGCTTATAACTACTGTCTTACTTAACAGCCGTTAAGGCCTTACAAAAGAAAGAATGTGTTGTGTAAGGTCACATCCAACTGAAGGACAGATGTCAGCATGACCCAGTGGGGCACATTTCCTGTTTTAGGTTTCTATTGCTGACCATAAAGTTTCAACACAATGAGACAAATAACTGCCCGCACCCATTCCTCAAGATAATAGCTATTTCTCAAGAGGTGAAACTCACACGAGTGTTGAAACTCTCCCACTTTGTCAATAAAAGCAGTGACCCCAGGGAGGGGGCTGAGAGAGAATTACTGACTTGCGAGTAAAGCGTACAGCTCTGTCAATCCTCTCCCTGGCGGCCGCCGGTGAAAATATATCTCCGTTCCTAGTCTGATCCTTCTTCGCTCCCTCTCTAGGTCTTTAATTAATTACAAAAGTGAGTTTAGACCTAACATTTTTCTCTGGTGCCGAAACCCGGGACCTCACATCCGTGTCCATCCGTACCGTCGCGGGACCAACGGGCCGTCTCCGGACAACGACACCTTTACGTGACTGGACCGGCCGTCAGTTTGTTCCTGCGACGACCCGGATCGCCGGTGACAGGTCCCAACCGAACCAGGGAGGGACGGACCAAGGTAGGATTATTTTTGCCCAATTAACGCTTTCGGTGTTGATATGGTACGCGATTTGTGGTGTCAAGAATATGGGGCACGACCTAAAAAGGCAGGTACGAACGATTAAGTTCGTGGTAACCGTGTCACGAGAACCGTTGAGAACCCAATTAAGGCTAGCTTGTCCGCGTAAGAAACCGTCGAAATTCAACCCATTCGCTGTTCAGGGAACTGGCGTAAAACAACGTGTTATAGTCCTGCGAGGCAGGACGTCGTGTCAAAATAGTATTTGGCGTCACGAATTAACACGTTAACGACCGAGGCGTCGTCGGAAAGCGGGTCGGGGACCCTTAAAAGTTTAAATGGGCAAAAAGCGAAACTATTTACGGAGAAAAACCTTTGTGAAAATTGATACGAGGCGATAAAAATCGATAAAAGCCCGTGCACGGCAAAAATTCGTAAAAAATATCAATACAAAGGTGAAAAATAAATAAATAAATTTAAAAAAAAATAATAATAATAATAATAAAAATAAATAAATACAATAAAATAAAAGTTAAAAAGTGGGGCACACGAAATAAAACGTTCCGCGAACGTAATTAAATTAATGAAAATGGGAAAAATCAAGAGTAAACAAATAAGAGGACACCCTGACGTGGTGTTTATGCAAGAACAATTCCCAGGAAGCTGTTGTTACCTGGAAGCGTGGGTTAGAGATCATGACTTTAACCCAACGTTGAAAGAAGTGGAGAATGTGGGAACATTGAAGGCAAAAGGGAAGTGCAAAGAAAGAATAGAGGAGAGCTCAAAGTCCTCTCTGTGTGGGAAACTCATAGAAAAAGAAGGTTCGAGCAAAGTGAACGAGAAGGCAAAGAGAAAGCAAGCACAAAAAGAAAGAGGAAGTGCACTAGTCATGTCCATAGTGATAATTGGTGAATTGTGATGTTGAAGGTTTGAGTAAGTTGTATTGAGGACAGAGGTAACCGTAAGTCTAAGTAAAGATGGGTGGTGAATGTGTTTGGTTGTTTGATGGACGTCTGAAGTGGAAAAAACAGAGCTGAAGTGGAAAAGAGGAGCTGCAAATGTAGGGCTTGGAAAGTTTTGGGCATGTGAGACGAGCGTCGATAAGCGAGGGAATTGTTTGTGAATAGCTGAGCGTTTATTGTGCAAAATCGGAAAAACCTAGAAGTTTTTCAACATGAGGAGTGCGGCCCTTCGGTAGCCCCTATTTGCAACATGGGGTCCTCGACGGCATCCGCTGGGTTTTTGCCCAAATTAATTATAAGGGAAGGTTGTAATTGCAGCTGGGAATATTCCAGCCTTTCCCTTGTACTATTTAGGATATGAATTTTGAAATGGAATCTCATTAGAGATAAAAATAGACTATTGAGCTAAATTCAAAATAAGAATGCTCTTAAAAGAAAATAGAGAAAAAGAAATAGAAAATAGAGAAAGAAAATAGTTAATGTTTTGAAAAAGGAAAAAGATCAACTGTTGATAAATAGCTATTCGAAAACTAACAGATTTATTTTAAGCAAAGAGCTAGTATGTTTGATAAAAAGAAAATTAGATTGTTAGAAATGTTCTTCATTCAACAATAGATATGGTTCATAATATTATTTGAAAGTAAATTCTTCTGAATTCAGGTGAGAAATTACCAACTTTTAGATGTATCGAGCTAATAAGAACAAATAATAATATTTACTCCAAGTAAGTAGAGTAATCTGACGTATTAATCTTTGAACTAGTCTTTACCATTCAAAATAAGATGGAGAAAATTGTTCGGCTAGATTTAAGAAAAATGATCTTAGTGAGACGTTATTAAATTTACAATGAAGAAGGTGATTCAGAAATAGAAAAATGTAGTCATTATTGGCAGATTTAAAGAGAAAAGGAATCACATAATGACATAATGAATAGATGGACTACATTAGATTTTGAAGTAAATATTACAGCTGATGAAAAATCAGTTTTAGCAAGACATTAGAGCAATTTTAAACTTGCTGCTTTTTAAGAATGGCAGGAATAGTCTAAACTAGGGAAATAAATTGTTACAGGGAATGTATAAATAATGATAACAAATCAAAAGTTGGGATTAAAAAACGTTCTAAAATTCACACGTCAAGCAGATAATTCTACCAACCTGGAGTGACATACAAATGGATGTTTTTTAGTGCACGAAAAAACATTCTTTGTTCTCCTCTGGACTGCTGAATTATCCTCCATTATAAATTATATGGATGTCAATTGGAAAGGTATATACTGGACTGTCTCAGAAAATTAGAATACACAATATTCTAATTTTTTGAGACAGTCCTGTGTATATATACAGGACTGTCTCAGGAAATTAGAATACACAATATTCTAATTTCCTGAGACAGTCCTGTATATATGCACAGGACTGTCTCAAAAAATTAGAATATTGTGTATTCTAATTTTCTGAGACAGTCCTGTATATATGCACAGGACTGTCTCAAAAAATTAGAATATTGTGTATTCTAATTTTCTGAGACAGTCCAGTATATATATATATATATATATATATATATATATATATATATATATATATATATATATATATATATATATATATATATATATATATATATATATATATATATATATATATATATATATATATATATATATATATATTAACAGCGCTAGTTAAATCATGATCAGAATTAAAGTTTGAATTGATTAATGGTAAGAGGTAGTGTTTTAACACTAGAATGCCCAGCAGAGGCCTTTCCCATGGCAAATCCTCATTAACCAGAACTCGCTGGGACTTAAAGAATAGCCGAGAAGTCATAGTGAAATAAAAAAGATTGTTTAAAAGAGTATTGCTGTCCCACAATACCCTCCCATGCAAATGAAAAACTTTGCCTGGGTAAAAAAGTCAGATTTTGACTTATGTGGACAACACATTGTGATATGGAAAATTCAAATTTGAAATAGAAATTTAAATTGATTACAAAATTTACCCAAAGATACCCTAGGCCTATTGAGATACTGTATTTGACTAAAAACAATCAATTGAATAGATTATAATTGCGTCGTGGAATCGTAATTTTTGGATTACATGTTGATGAATCTTCAACAGTGACCCAAAGAAGGTGAAAAGACATTTTGTCAGCTCTAAAGAAATTCCAAAACAAAGACAAATTCCAATTTTGTAATCTTGAGTGGAACATTGCGTGATATATTACTGCCACTGCAAAATTCAATTTACTGATTAAAATGGGAGCTGACAAAAATTGATCATAAGCAAATATTGGCATTTGCCAAGTGGAAATTATTATAATGGGAGAATTGTAACTCTGTAATTTTGGGTTGATTGCGGAACGTAAACTGTTTTTGATACGGTAATAGTAATGGTAATACAAGTTAAAACAATTACTGGATGTAATCAAACTACCGAATGCGTTAGTCATTTGTAAATGTGAAGCCCAAATTAATGGCCTTGATAACGTGTCAATCGGGAACAGACTAGCAGATGAAGCAGCCAAGATAGCGGTTGTAATTCAACACAATAAAGCTAAAATACACCTATTAGCTGAAACTGAACCGCAACAACTAATAGATGAAAAACTTAAAGGCTATCAAAACATAGCACTGCAAACAGAAAAGCAAAAATGGGCGATGAAGGTTTCTACCAAAATCATTGATCAAACGGGCAGCTGAATTGAGCCACATGATTGTCAAGTGTCTACAGGGGGGAGGACTGAGTTGGTTAATAATTTGTTAATAGACACTATGACAATTGTGGCCAATGTCCAATTCATACTTGAAAAAAAATTTTTTTTTCAGAGTTCACTTTGCATAAACAATGTTAAGAGAGACCAAAAAGAGGGAGGTTTCTAGAACCAACTGAACTATTTCATACATTGCGTTGAGTTAAATAGAGTGTTGGGGAAAAGATATTGCCTGGGGAAAAATAGATGTATTTTCTAGATGAGTTAAGATTTTTCCTAAGCGCACATGAGGATGAAAAACCAGTAATTAATGAACAGACTGATGCAGAAGGGAAGACCTTGCTACCTTTTAGACTTCCAGATTTAAACCCAGGACCTGTTAAAGGTTCTGGCAGCATTGCAGCTCACATAAAGAAACAGTTTGATCCAAGACAAGTTCGCGACAACAATGATCTGCCAGAATGTTCTGATCCACAGACTCTCAAGGTGCGGGTCGGAGACTTGATGTTCCTGAAAGTGTTGCAGCGTGCCTGGTAGGACAGTGAACGCTGGGACGGTCCTTAGGAGATGGTTGGCGTTAGCCAGACTGCAGTGAAAGTCTACGGATGCACTGGGTGAATTCGTCAGTCCCAGTGCAAGTTCTTCCGGTTGCCATAAGGACCCAGCGACGCCAGTCCACCAGACCCTGATTCCTAAAGTCCCGACCTCACCTAAAGTCATTAAGAGCGGTGGAGGGTTTTCCACCCTGCTGGCAGCCCGTCCGCTCCTACGACACGTTCGGCAGCTGGAAGGGAGTTATCATCTCCCCCTTTGCAAAGTCATCGTCAATCGCCTGCTCTCTACTGTGGACCAAAAGGTCAGCTCCATGTTTGTCGCCTACTCAGCCAAATACGACCTTGTGTCACAGGTCCCCCTAGAAGAACCAGATACTGATTTGGACAGTGACGATACGGACACTCTCGTCTAAAGCAGATTCCCCACGTCGGCCATCTCGACTCTGCAACCCTATGGACTCTCGATAAAAAACACCGACGCGGCGATCATAAATCGCTGAAATACGGTGTTCAAAAGAGTTCCAGATTGTACATACATTTACCAAATGTTGTGTTGAATTGTGTGTTTCCCATGGAGCCATGGCATGAAGCTGCTCTCGTCCCTAGTTCAAATGAGGAGGGAATAGGGGAATTTTGTCCTTAATGCTAAGGTTTTTTTCGCCCCTATCGTGGCATTTTATAACTCCTGCTAATGGATAATTGACGGGGCAGACACCAACCCCACTCTCGGGAATGTCTAACTCTGATGAAAGCTGAAAAGTTTTAAACCCACAACAGGAGGGAAATGTAAGATGTGCTTTTGCACGCTAAGGTTAATAATGTGTGTTTAAAACTAATAGCTTATAACTACTGTCTTACTTAACAGCCGTTAAGGCCTTACAAAAGAAAGAATGTGTTGTGTAAGGTCACATCCAACTGAAGGACAGATTTCAGCATGACCCAGTGGGGCACATTTCCTGTTTTAAGTTTCTATTGCTGACCATAAAGTTTCAACACAATGAGACAAATAACTGCCCGCACCCATTCCTCAAGATAACAGCTTTTTCTCAAGAGGTGAAACTCACACGAGTGTTGAAACTCTCCCACTTTGTCAATAAAAGCAGCGACCCCAGGGAGGGGGTTGAGAGAGAATTACTGACTTGCGAGTAAAGCGTACAGCTCTGACAATCCTCTCCCTGGCGGCCGCCGGTGAAAACATATCTCCGTTCCTAGTCTGATCCTTCTCCGGTCCCTCTCTAGGTCTTTAATTAATTACAAAAGTGAGTTTAGACCTAACAACGTCCAACCTGCAGTTAGATGAAAACACCTGCCAAAGGTGTGCCAGATCTCAGGAGGGAGGAGCAGAGGTCTGAACACTTCATGAACTGCATGTTGAATCATCCTGAACAGGCCCTTGGTTTCGTTTGCAATAAACATGTAAATAACAGTAAAATTAAAAAGATGTTTTTTTTTCAAATCTAAGGATAAAAATCTGGTTCACTGCACACACACACAAAATTAGTTTCTTATGCATTTTGTTTTATTTAGCTCAATCACACCTTTAAAGCCCCCTAAAAAATGAAATGCATTTGTTTTTTTTGTTTTTTTTGTTTTTGTTTTTTTGGTTTACAGAAATCTTTTCCAGCACACTACAACAATCATGGTTTATTATGGAATCACATGAGTACCAGATTTAAAAAGTAAAAAAATGAATAAATAAATAAGCATATAAATACAAAGAGAAATAAATGAATAAATAAATAAATGAAAATATAAACGTACATTGAAAATCAGTTGAAAACAATGACTTTTTTGGTCATTGAATTGTATTTTTTCTCATTGAACAGCACAAACAAAGAAACAAAAAAATTGTCATGACATCTACTTCTACTTTTTGTCATTGAATAACACAAACGGAAAAAAGTTTTTTCTTGCCTTTGCCTTTTCTAATTCGGTTTTCATTGTCTTTGCCTTTCTCATTTGTAATTGCCTTTTGCCTTTGCTTTTACCGAAAGGAATGGCCTGTCAATCAAATGGCATTGGGACGGGCTTTCCAAAGAGGAAAGGGTTAGTTATCGACAACATTAAATTTGATTGTCTTAGTGACGGGGTAGTTGGCTGATGCAACCCATCCAGCCTGTCAGCTACTTCTCTAAGCAGCTGCATTCTCCAAATGAATCAAAAATCACATATGATACAGATCCCCCCCCCGTCGCACTGAGAAGTCACTTCCCTTTAGGTAAACTAAGATTAATCAGCTATCGACTACTATTCCTGTTTGGAAAGCCCCTCTCAACGCCATTGATTGACAGACCATTCCTTTCGGTAAAAGAAAAGGCAAAAGTCAATTGCAAAAGAGAGAGGAAAAGACAAAGACAAGCGAAATAGAAAAGGCAAAGGAAAAATTACCATTGTTTTTTCCGTTTCTGTTTTTCAATGGCAAATAGTAAAAGTCAATGACAAAATTGTTTCCATTTGTGATTTTCAGTGACAAAAACTTAAAGCCAATGACACAACATACTTTTATATTTTCATGTATTTATTTATTCATTTTAGCGCTCCTGTGATTCCATAGTTTATAACAACTTTATACCTTATTTTTAAACCATACTATATGAACTGTAGCCAATTTTGTCTTTTCAGGACTTAGTACATAAAGTAAACATACCTTCACATACAGTCTACTCAAGATGACCATCGTACTGGTGTTCTAATTCCCACTCATGTATTCTGCTGATGCAAGCTATTTGCATATGCATATGAAGCCATCCGAGACATGAAAGGACCACTAGACTTGAAAGTACAGATGTAGATGTTTGTGCATGACTTGCGTACATGTTGTGCTCTGGCTAGTGAGAATTGTGTGTGGCCTTTTCTAAAGTGTTGCTATGCTTGTGTTTTCTTTTTACAGCTGGCTTAGTTGCTCTGCTTTAAGGAGCCAGGATTTGCCAAGCTGAGCCTGCTGACTTTGAGCTTTGTCAAAGTGAGGCTGCAGCTAATGCCATTCTCAATTGCCAGGTACTCTGTCATCTTGTTGTGTAAATTTAGGTTGGCAGAGCTGCACATTTTGATCCCTCCTTTCCTCTTTGTTTAAATGAGTGTAGATGCTCCATTGCTATGTGGTAATTTGTATCTGTTTCATTGTTGTGGGGTACAATCGTTAAAAGCTGTCAAGAAAAATTACTAGAGGACTCAATCTTCCACATCATCATGTGACCTTGGAAAGTCTTAAAGTGTCATGGGCAATTGATTTGAAACAGGGATATTCATTTTTCTTTACACTGTGTTGTTGAAACTGCTGAATGATGTATTATTATTAGTAATATATACATATATACATGTATGTAAAAGTATCTGACCCTTTTGGAATTTCTCACATTTCTGCATAAAATCACCATCAAATGTAATCTTTTTGTCAAAATCACACAGATGAAAAACAGTGTCTGCTTTAACTAAACATTAATAGGTTTTCATATTTTAATGAGGATAGTATGCAAATGATGACAGAAGGGGGGAAAAATAAGTAAGTGAACCACCATATTTAATATTTTATTTCCATATTTGATAGTGTTTTTATGCAGAAATGTGAAACATTCCAAATACATCCTGTATATCTATCACAAAGTAAGCTGCACCTACTGTGAAACATGAAGGGAAAAAAATGTATGCTTTGCACCGATTCAGATTTTTTCACTTCAGGTCCTTATAATTGAATAAGGGTATCTAACGATACCGATACAATTACAATATCAGATTTTGAATTAATTTTGTTTTAAATTTTAATTTAGACTTTGCATTTTTTCCACTTTTGGCAATCAACATGACAGTATCCATCAAACAACAGCATTAAACAACTGCTCACCACAAATTAGTTAAACCAAATGTCAGTGTTAGATTTTGTTGTTGTAATTTTGGATGCAAAGATGTTTGTACTGGATTCATGGAATCACAACTTTTGTAAATTCATTTCCTGATCAGGTGTAAGTATTCATATTTGTTGTTTCTACCAAAATCAGTATCGGGATGGGGTTGCTGAGTTTTCAGAAAGGGACCATTATACATAGTCAGTTCAAATACAGAAAAGTGAAATTTGGTAAACCACATTTAGTGAAATTTGGTAAACCACATACGTATATGTTGTAATAAGATATGTGCACATGCACAGCTAATATTTTGGACACTGTGCAAATGGATTACTCTTTGACAAACCAACAAAGTCTGAGGTGATTTGATTTCTTACCCGATTCCTTTTCATTGTCAATTTGTAATGACATTTGTTTTTCAACAGGCAGACATTGGCTGAACTGATGAGACAATAGACAGCAGTGCTGGTCTTGTATGATTGCTACTATCTTATTTTATTGCTACCAAGATGGTTCTATCAAACGTACCAATCTAGAGGCTTTGCCCTGCAGAAATCAAATGAGCTTTTTGTGCTTGGCTGCATCACTACAGACAAGGGCACCAGATAGATGTAGAACTATGAAACAGTTAGAGCAGGTGTATGTTTAAATTGTCCTCTAGAGAAACATCTCCTGCAGGATATGACATACACAGCCACATGTGCGCGCATATGTATACATATATATCATTACATAATATATATGCAGTCATGCGTATATTAGATCAACACTAGCGTTACCGTTTTGTAATGTAATCAAATAAAATGGAAGAAGATTATTAGTGGAAACACACAAAAAAAAAAAAAAAAAAAAACGGCTGCTGTTTTATTAGCCTTACAAGTTTTTCTAAATGCCTTTGACACGCTTGTACAAATTATCACCATTGCATTTTTCACTACAGATGGTACAATTCTCACAACAATTTTAACCTTGAGTGTTTATTTATATTCATTATTATCTTTATTTATTGTTTTTTTAGTAAATCATAAGTTACTGTCGGGAAAAATATCAAGCAAATTCAAGTCAGAAAAAATGTAATTCAGCATTGAGAAACACAGGCAATCATTCGATTAAAATATTACCCAAATTACGTTGGCCCATATACTGTATATTATTGTTTGCAAATGGCTGAAAGAGAGCAATTATAAAACATGATAGATAGATAGATAGATAGATAGATAGATAGATAGATAGATAGATAGATAGATAGATAGATAGATAGATAGATAGATAGATAGATAGATAGATAGATAGATAGATAGATAGATAGATAGATAGATAGATAGATAGATAGATAGATAGATAGATAGATAGATAGATAGATAGACAGACAGACGAACAGACAGATGTACGAAAAGAGGATGACTTTGCGTGCTGTTACCTTCTTTCTGACCTTCTAAAAGAGAAAGGCAAAAACTGGTGTGAAAACAACTTCCCTTTCCCTTGACAGTATACTGTACATGTATTTCTCTTTTAGGAATGCTGCTTTTTATCACCTTGTTCTTCCTGATGTGCAAAAGCAACACAAAATGGGCGTCATTTTCTTAGAGCTCTCACCTTGTTTTGTTCCCCTTCACTGCTTGTATGATTTGTTGTCCTTCCCCTGTCATCCAACCAACATTCTCTTCATCCACCCTGTGTCCTCCCACAAGCACCTGCCCTTGACTGGTGAAGTTGCCACTCTGAATTCATTTTGCCTCATGACAAGAACACCACTTTCCAAATCACCAACATAACACATCTGTAAGGCATACACCATTAGTGGTCCCCAGTCAACATGTGCACTTTTACAAGGACTAGCTTTGAAATCCACTGGGAATTGTACGCTCAGTGTTTCGACGTGTATTGCTTTCTTTTATTCCCTTGGAAGCCCATAAGAAAAAGAGCTCACTCAATCAGCATGCTGAGGACTGGTCACACTTCATTAATCAACTATGAAGCCTGATTTATTCTTCCACCATACATGTGAATCTTTTCTAACAATATTCATAATCAACACTTAACAGTTACTTAGGCTATCAGGCGTAAATTGTTTTATTATAATTACTATTATTATTTATAAACTTGGATGCTCTTTTACTAGGTTTGTGGAAAAAATATGGGTTGAAAATGCTGAAAATGTCTTTTTTCAAGTTTTACAATTTGAATATTCAGTTTTTAAATTTCAACTCTGCTCAGACTTCGGAATATCGTGGGAGTTGGCTGTCCGTGTGGTGACTGACACATTGGTGTGATGCAAGCTACATTTGTCTTTCAATGACAGTAAGCTTTACTATTTCACAATTATACAAGAATAAAAATATTATCTCACTTAACACTTCTGCGGAGTTTTGTGTGCACATGGGTAGAGAGGTGGATTTCAGTTGGGAGGCAAGCTTTCACTTGGACCTCCTGGAGACAGACAACTATTCTATTGCCAGTTAAAAAGCCAAGCAAAGTGCCTCACGGCCAGTGATACAGCAAGCAGCGGTGGGGGGACGCTGATCGCTCAGAATAAGAACGAAAAAAAAGAGGAACTGGTCATGTGGCAAAAGTATTGAACAAAATCAGATCAAATGCACATGTATACTGTAAATTTAAATACCGCATAATTTATCCACTTCATGCCAGGTGCGGCTCAGTCGAGGACCAGGAAGTGACAAACTCCAGATGGCTTTTTTCAGTGCTCAGCACTTCCAATATTAGTGGGCATGGAGGAAGAACGAAGAGGGGAGGTATTTGCATAATAAGGAACAGTGTGATGTCACACCATGACCAATTTCAAAACCGATTGCAATCAGATAAAAAAAAAAAAAACCCAAAACAAAAAAAAAAACATATAACACACTTCACCCAAGGCACACTCTCATTTCGATCTATCTTTTGCATGTAACAGTTCTTAATTTTGTGAAATGACTTCAGTGGATCTTTAAGGGTGGCACTTTGCAGCCAGTAAATGTCCAAACATATGCATCTGTGTGACCCCCACCCCACATACACACGCACACTTTGTCCCTTTGTCCCTATCACCAATACTAATAACAAATACATAAATATAGCTGTCAGTGTTTTACCTCCCTGTTGTTTTTTTGTCAGCACTCATCATAACCATGAGTGGAATTCGGTCTGACGACACACATTTTCAGTAAGTAGCAGTACCCGTCCGTAAGGGGAGCAGAGGAGATTAGTCAACCCCAACAGCCAACCGGTTAAAAGAAAAGCATGTACGCCCCAGGACTCATAGTTGTCTGCCAATCACACCACGGCACCCCAAAAAGCCCCAAGGATAGACAAGCCAAGTGCATCCCAATGTGCTAAATTGGTGATGTAAGAGTATTGGTGCTTCTGGCCCCGGACCCGGACCCCGAATGTCAGGTGTCTTGCAAAGAGAAATTTGGTATTTCGTTGTTTGTTTTGTTTTTTTGTTTGGTTTGGTTTTTAGATAGTTATAGACATGTTTCCTGAGTGAAACATGGGCGGCGCCATCTTTTACATTTTCTGCTACGGACTTTCGGTTTAGACATAACAGCATGAAGTGTGGTTGAAGTAAGTGGTGTGTAGACAGTGTAGTTAAACTGCAAAATCAAACCAGAGGAAACCACGGAATCTCCAAAAACGGATTCAGCACGACCTAGATGAGGCTTCGGGAATTTCTGTGCTGTGTGAGGTTGTGTGAACTCCTGGAAGCGCCTATATATGGTTGGAAGTGGAATGTTTTGACAAGCCACATGATGCGGCTCGCTGCTTTAAACGTAAAGGATCCACCCAAAAGATTGTATGTTTTTTTTTCTTATCACTTCTTTGATCATTCATGGACAAAATTCTAGATATCAGTGGAGCCTCTGTTAACATGAGCTGTAGTTTGATACACCTCCCACTTGAGTAACCAAATCGGGGCGAAATTACAAATAATGTTAAGGTTGCCGAATGCAGGTGCATGTGTAAGACCATAGCAAAAATTTGCTACTCATCAGTTGTTTAATCTCGTGTCGTGAGACGAATTTGATCATCTGAAATTTATCTAATTCTCTGCATATATGTTTCTGAGTTTGTGCTCCTTAGGGTACCCTTAGGAGCAAGTGATGAGTCAAAATGAGCAAAGACATCATTGATACAAAGGAGATTTATTTGAGAAAACCAGATTTGAGCAATATTTGAGAAGAGAAATTCTCTTCATTAAAAATGGAGTTAAACTTGTACAGCACCTTTCAGGCACTGAAAACACTTTGATGCTATATCTTAATTTACCTGCTGGTGACACAACAACATGGGGTTCAGTGTCTTGCTCAAGGATACTTAGATGAATTCATCAGGACAGAGAGTTGAACTCACAACCTCTGGGTTAGGGAACGACATCTCTACCACTGACCCCAGATGCACTGTGCATGTTACACACAATGGAAAGCAACTTCAGAAAGAGCGTGTAGCAGCGATGAAGAAAATGTATTATATTTTGGTTCATTTAATAATTTATATATTTCTTTGATATTTCAAAAAAAACTTCCAAATCGCTGTGAGCCAGTAGTTTTAGCGAGACATCGTCAGTCAGCGTGTTGCCTGTTTTGATGACCTCATCAAACAAGAGGACTAAGGTTCTTCACACTATTTTGTGGTAAACTTTCGGTCTTCAAAACCAAAAACCGATAATGCATTTGTTGCGGCCGATAGTTTTCGGTCCCGAATTTTCGGTCACATCTCTAATTTTTACATTGAACAAGATGAACCAAATGAACCAGTTGTTATTTGACCAATTATAATATTTTCTCGGATGTTGGCATGAGATGAATTAAGATGTGATTGGACATGTCAGAGCAGACACTACTCTTTCTTACAATGACAGAATATTGAAAACCCAAAATGAGCAATTGCAGACTGAAAGGAGATCAAGTTGAGAAATATTTGTGACTGGCAGAATATGAGGTTGATCCACGAGATCAGTAAAAGACGCAGATTTGAGGCAAGTTGAAGAAATAAAATACTTTCTCATCCATATCTTTTACTGAGACCTTACTGAGATCGTGACTCCAAGTAAGGAGATAAAATTGAGAAACATTTGAGATCGACACAAGTACTCATAGTAGTCACTTGGTGAGATCTTGAAAGGAGACAACTTCATTGAAAAATCGTGCCAGTAGAACTATTCTCAAGACCTTCTCATGTAATGCTCACTATGAGACTTACTTCTCATGAAACAAATTTGAGAAAACAAAAAACCTCTCTGGTCTCGGTTATTGCTGATTCATTTCTCAGAGATGTAAATGAGACATGAACAAGATCTCATCTTCAATTTTGCTTTGCTATGGGAAACAGGTCAATAAATAACAATGTATACAATTATTAGAAAAATATTAACGAAGGGGGAGCATAAATTGAGCCTTCCATCATCAAGGTAGAATGCATATAGTCTCGATATACTGTATGTCCATCAACATAAGTGTTGTTGTTTGGCACATCAAGTTGTCTTCCCTTTCCTAACGACATTTTTCACCTGTAAGCAAATGGACAAAAAACCTGTAGCACTTGCATTTATGCATTTAGGGTAAAAAGCCCGTGTATGACTTGTAGTAGATGAGTCTTTGTTTTCCATTTCTTTATCGTTATATAGTTACATTTAGCAACGCTAATGATGTTACCGCTGTGACGCAACAGAATTGTTGTCAAATTGAACATTACAGTATTCTTCTACCTGTTATTGCTTTGTGGTGGCACTGTCTTGGTTGCGCATCAGCCTTCCTTAACACAAAATTCCTGTCTTCATGTATTATTATTTGTTGTGCCCTGATTGTGTTTCTATCTACTGCCATTAAATCAATAAAATACAAAAATATTTTGGTTGTGGTGACTCTTAGCCATTTCTTCATGTTGTCCTCCCATGTCGTGATCATGGCAGATGGATGCGGCATTTCCAAATTGTCTTTTTTGAGGGATTTTGATGAGTAATGCCACTCCAGCTCCATTGTTGTTTTGGTTAGAGAACGCGTCAAATGGAAGTCGCGAGCAGAAATGTGGAAGTAAAGCAGTACCTCGGAAACTTGTCATCATCTACAAAGCTCATATAGTACAGTATGTGGCCATAGCACTTCCAATCATTTCGTTCTAACAATGCACTACATTCAGTTCCTCCTCTGAATACAGAGATTTTGCTAAATTTACAGAGGTCATAATTCCTTGATATCAGTACCCTCTCACTTGTGTGTTTATTACCTAATCCTAAAAACACACAAGGGTGCAGAAATGATTCCCTGTGCAGCTACATACTGTATTTTGCACATACCAGAAACCGCAAAAGAATGGATTTGTCGAATAACATAACAACCTAGCTGATTTAACCACAGCCTTCTCGATGTCCTTCTTGTGCTTCGTTGTTCAGAGCAGTGTAGATCTATAATTGGGTCCAGGTTTGGATGCAGTAATTGGGACACCCTCATCACACACAGAGAGTTTTCTCCACCTTCACCTATCACCATATGTTCCCTCACTTCAAGGCCATACAAAATCCTTGTCCGTGCGTGAGTGCATGGGTGTGTGTATGTGACTTGAACTCATGGAGAGAGCTAATGCCCCATTATGTTCACTCAGGTATGGCTGTCACTAAGCTTAAGAGATGATCAAATGAACTTGTAACTTGCTTTCACATACTGTATTCTGTACTTCAAGAGCCCATTTGTTTTGGTTTCAGTGAAAAGTACCTTTACAGTCATACTTTTAACCTCTGTGTAATCACGCCATGCAACTGAAATCCCTTCCACTAACATCTTTGGTAATCTTCTGCACTATTGCGGCCTGTCAAAATGCAACAGAAAAATAACAACTTTTTTTCCTAATATGTTTGAAAATTAACTATTACATTAACAACATTGTTGCCATCCATTCATTTTTGACCATTTATTTTGTTCTGTTAGGGTCAACGATAAGGCGAATCCTATCCCAGCTCATTTTGTCTCGTAGCGCATATAGGAAGACAACTATTTACATTCCCACCTATGGAAAAAGTCATCTAAAAATGCTCGCATGTAAGAACATGCAATTGCCTTAAATAAAAAGAGTAATGATGATATCCAAGACTTTGTCTGTGAGACAGACATTGTTTGTATGTTTTGATAGATGCTACATTCCGTTTTTGCAGTCATGCTGGAACGGAACAAAAACTTCCCCAGATTGGAATTATAGAATTTTCTAAATTGCCTTAACAAGAACATATGTCCGAATAAACTCCTGATTGATTGATTCAGATATGTATAAATCAATACTTTTGTTTTAATTGTTGATGGATACAGGGATAGTTTATTAACCATGTAGCTTCAGTTCAGAAGGCTCTTAATACAGTCAATTGTTGAAATGTGTCTGCCCTCTCTGTGCAGATGTAACTGAATTATTAATGCATGAGATAAATGACAGCCATTTTAAGGTGGGCCCACCACTCAATATTGAGCATATGCAGTAAAAACGGCCACAGCCACTGAAGCTGCAAGCTCTTTTCAGCTTGTTTGAGAGAAGCATGGAATGATAACTTGTGTGAAATTTACAGTGCCAGACAGTTACTTGGTATGCACAATGGCGGGAGCCAAGACTGTGTGTACTTGCTTCATCATCATCCTCACTACAGATATATCGTTCTGTTTGTCTGTTTTCATTAAGTTTGTTTTAGTCAGGCACTTGAGCGTGTATTACAGTGCACTTTTAACAAACAAATAGAATGTACCAGGGACAGAGCAAGGGAATGAAGATAACGTCTGTGCAAATGTAGAAACGTTAAAAAGAAAAAAAAATGAAGAAGAATATGTAGCATATGATAACATAGCTTGTTTTATATGACTGCTGTGTGACCATATGCCATCTGTCCACATTCACCTGGGAAGGAGAAAGCTGAGAATGACATCAAACGCAAACAACTTTATTGGCGGTCTCCATAATTCAGTAGCTATACCAGGGGTCGTAGTCTTTCCTTTGAGGTTGAGCTGCAAAATGAATCTTTAATGTGCTCCCGCCTAGGAATAATGGATGGCACATAGGCAAGTTACAACACATCCGTGCTATGCTGTCGCTATACCGAGAAGTGGGGGAAGGAATGAATGGATGGAAGGTGGGGAAGAGGTGAGTGAGAGAGGACAAGTATGGACTGTGGATAGCGAGAGAATTGAACAAAGTGGGTGAAACGACGCAGAGACGCAAGAGTGTCGGAGTAAGGATTAACATTTAGTTAATAAAATATGTTGGCCTTTTCCTTTTGTTTGCAAGTCTGCAACTCAGCATGGATCATCTATGTGTGCCATATATACAATGGTATGAAAAAGTAGTGGCAACCAGTGTTGTTTTCGTCAACAATGATAATAGCGAAAATATTTGGTGGCTGAACAATGTTTTTCATGACAATGACGTGACGATAACAAGTTAAAAACATGGCTTGGGAGATTAGAACATAACAAAACTAATGCCAGTTTTTGTCTGACGAGACCTTAACGAGACAAACATGTGACATAGTTTTTGTCATATGTTCACAATGCGGTACATTTTCACATTGTACTGTATGTGGAGTACGTCAGCATGCATTGTGGCAGTGTTTGGGTTGTGTCATGTGAGATGTGCTGTGCCTCTCCTTCACTCTCACTCTCCTCACAGGAGTTTAGGATGTGTTTCAAGCTAGGATGCGCTCCATCTTGCTTGTTTGTAAACAGATGGTAAAACTTGTTTTCTTATCTTGTCAAGAGAGAATATGCAACGTTGCATTAGCCTTTAAAAGGTCTGTGCTGAGTGATCATCACCCACTAAATGTAACTCGTCGTGTTAGCATAGCATTCGCAATCGCATTAGTATCGACTTTAGCGTGGCGAGCATCCTCTTTTTTACATACAGTTCATGGCTTCTAGGTGGGTTTAATTGAAGATAATGTACTGCTTTTCTTGCTGAGTGTGTATTGTCATCATGACGTTGGCGTTGTCCTTGTATACGCTATAATATGTGATCATCTGTCTATGTTAATTCGAAATTGTTGGAGACCTTTATTTTTGGAGTAAAAGCTTTGAATTTTACAGACGAAAACATTTTGGTTAACTGTTGACTAAAACTATATGACATTTGTGTGCAATTTCATCAACCAAGGAGCTGGATTCATGGTGACGCTCCAAGAATACTACAAATATCATTTTTGCATTTATATGGTTCGCTCCTGGTTCCATCTCCATTCGAACAATGCAGCAAATTCCACGTGAAAACGATGTAGTATTGATGCCAGACCCTATAGGGCGGTGCAGTTTTACAAGGCGACAGCCAATGATGCACTTCCTTGACAACAACCTCCTCAGTCTGGAAGACAGCATACCCGCCCACTCCAAGCAATGAGAGTTTTTTTTTTAAATTCTTTCTTTTTTTCTCACCCTACGTTTTATTTTGCAGCTATATTCTCGGTTTTTCTGTATATTTAATTTTTCTCTTGGATTTGTTGTCCCTTTGATGTTCTTTACAAGTTTAAATGACAGTATAACATTGCTTGTCAAAAATAAATAAATAAATAAATAAAACAAAAAACTTGAAGCAATGGCATCCATGCATTTTTTTTCTCTTGCATCAAAAGGCCCAAAAACGCAAAAATAAAATATATTTTGAATAAAAATATTATAAAAACAGTAAATTAAAGCCGCAGGTCCACCATGTTTTCAATGTTTACTCGCAGCGACTGTGACGTGTGCGAGTGCTGAAGTCATCAGTGTGAGAGGCTTCCGTTTATATGGTTGTGGCGCACTCCCAGCAATTGAATCTTTCCGCTTTGGAGCCCGGAAACAAAAGTTTACGTCTTCGCCTTCTGTTTTCGCCTTCACCATGTAAAAGCAAGGCCATTCCGCATCACAATTGTTGCATCTTGCATGGTTTCGCAGTGTCACCATATTTTAAAATGACCAAAATGTAACTAAGACTAGT
The DNA here is from genome assembly GCF_030265065.1 of Corythoichthys intestinalis. NCBI lineage: Eukaryota > Metazoa > Chordata > Actinopteri > Syngnathiformes > Syngnathidae > Corythoichthys > Corythoichthys intestinalis. The sequence goes on from NC_080399.1 coordinate 47,481,672, forward strand.
ATTTTTGTCAAAAAGACTAAAACAAAACTTAAAACGGCAGTTAAAAACAAGACTGGTGGCACCCCTAATAATTTTCAAATTATTATTTTTTTTTAAATATTTGGTTGTATTGATTAGAAATTGCAGTTTGCAGAATATTTTATATCATATAGCAGACAATATTATTTGAGAAGTGGAAAAAACAAAGTTTATAGTTGATATGGAAGGTTTGTAATATTGAAACAAAGGAAGCCAAGTGCATAGATTTGGGCACACTAAAAGTTAAAATTACATCAATATTTAGTAGATCCTCATTTTTGCAAAAAATAATATTAAAACACTTTCTTGACTTACAAGGATCATCAGTCTTTACAAAACCAGTTCAGTCAGGGTTAATGGTTACTGAGCGAAGAGAGCCCACTTTAAATCAGTACACAGGTTTTCAATAATATTAGTGTATTGGGACTGAGTTGGCCATTCCACGCGTCGAGGTCGAGTAGCCAGCAGGAAACCAAGCCACATCCACTACTGATGTTAACATCGAACAGGTCGGTGCCCTAATTCTGAAAAACCAACGACTGACTATTTACTGTAGGGCAAACCAATATGCACATTAGTCATGGTTCTGCATATGAAATTGTGCAACAAGCTCAACTAAAGATGCTTCAAGGGGTCGTTGTTTCGCCACCGATCAACAGGTGAAAGAGGAGTTGCGTATGTGGCGTGCCGCTCACTGGAGAACTTTTTTTCCCGAAGGGCTATCAGAAAGCTTGTGCAATGATGGACCAAGTACATTAACAGTTAGAGTGACTATGTTGAAAAAGATGTAAATGTAACTTTTATATTGTTTCTGGATCAAATAATAAAAAAATGGTGGATCAAATAATAAAAATATGGAGTGCAGATACTTTTTCATTTACCCTTGTGTGTGTGTATGAAATACATTGAATGAAATGAGAATATCAACTGTGCTAAATCAAGAACCGGGAGTGTGACAAGAATGAAAAAGTAATGTATTAAAAACAACAAACTGAGGCTGTTTATCAGCCGATCAAAAATTTAAGACCATTGCTCCAAAAATTACCAAAAACTCCCTGAACCAGAACAAAAAAATTCTGAGTATGACTCAGTAATGTGTCATACTCAGAATTGTTAATTACTAAGAATAAGCTTAATTTGTATGAACATTAATGGTATTTACCTAAATGCAGTTGGAGTGGTAGAATTTAGTGAATTTAGAGAACTTTATCAATATGTATATCTCCTCAGGTATTTTGCTTTTCTCATAAACCAAACCAACTAAGTTTGAACAACCAGTGTTTATGCCCTTGACGGGCCAAATGAGCTTAAGTCCTTCTGATGTGTTGAGTGCTGTCAGAGTGGTGTCAAGCGCAGCACTAACATGCAACCGTGCGGCACAGCAGTGCCGGAGGCAATGGAGGCAAAAAGTAACGCATCGGAATAGCAGACTTTATATTTTCCTCGCTGAACTACTTTGTCGGCATATTCCATTAAATCTCATCCAGTCAGTGCAAAGTAACAGTAATGGATCAAAAGAGGGGTACGGTGGGGGTTATAATAGGGAGAGAGTCAAAGTGGGTCACTGACAGCCATGATGTGAAAACTAGTTCGTCTAAGCTGAAATGAGGTTTGAAATACAAACAAATGAGCTTTAGATGCAATAAACTGAGGAGCGCACATTGGCACAGTCAGCCTTGCACATACAAACACCCCCCCCCCACCCCCGCCACACACACACTTCACATTTCAGCAAGCACAGGATTCAATCTCAGCATTTTAGTCAATCAGAACCTTTCATTCTTTCCCTCATCTTGGCTCTGTCACCCAGCCTTGGGTGGAGGCAGAGGTGAAGGCGTGGTGGGGTGTAGGGAAAAACACATTCGTTCAGGCGGTGGGGTGACAGAGAGAGCAAAAGAAACTGATTTCAAAAGACAGAAAAAAAAGACTCGGGCCGTATTCACTGGATTCAGACTACACGTCTGAGTACTCTACTCCAGTTTTTCAAGATTTGGACTGTTGATTTAATTACACACAACGCCTCAATAATATTGGGAAAAAACATCATTGTGATTGTTTGGGGGTTGTGATGTTAAAATTAGAATAATATTCACCAGATAACTTGAATAGCTATGTTTGGCATAGGCCTAAACGATATTGGAAAAAATTAAACATTGCGATTTTATTTGCATCACCTTTAACACCATACTTTTAATCACGCTCCATGACATTCATATAAGCTCATCACATTCAAGCATAATGTGACGGTCCTAGCCGTTTAGATGTTGTTTTATTTTGAGAAGCCTCCAGTCAGCTGATCATCACCTCCGCCAGCTGGTTGCCTCCCCTCCCGGCGTGACGTGTGCTGATCGACACGGAATGGGCAGACGTTGTGGCTGCCGCTGATTGGCCCTCTGAGGAAGGGCGCCAACTTCTAAAACCAGCCGCTGTCAACACTTTGGGAGCTCGCATTGACAGCATTCGTGCCGCAGTCCTCCTCGCCACTTGTTTGCTCACCATCCATCCACTTGTGCATCTGATTGCTTGCTAGTTACACTCCTGCTTTTTTTCGGTGAGGTCTTTTGTGTTATTTCGTTATTTGATCGTTTTTTTTCACGCTGTACATAGAGAGCACCGAAGCAGTAGGGGTAAGCTGCAACTTCTGTTCAACCCATCTTCTCCTGTTTTGTTTAGTGTATGAAGTCAGGGTAGTGGCTGCCTTTTTGTTATTTCCTTTTTACGATCAGGGTTTAGTCAGCGGGTGGGGTTTAAGTGTAGATTCTTTTTGTTTGTTATTTTGGCCTGGGCTGACCCTGAAGCCAGCTTCTTCCACATTTTGTATATGTTGTTCATTGCGATTTTGACTATTGTAAATAAATTGTGCCACTTGTGAACCAGTGTGGCTCGTTTTATGGTACGCCATTAGCGAGCTGTCCGTGGGACGTAACACCTAATCAATATTATTGTACAGTATACAGTATATGTGAATGGTTATCTTTACTTTGAGGGGTGACCAATCTTATTAGCAGTATAGACAATGGATGGAAGTGCAGTGCAGTATTTTGCTGTTGTCACACATATAATCAGAACACATATGTCCTAAATGCACAGAGAGAACCACACATGTAATATCAGGCAGCTATCACATGAAAGTCAGCAATAGTAAATTCATTCATGCATCCCTGATAAACTCTCCACTGAATTAAAAATGAATCTAATGTTCCAGATAGCAGACTGACATTGAAAAGATGTTCGATCAACATTCCACTGTCGATCTTATATCGTTGAATCAACGTTGACACCTGACGTTTATTTGTCATCACTTTTGCACCCTCAATTAATGTTGTTTCAACTTTGAAATCCTTACAAAACCTTAACGTCCTTTAGATAATTAATAATATTTGAACAACACTGAATCAATGTTATGTTTTCCTTTATTTTCAAGTATGACACTATTATTGCTTTCAAATATTCCTTTCTTTAGAGCAGGGATCCCCAAATGAACAATACCAGAGAGCATTTTGAAATTTTTTTTTCTCAATAGTGTTAATTATTTCCTGGCCTTTTTCTGTGAAGAACTCAGAGAGGGTTATTTGGTTATTGTCTATTTAATTAATAGTGTTATTATTATTTATTATTATTATATTATATTATTATTTGTATTTTATTTACTTTTGTTCCGTGAAGATGAAACAGCTAGGCTAACTAATAAAATATTATACTAAATAAATAATAAAATAAAAACTTAAAGACTGTAGATTTCAAATTATTTTTAATAACGCTCAGTAAAAATATTTAAAACTTATGCCTCCTCTTCAGTCTGACGAGCTTCGCTGCGAACCTTGCCACCAAAACGGTCTGGGGCATAGCATACCCACTTCTGCACAACAGCATCGATTGCATATTCTGACACATCCATCCTCATCTGCCTTTTCAATGAATCTGAAGAATTTAAACAAAACCACATTCAAAGTTAATTCATATCATGGAATTCAAGCAAATTTCGTGGGTTAGTTTAACATACTTCAGTATTTTGTGGTGAAGTGAGTTTCTCACCCAATCTCAAACCAAATAGGGCTACATGTGGGAATGGAGCTAGCTACCATGGAAAAATGCCCGCACTGTCTTGGTGTTCAATAAATTAATTTAGACTAGGCTCGACTGTGTAATATCTAGCGATTTTAGCACTTGAATTGGAAAAAAGGAATTTAGTTTGCCTGAACTTCTACTTAGCTAACATCCAAGCTAAGTAGGTCTTTGCTTGAATGCTAATCATAGGAAACGCACAGTTTCTTACAATTTTGCCACCTTTGCCACATTGTGTCAGGCAAATGGTTTCCTATACAAGTAATAATGACAAACTATTGCTGTTAAAGGCTCTGAAACAGCGAAGCAGGCTTACCTTTAAATATGGCTATCCTTAAACGAGCTGTTTTCAGTGGACTTTGTTCGAGGTGAGTCGCTGTCTTCCCGGTCAACCAAGAACAGAACGATTTTTCGACCAAAACTCCCGCTCATCCACAATTCGATGATTTTTCAGTCATATTTCCCGGTCAATCATAGATCAACTATTTGTCAACATTAGTTCATCAACTATAAAACAATGTTTAACCAACCATCGCCTGACATACCATAGAACAACGTTGTTTCAATGTCACTGCCATGTGTCATTGGTATTTGCAACATTGATTGATTCAATATTGTTTGTTGTCAAAAATTTCAATGTCAACTAGGGCTGTCAAAATTATCACGTTAACGGGCAGTAATTAATTTTTTACATGAATCACGTTAAAATATTTGACGCAATTAACGCACATGCTCGCTCAAACAGATTAAAATGACAGCAGTGTAATGTCCGCTTGTTACTTGTTTTTTGGTGTTTGGCGCCCTCTGCTGGTGCTTGGGCCCAAATGATTTTATACGTTCAGCACAATGAGTGAGCATGGTGTAATTATTAACATCAACAATGGCGAGCTACTACTTCATTTTTTGATTGAAAATTTTACAAATTTTAATAAAACGAAAACATTAAAAGGGGTTTTAATATAAAATTCTATAACTTGTACTAACACTTATCTTTAAGAACTACAAGTCTTTCTATCCATGGATCGCTTTAAGAGAATGTTAATAATGTTAATGCCATCTTGTTGATTTATTGTTATAATAAACAAATACAGTACTTATGTATCGTATGTTGAATGCATATATCCGTCTTGTGTCTTATCTTTCCATTCCAACAATAATTTACAGAAAAATATGGCATATTTAATAGATGGTTTGAATTGCGATTAATTACGATTTATTAATTTTTAAGCTGTAATTAACTTGAATAAAAATTTTAATCGTTTGACAGCCCTGATGTCAACCATACTGATGATTTAGATGGAAAATCAATGTTTATTCAATGTCGGTCTAGTATCTGGGGTTAGTTCAAAGTTGTTTGTGGCATGTGTGCTTGTTTTTGGTGTATTGAAAGTAAAATGTGACATGTGTTTCTATGTATGTTAAAAAAAATTGAAGGTAACTGCTGGACTGAGAATTATGTAATGATATACAGTGGGGCAAATAAGTATTTAGTCAACCACTAATTGTGCAAGTTCTCCCACTTGAAAATATTAGAGAGGCCTGTAATTGTCAACATGGTTAAACCTCAACCATGAGAGAACAAATGCGGAAAAAAAACAGAAAATCACATTGTTTGATTTTTAAAGAATTTATTTGCAAATCATGGTGGAAAATAAGTATTTGGTCAATACCAAAAGTTCATCTCAATACTTTGTTATGTACCCTTTCTTAGTAATAACGGAGGCCAAACATTTTCTGTAACTCTTCACAAGCTTTTCACACACTATTGCTGGTATTTTGGCCCATTCCTCCATGCAGATCTCCTTTAGAGCAGTGATGTTTTGGGGCTATCTTTGGGCAACACGGACTTTCAACTCCCTCTGCAGATTTTCTATGGGGTTGAGACATGGAGACTGGCTAGGCCACTCCAGGACCTTGAAATGCTTCTTACGAAGCCACTGTTTTGTTGCTCTGGCTGTGTGTTTGGGATCATTGCCATGCTGAAAGACCCAGCCACGTCTCATCTTTAGTGACCTTGCTGATGGAAGGAGATTTTCACTCAAAATCTCTCAATACATGGCCCCATTCATTCTTTCCTTTACACAGATCAGTCCTCCTGGTCCCTTTGCAGAAAAACAGCACCAAAGCATGATGTTTCCACCCCCATGCTTCACAGTGGGTATGGTGAAATTCAGTATTTTTTTCCCCCTCCAAACAAGAGAACCTGTAGCCACGTTTACATGCTGACTTTAATTCATACTGATTCAAATAATTCCGAATGGAATTTTCAGATCAGCTGTTTACATGTCACTTCATCTATTCCGATCTAGCGTTTACATGTGTCTGCCTTTATTCCGAAAGGACGTTTGACAACTGCCGTCTGACATGCGCAGATTAATCAAAACAAAGCGTCATGTTGCAAAACATGGAGATCGATCGTTAGATCAGCTGCTGTTTTAACTTTTCGAGTGGAAACAAAACTTCAGAATTACACGCCGTTCATTTAAAAAGTTGTGTGGGCTGGTGGAGGGATTCATGGATATAAACTTTCCGCCGGACTCCAATTAGGTGCGCTGTGCGTGTGCTTGGAAGCCATGTTGCAAGTGACGTTACTTACGTCACCAAGTGACGTCACCACGTCAGTACGGAGCATGTGCAGAAAGAACGCAACCAGACACCATTCCGCTTCCCTGTTTACATGATATAATTTTACTTCTAATCGGTTTGGGAAAAGGAATATTCCACCCCTGTGAAACGGAATGAAATTCCATTCGGTTTGGGCCTGTTCATTCCGAATAAGGTGTTTATATAGAACACATTTATTCGGTTTGAACATCTAAACTGATTGCAATTGGAATATTTGGCTCCATGTAAACATGGCTTGTGTTTCTACCAAAAAGTTATATTTTGATTTCATCTGACCATAACACATTCTCCCAGTCCTCTTCTGGATCATCTAGCGAACTGCATACGGGCCTGGACATGTACTTTCTTCAGCAGTGGGACACGTCTGGCAGTGCAGGATTTGAGTCCCTGGCAGCGCATTGTGTTACTGATAGTAGCCTTTGTTAATGTGGTCCCAGCTCTCTGTAGGTCATTCACTAGGTCCCCCCGTGTGGTTCTGGGATTTTTGCTCCCCGTTCTTGTTATCATTTTGACGCCACGGGGTGTGGAGGGAGTTTAAAATGTCCGTGTTGCCCAACGACAGCCCCAAAACATCACTGCTCTAGAGGAGATCTGCATGGAGAAATGGGCCAAAATACCAGCAACAGTGTGTGAAAAGCTTGTGAAGAGTTACAGAAAACGTTTGGCCTCCGTTATTGCCAACAAAGGGTACATAACAAAGTATTGAGATGAACTTTTGGTATAGACCAAATACTTATTTTCCACCATGATTTGCAAATAAATTCTTTAAAAATAAAAAAAATAAAAAAAACAATCAAACAAAAAAATCAACAACTCAGCTCTCTGTGATATGTTTGGATACACAATTCCCAAATCCTGTCAGGTATTATATCTGAGACTTTTAGAGGATGTGATACATAAAGAGGACCAGTATATTGTGAAATTCTCCTTGTGGCTGCAAAAAAGGCCATAACAAAGAACTGGTTAAGAACTGAATCTCCAACACATGAACAATGGCTGCTAATAGTGGATGAAATACTCGACATGGAACGGCTAACATATAGGCTAAAGATAAAAGAATATTTGTTTTGGAAAAACTAGAGGAAGTGGCTGATTTACAGGGAAAAAGGGGTATAATATGGATCTCTGGCTCATCATGATAGAGGAGAACACAGGCCTGTTGGGTGCTCATTAGTTATAATTTTTTTAATGTTTGGTGTTGGTGATATTCAGTGGTGGGGAATGTTGTGTTTGTGTTTTGTGTAAAAAATTAGAAATAAATAAAAAAAAATTGTAAAAAAAAAAAAAAAAAAAAAAATCAAACAATGTGATTTTCAGTTTTTTTCCCCCACATTCTGTCTCTCATGGTTGAGGTTTACCCATGTTGACAATTACAGGCCTCTCTAATATTTTCAAGTGGGAGAACTTGCACAATTAGTGGTTGACTAAATACTTATTTGCCCCACTGTATGTGATCATCTGTCTATGTTCATTCGAAATTGTTAGAGACTTTTAATTTTTGAGTAAAAGCTTTGAATTTTACAGACAAAAACATTTTGATTAACTGTTAACTAAAACTAAATGAAATTTGTATGCAATTTAATTGACCAAGGAGCTGTTTACATGGTGACGCTCCAAGAATTCAAGTGGGAGAACTTGCACAATTAGTGGTTGACTAAATACTTATTTGCCCCACTGTATAGTGTTAAACTGAGCCTAGTGGCACCAGTACCAAGTAGCATCACATGGCCACTTTCATTTAGGCATAAGCTCCTACGAATGTGAATGCCTTATATTTCATCTTTGGTCAAGCGAGGGAATGTTGAGTGCCTTGGTGCACAAACATCAAGCAGAACAAGAAGGAATGAGTAAGAAAAAATTAAGTGAAAGTTGAAGGGCTTTGTGTCAGCTTAGCAACATTGGAGTGCCTTGTTGTTGTTAGTAAATTAATGGAAAAAAATAAATAAAATTTTGTAAAGTCAGAAGAGACATGCAGCATGTGGACATGAGTTTTGAGCAGACATAAGCGCTTTAGAGTTATTATTTAGTGTTACTGTGACGTCAAAAAACCAGGAATGACCTTCAATCAATCAGAGGATTGCACATTGTATTTACAGTTACTGTAGGCATAAAAAATATACTAGAAGCAGTAGAATCCAGGTTGATTCTTTATAATTGTGCAGGGAATGGTTGAACTGCCTACCCACAAAAGATTATGATGAATAAAAAAAACTCATTTTCACACAATTTTTAATCCTCATTTAATTAATTAGGTTATTTTTTAATCATTCACATTTGAAAAGTTTGCAAACTATTGGCCTCTGTGTGGTATTTAAAAATTTACTGCAGATTTATTTTTCACTTTACAGGGAGTTCAATATTTTATCTCATGTATTTTGAAAATCTTTCATCCATCCAAAATTTAGACAGAGCATTCTTTAGGACCATCAAATAAACTAAAAATAAAAATGTTTGTCAAATGAATAAGTTAAAAAAAAAAGTAGGTAAATCAAATAGGGAGGCAGAACAAAGGAAAAAGTATGCGTTAAAGGAAGTTATCCTTAGCTGAAGCTTAGAATACGCTCCCACTTCAGTGGGTGCTGGTATCATGGCTGCTGAAAGCATGGAACGGGGGTGAAGAGTATTATGAAATGACACCAACACTTGCAGATTTGCTGAAATGAATGAGATAGTAGATATTGCTCTATACATTTTCTCTCCTCTCCATCCCCATTTCGTGGCATGCAATGAAATATTAACTTGTGTATGGCAATTTAAGAGGCTGCCTGTATGGCAGCTCCTTAAATTGCAAGCACTGCTGACAGAAAAGCCTAGCAAATGTGCCATTACCCATTTTAATCTAAACCATTTCCCCGGCTGCCTGACTGCTCTCACCTAGCAAGAGGACAGATTGTTAAACTGAGGACTGCAATAGAGAACACTGAGAATTTCTTATTTGCGCACCTCGAATTACCTTAGAATTGGCCGATGAGGAACATTTCTTTTACCTTTCAAACAATAATGAGCTGTGACTCATGTGACATGTAAATGATCATCATGCAAAAATTGTGCCACTGCACATTCAAACTGACAATGCAGTTAGTGATAAACTGTGGTCTATCTGTGTCAACAATACATGCATTTCTGTGTGTTTTTGAATATAGCCAATACAAAAGCATGCTTAATTTTGAACACATGTGGACACATTTTCTTTCCCAAAACATTCTTAATAATGTATAAATGAAGTTATTTTGCATATTTGAATAAAATAGTTTCAGCTTGCTATTTCAACCCAGAAACAAATCCAACATGAACTAACACATCTCTTGCAATACACTGATGCTGTCTGAAACTGAATGACATTTACTGTTTAATTTACCCTATTTTAACCCATTTATTCAATTTATATATTGGATTTTAAATAGTCCATCCTTACATTTTCTATACCATATATGCATTGCCGCTTAAGTGGAACCACTCTCAATCACAGCCACACTCTTTGCCTCACATGCTGCAGATTTCCAAACTTGGAACACAGGTCTCCTGTAGGTGAGGCAGCTGTTGTGAGCATGGTTGCACCGCTAAATCAGACACTCAAATGACGTATACTCTGTAAACACCCCTGCTGCCTCCAAATTGAATGACACTGGTTAGCTGAATCTAAAGAGATAAATGTCAACATCATGCCAGAACTAACCCAGAGCTTATTTGACTAACATGAGGGGGTACTGCCTGGCGATACTGAAAAATAAATCTATCAAGATATGGGCCATTTTATTTCACGATACCAATGGTACAATATACATTTTTTTTAATTATTTGGTGTAAAATTATACAATTCTGACAAACATTTCCCCCCACACTCTTTCAAACTGACCTGCCACAAATATTAAAATCGAATCGAGTCAAATCTAATCGAATTGAATCTAATTGTGCTGCAACCTGAAACCATCCATTGTAAACAGAAGCAACACAATAGTGTACATATTTTTGCTAAAATGTAAATATATCTAATTACTAACACTTGTGATGAGTGGTTTTGACTTTTAAAGCTGAGGTTTCTGACCCAGATGAGAGAGTATGATCATATTACTCCTTTATAACTTGCACTGGCTCCCAATTCTTTTACAGTGCGATTTCAATCTCTTGATGCCTACTTATAAAATACTATATGGCTTGCCACCTTCCTACCTTGTCCAGTTACACCATACATTCTTCCCTGAACCTACGTTCCCAACATGCGTGTCTAGGCCTGTCGCAATCACATGTTTTAGTCGCCGATATTTTGTCTCGTTAAGTATTGCCAATATGTGATATTATTGCCATTTTTGTGACCAATTCAACCACTAATGTAGTGACAATTAATTCTAATAAAGCTCACATTCAACTGCAATAAATTGTTATTCTTAAAGAAAACACAAACTATATTATAAATATTTTAAATTAAAAAAAAGAAAAAAAAAAAAAAAAAAAACATCCATCCACAATGTGTCATCTGAAAACTACCTAAGTGCAGAATATGAAATAGTTTTTTTGTTCTCTGTCAAATACAGCCCATCAAAAGTGTTGATTTGATCCAAAACGATTGCCATCTTGTCCTGCAAAGTGCGCATGTTGCCAAATATGAAGCCAAATATTCATTGCTAATCAATTTTTTCATAATGGGTATCATGTTAAAGGTGGTCTTAGTGTACAACCTGAAGTATGTGAGATGAACTCCAGAAAGCTTTTTTTTACATGTTTAACATAACGTACTTTTATTTTAAAATGTTCACCGGAAGTACGTTCGCTAAGCCGTTAACCGTAAGCTTTACACTCATTAAAAAAAAAAATAAAAAATTACGAGTCTTCTGTTTTTGTCATGCATTTGGTGTCATTCATAGATTTCTTTTTTTCACATGGTGTGCAAATGCTGTAAACCAGCGGGTTTTCATGTTTGAAGTGTCAACCTTTAACTGCAAGTTTGCGTTTTGGAGAAGACTGTAAATAGCAGGCTAGAGTGATTAGTACATTGTCTTTTTTCCATTCAATTTTTCCTCAGTTTAGCAATGCTAATGTTTTACATTGAATATATAGATGATATAGATGCGTTTCCTTTTTTTATATGTTTAAACAATTATACAGAGTGTTGATGACCAATAAACATCTGTGAAAGAAACATATGCAATCAACACGAACTTGTTCAGAGTGCACGCAAAAATGTATGTGCGCACACTTACGACGATAAATTGCAGTTGGGAAAATCACCGCCCTCATTTTTATTTACCGTGCACTTACCATATTTTTCGGACTATAAGTCGCACCTGAGTGTAAGTCGCACCAGCCCAAAAATGCGCAATGAAGAGGGAAAAAAAAAAAAAAACATAAAAGTCGCACCGGAGAATAAGTCACATTTTGGGGGCAAATTTACTTGATAAAATCCAACACATAGAACAGATATGTCATCTTGAAAGGCAATTCAAAATAAAATTACAATAGAGAACAACTTGCTGAACAAGTGTTCAGTAAGATTATGTTACATGATGCATGAACAACGAAATGCGAACGTGGCCGGTATATTAACGTAACATACTAGCTATTAAGAGTTATTCAGATAACTATAGCATTAAGAACATGCTAACAAGCTACCAAACCATCAGTGTCACTCCAAAACACCAACATAACATGTGAAATGATATAAAAATGCGTTAATAACTTTACACATAAGTTGCTCCTGAGTATAAGTCACACCCCCAGCCAAACTTGAAAAAAAACTGCAACATATAGTCCGAAAAATACTGTAATTGACTTATCGCATATCGTGACAGGCTTATGCGTGTCTTTTGGTGACACCGAGAGCAAAAAGGAAGTCTGCAGTTTTGCGAGCGTTTTCTATTTATCGTAATTTTTGTACTATAAGGCGCACCTGACTATAAGCCGCCACCCACCAAATTTGACATGAAAACGGTATTTGTTCATCGATAAGCCGCACTAGACTATAAGCCGCAGCTGTCCTCACTGTATTATGGGATATTTACACCAAAAGATATTAAACGGTAACACTTTATTTGACAGCGGCATCATAAGACTGTCATAAGACCAAATGAACCACCATGAAGCTTTGAACCAGTTGGCTGCAATTCCTTCAAGAAGCTTCATTTGGCCATCGCTGCTCCCTTGGGGGAGACACTCAACCTCTCCTTCCACCTGCTGTCAACACTGTTGTTAATAATCAAATCTGACATTCCTGGGGAAAATTATTGAAAGGGTTGTGTTTGAACAGATCCAGACTTTTATGATCCAAAACAATCTTTTTAACTCATTTCAGTCTGGATTTCGGCCACAACACAGCACCGAGACCGTGCTTATCAAAGTCCTAAATGATATTCGTCGGAATACCGATGCAGGCAAATCATCTGTTCTGCTACTATTGGATCTCAGCGCCGCATTTGACACGGTTGATCACAACATACTACTCAGCAGATTGGAACAGTGGGTAGGGCTTACTGACACTATTCTTCAGTGGTTCACATCCTATTTACATGATAGGGATTTCTTTGTGTCAATTGGAAACTATCAGTCAGAACGAACCAAATTCACGTGTGGAGTCCTTCAAGGGTCAATTCTTGGACCACTCTTATTTAACATCTACATGCTTCCGTTAGCTCAGATAATGGAACAGTATGACATCTCCTATCACGCCTATGCAGATGACACACAACTGTACATTTCTGTATCCCCACATGATTATAGTCACTTAGTCTCCCTGAATAAATGCATTCATCAAATCAATGAATGGATGTGCCAGCATTTTCTCCAGTTAAATGTGGAGAAGACAGAGGTGATCATTTTTGGGCCAAAAAATGAAAGGTCAAAGATAAGCAGCCAACTTAGCACAATGTCACTTACAGCTACAAATCAAGTCAGAAACCTTGGCGTAATTATTGACTCAGATCTAAAATTTGATAGCCATCTAAAGTCCGTCACTAAATCCGCTTATTACCACCTAAAAAATATAACCAGAATTAAGGGGCTTCTGACTCAACAAGACATGGAAAAAACTTATGCATGCATTCATTTTCAGCAGATTGGACTACTGCAACGGTATATTTACAGGTCTTGATAAAAAATCAGTCAGGAAGCTGCAGCTAGTACAGAATGCTGCAGCCAGAGTCCTCACAAATACAAGGAAGCTGGACCACATTACACCGGTTTTGAAATCGCTACACTGGCTTCCAGTGAGTCAAAGGATAGACTATAAAATACTACTGCTCGTCTACAAAACACTTAATGGCCTTGGACCAAAATACATGCTTGACTTGTTAGATTCCTATGAGACATCTAGACCCCTAAGGTCGTCTGGAACGGGTCTTCTGCATGTTCCAAGAACAAGAACCAAGCAGGGTGAGGCAGCATTTAGTTATTATGCTCCTCACCTCTGGAACAAGTTACCCGAACGTCTGAAGTATGCTCAAACTGTTAGCTCTAGGCGGTTACTTAACGTTATTGCTTCTTGCAAAAACTCTGAAATAGCTGAAATGATTTTATCACTAGACGCCGAGAAAGCCTTTGACAGGGTGGAGTGGGGCTACCTGTTTTTTATTCTGGGAAAATTTGGGTTTAATTCGAATTTCGTATCATGGATCAAGCTTCTTTACAGATCCCCAGTTGCTTGCCTTAATATTAACGGACTCATTTCGAAACCATTCTCTATGTCCCGCGGTACTCGTCAAGGATGTCCGCTCTCCCCATCTTTGTTCGCTCTTGCAGTTGAGCCCCTGGCCCTGTGGCTCCGTGAGGAGGAGAAATTTGAAGGGATTTGTCGATTTGGCCTTTCCAACAAACTTTCATTATATGCAGACGACTTATTGCTTTATGTATCCAACCCAGTTTCCTCTCTCCCTCCTATTTTGGCCATTCTGGATCAGTTCAGCAAATTGTCGGGGTATAAGGTTAACTTGCACAAGAGTGAATACCTTCCTCTTAATTTACTTGCCGAAAACCTCCCTCAATCTCTCTTCCCCTTTAAGAAAACTAACAACGGGCTGAAGTATCTTGGCATAGTTGTGACTAAATCTCCGTCTGAACTGTTTTCAAAAAATTTTCAACCTCTTCTTGACCGTTGTAAATTAGATTTAACTAAGTGGTCCACACTTCCCTTGTCATTACTGGGTCGCGTTAACCTCATTAAAATGACAATATTACCTCGTTTTCTTTATGTATTCGAACATGTTCCCCTAGTTGTACGCAAATCTTTTTTCACTACACTTGATAAGATGATTAACTCTTTCCTATGGGGGGGTAAACAAACTCGGATTAAAAGATCGACCCTTCAGCTCCCTAAATCTCTCGGAGGTCTGGCTTTACCCGACTTCCGCCGATACTACTGGGCTAGTAATATTAGAAAGATTCTTTACTGGAATGCGAGCGTATCATACAATCGACCTCTCTGGGCGCGTATGGAACTAGCATCCGCACGTTTCTCACTGTGGTCGGTGGTTTGTGCACAGTTACCTTTTCCCATTAAAGACACATCACAGAATTTTACAGTCCTTGAGACCTTAAAGATATGGAGACAATTCAGGGAACAGTTTGGCCTGCATACCGGATCTAGACTAGCTCCGGTTAACCAAAATCATTTATTTCTCCCGGCGTGCTCCGACCTAGCTTTCGAGTCATGGTCGAAAAAGGGCCTACAAACTCTTGACGATTTTTATATTGATGGCATATTCCCTTCATTCGCAGACTTGTCAAAGAGGTTTACCCTTCCAAGCTCTCACTTATTCCGTTATTTTCAAATACGACATTTTATTCAAAAACTTTTTCCTCACTTTCCAAACCGCCCACCTGAAATGCCGATGGATGCCTTTCTTTTAGCCCAACCAACACAGAAAAGCCTACTGTCGACTTTATATGGTTTAATTTTTAAAATCAATTCAACTTCCTTAAACACTCTTAGAACAACTTGGAACTGCGACCTCAACATTAATATTTCAGATGAACAATGGAACAATATGCTTCATCTTGTTCACTCTTCATCAATATGTTCTAGACATCAACTCTTACAGTGCAAAATTCTACACAGGAGTCACCTTACAAATGCGAGGTTGGCCAGAATTTTCCCTGGAAGATCTGATGCATGTAATAGATGTAAACTTTCACCAGCTAATTACATACATATGTTTTGGTCATGCTCGAAACTAGTTGTCTTTTGGCAAACAGTGTTTGACACTTTGGGGAAAGTACTGGGCACCAAGCTGAATCCCGACCCTCTAACTGCAATTTTTGGAATCTCTCCCTCACCCGATGTGCCTAAACCATCAAGGAAAGTCATTGCTTTTACAACACTACTTGCTAGGAGGCTTATTCTCCTCAAGTGGACTCACACTTCCCCACCTTCACATAATAAATGGATTCAAGAAATCCTGCAAAACCTTAGACTTGAAAAAATTAGGTTTTCCCTAAAGGGTTCTCTGCAAACCTTTGACACAATCTGGCAACCCTTTTTACTCCACATAGACTCCATAACAATTGAAGCTGAAAAGCATTGAGCTACCAACACTCTCCCCACTTTTTTTTGTTTGTTTGTTTGTTTTTTTTTTTTTTTTTTTTTTTTTTTTTTTCTTTTTTTTCTTTTTTTTTTTCCTTTAATGTGTGTGTGTGATGTTTAAGTTGTGAATGAGAATGTCTGGTGTCTTGATCGTGCTGGGAAGGTACCTTTATCTTGTCTATGTTACCTTATCATGACCTCTTCGGTGAGAGGCTCACTGAGTTGCATCGAAACCTCATCTATCATCAACTGTCATCTATGTGCCTCTATCTTTATTGTGTTTCGCCTGTACCTATCCCATTAATGTGTAAAAAATCAATAAATAAAAAAAAAAAATTAAAGAAACTGTTAGCTCCTTTAAATCAGGGCTAAAAACGCTTTTGTTTAGCACTGCATATCCATAACTGTCTATATATTTCAATCTACCTGCCTTCTATTCCTCTTGTGCTTATCTCTATTGCTGATTTCAATGATTATCATTAATAGTAGTTTTTGCTTTATGTTTATTTTTGTTTTATTTTTATTTATTTATTTTTACTCTGTGATTAAATGCAATCTTTTGTCTTGGTTTTTACGTTGTGTTGATTTAAATGTGATTTTTATGGTCTTCATGTGATGTAAAGCACTTTGAATTGCCTTGTGTTGAATTGTGCTATATAAATAAATTTGCCTTGCCTTGCCTTGCCTTGTTGTCCAACATGCCTCCTATCATACATTGCAGCGCTACAGATGTAAATAACAATCAAAAATCATGTTCTATGCTAATTTTTTCTTCAGTTACTGTCCCAGTTGTTTCATTAATTGCTAGTTATGGCATTTGGTAACACTTTATTTGACAGTGGCGCCGTAAAACTGTCATTAGACAATCATAATTATGAGATGACACTGTAATGAGCATTATTGAATGCTTAAAACAGATGTACTTTAGTGTTATCTGTTAGTGCTATCTCACTTTTGAATGGATGTAAAAGATCCAAGCTGGACTTAGTGACATAATTTGCTGGATAACACTTAATGACATCTGTCATAAGCATTCATTAAAGGTCATGACAGTGTCATGTCATAATTCTGATTGTCTAATGACAGTCCTATGGCGCCACTGTCAAATAAAGTGTTACCAAGTACCATAACTAGCAATTAATGAAACAACTGGAACAGTAACTGAAGAATTAGCACAGAATGGATGTAAAAGATCCAAGCTGGACATAAATGGAGTTAGTGACATAATTCGCCGGATGACACTTAATGACATCAGTCATAAGCATTCAGTAATGCACATGATAGGGTCACGTCTTATGACGCAGCTGTCATATAAAGTGTTAGCTATTAACCCAAATAAATCAACAAATAAACCGCACTGGACTATAAGCCGCTGGATTCAAAATGAAGGAAAAAAGTAGCTGCTTATAGTCCAAAAATTACGGTAATATGGATTCAGCACCCCAAAATTATGGTAGAACAAATGTTTGCATCAGTGCCTAAGGTATGCAAAAGTAAGTTCCGACTAATGCTGTCTCTACAATGAATAAAAAAAAAATGTCCAGATAATTTTCAGAAGCCTAAACAGATAAGTGCGACGACCATACCTCTGGTTACATTTCCAATGCCACTCCTAGGAGTTTGGTTGACGCCTGATTAGCCATGATATTTGATTAGAGGACATCTTCCATGATCTTTTCATAGGGCGGATGCTTTTGGGAGTGTCAAGAGTCCATGTCAACACAGTGGTTCACTTTTGCAGAGTGTTGGCCATTAGCAGGCCTCTCACCCATCCAACGTAGGGGATTAAGGGAATAAAGGAATGAGACTGTGTGACCTTGGCCTCACACTGCCATACCAGCATCAGCTCATCACAAAGGGGTTGTGTTGGCAGTAGCCTTGCGTGCAGTGTGTCTATGGTGTTCTTTGTGTACATGATGTACACAAGTGTGTGTTTATGTTTGAACTACTGCCCTGTCCTCTCAGATGTGCGGGACAGAGAGGGAATAGTTCACACATAAACACTTCCTTCAAGGGCAGCCCCTACAGCATGCACCCCCTCTTTTTCCAAACACATCTTATCATCTGTCAACACTGGCAACAAAGATGTGAAAATAAAACGCTCATCAGAAAAATTACACCGCGCATGCTGAGATGCTGCTTCTGGAATAAGCTGTGATTTCTGGTAAGACAATACAGTAAGGAGAATGGCACCACAGAGCACTCAGCAGGAAGTCATTTTATTTCTTAGTCTGACTCCATCAACCTATGAATTAACATCAAAATGATCGCATGGAACTTGACAGCCCACCCCCTTTGGGATATATAAAAAAAAATAGGTACAGGAAAAACAAACGCCACTGCCAACGATTCTCTTTAGGGTGAATGACACACAGTACCCGTACTTTGATCCCCTGCAGAGTTGCCAGTGTACAGTGTTTACACACCATTGGGTTTCCCGTTTTTTTTTTTTTTTTTTTTCTTGTTTCATCTGTCAGTACCCCCTTCTCTCAATTTATGCATCTCCTTGATTGTCATTTCTTATTGGATGCCACAACGGTGCTGCTCTTGTTGTATTTTGAAACAGGCTGAAATGGGTATGACTTTTTTCATGCACCAATGTATAAAACTGAGTGCCAGTAGAGGGAAACAAAGCACTGCCACTTCTTCATTCTAGGGCTCTCAAGCAGTAACTGTTGCCTTGCAGCAAACATAAGGTTTGTGCATCTAGTTAAAAACATCAAGCAGGATGAGTGTAATGCTCCGAGTACCTTTCTGGATAAATCACATTTCACACCTTTTGGAACACATATAGAGAAAAAAAAGATTGATAAGAGTGGATGAAGATGTTCCGTGCTTTCCAGGCGTTGTGTTGGATGTGTGAAACTATATCATTCACTCGTCCTGTGCAGTGAAGAGGCTCACTGATCATTCTCCATGGCTTGTAAAAGCATTGCATGCTTTCAAATAAATCAGACTAAAATGTTTGTGTTAGTGAGAGACTCATTCATCATTGTTATCTGCACGATGCATAAAACAATTTTTTTTCATCCTTATCATTTTCCGACCAAACTTTTTATTCTTATTCGATTCATTCTTACTCCAATAGATTCATCGTTACCTGAAAAAGAACATTGTACATAGAAGTCATGACTTTGGGCAACATTAAGAAAACACTCCTTAAATGATCTCTGGCTAACTTTTATTACCATCGGTGATCATAAATTATTCATACCATCAGTTTGATCATCATTTACGTAATACAATCTACAGAGTGACTATTTTTACTGACAAACAAAGGAAGGGACCAGTAACCTCCACAATGCTGATAAGCATCACAATAAGTAGAAAACAAAAACAATGCATGTCAGCTAGGATAGGCTACATCTTTTCAGTAAGTTGGAAAAGTATTGGATGGATAGTCCTTTGAAAAAAATTTATTCATGGCTTTCTAAATGCAATAGTTCTTACCAACATGGACGCTTGCAAGAAAAAAAAAGAAAAGAAAATAATATCACTTTTTATTTATACCTTCTACCAAACAGTGGATTAATCAGATGTTGTCAGTAATACCCCTAGAACGCATGACATACATTTTGAAGGGCAGACAACAGAGTTTTGAGAACTTGTGGACACCTTTTATGAATTACGTCAAGAAAATGAAACTAATATGAGGTTCACCGGTCCATATTGGGGACTGTGATTCCGTGTTTATGGAGGATAAGCGGGAAGGGGGGGGGGGGGGGGGGGGGCTTTTTATGTTATTGTTTTGATGGTGTGAATTATTAGTTTGAAAATCAATAAAAATATTGTGGGGAAACTTTTATTTATTATTATTATTATTATTATTATTTTTATTTTGTTGCTGCAACGATTAATCGATTAACTCGAGTAATTTGATTCGAAAAAGCTTGGAATCAAATTTTGCATCGAGTATTCGTTTAGAGTGCCATTATTATGGTTTGTTTTGAAAGTGTTTGCATTTAGTTTTATTGATTTAGGTGAATACACTTCCCTCTAGTGGCAACAGTGAATATGATATAACTCAATTAAAATGGCTTACTTCATCTGCTCCCTGTTAAAACCAACATAAACTGATGTTTTTTTTATGCATTTGTAATTTAGTTTATAGATATATTTAGCTATGTTTGAACGATTTTTTAAGAGTATTGTAAAAAAAAGAAAGAAAAAAAAAAACATTTTATAGCATTTGAGCTAATTGTTCTTTTCAATGTTCATTCATTGTTCTTCATTTATTTAATTTTTTAAATACCGTTTGAGTCTAAGCTAAGGTATTTTTATTTTTAAATGAAAGTGCAATTCTGCATAGTTTGCAGAATAACTCACATTTTTTTTTTTTTTTAATGAAAGTGCAATTCTGCATAGTTTGCAGAATAACTCAGATTTTTTTTCTTTTTTTTTTCGCATTTAATGCTTTTTTGAAAGTGCAATCTTAGCAAACCATTGCTTTACATCTCCTAAAATTTATTCTGCAATTCATTAAATGTTCCTAATCTGATTACTGGATTATTCAAACGAACTAGTTGATAGATTAATCGGCTACGAAAATAATTGATAGCTGCAGCCCTAATTATTATTATTTATTCCTTTGTGGGAAGTGACTTCAGATCAAGGAGTCAAAAGCTACAACAAATATTACCAACTAATACTTTATAGTTGTGTCAGCTTTGGTTAGCTGACTGATTTAGGATAATGGCGACATCAAGCCAGTGTTCCGATGTGATATAATTTATAATTAAGATAGAACAGGTAAAATGTTCAAAACACCGGTTTTGAAATCGCTACACTGGCTTCCAGTGAGTCAAAGGATAGACTATAAAATACTACTACTCGTCTACAAAACACTTAATGGCCTTGGACCAAAATACATGCTTGATTTGTTAGATTCCTATGAAACATCTAGACCCCTAAGGTCGTCTGGAACCGGTCTCCTGCATGTTCCAAGAACAAGAACCAAGCAGGGTGAGGCATCATTTAGTTATTATGCTCCTTACCTCTGGAACAAGTTACCTGAACGTCTGAAGTATGCTCAAACTGTTAGCTCCTTTAAATCAGGGCTAAAAACGCTTTTGTTTAGCACTGCATACCCATAACTGTCAATATATTTCAATATACTTGCTTTCTATTCCTCTTGTGCTCATCTCCATTGCTGATTTCAATTATTATTAGTAGTAGTAGTTTTTGTTTTATTTTTATGTATTTATTTTTATTCTATTTGTGATTAAATGCGATTTTTATGTATAATTTTATTTCCTATTTTGATTGTCTTGGTTTTTACGTTGTATTGATTTAAATGTGATTTTTATGATCGTCATGTGATGTAAAGCACTTTGAATTGCCTTGTGTTGAATTGTGCTATATAAATAAATTTGCCTTGCCTTGCCTAAGATTATGTTCTATGCAAAACAGTGTCTCCAATATACAACAGCAATAGAACTGTGCACTAACAGGCATTTCATCTCAACATTGTTGAAATTAGTAGTTTTAATTTGCAATTATGTTTATATTCAGTTGATGTTGTCCTTGAGTTCATGTGCTCATCAGGTTTTTTCTATACTTTTCGAGTCGGAAAGATTCATGCATTTTAAAAGACGAATCTGTGTGGGACAGATAGTGGTAGGAATTAAAAACCATTTCACGCCAGCACCTCAGTGGCCTGGCCCTGCCTGGCTCTGGCTAGGCCCCGGGAGAGGACTGTAGCTTGGGTGCAGCTGGGCCATTGATGACACATAAGACGCTTGGTAATTGTGCTACTCAGAAGAGGTTCTAGGTGTGCAAATTAGCAAACATGCCGTGTAAGGCCATTTAGCAAGCTGATCCAATACCACCCTATCAAATATTTCCAAGTTTTAAGCAATTTCATATTTTATTTGTTATTTTATGGACTCCCTATTGAGGAGATAAGAGCTGTTTTTTTCACTCAGTCAGATATTTAAATGGCCTTTAATGATTTTGCTCAACAGGACACATTCTATTTGTGAACCATTTAGTAATTTTCTTTATCACATCTATAAAATGTACACAGGACCACACAAGTGCATTACGGAGCTTTCTGTACATTACAGACCAGGTCTTTAGCTGCATTTGTGTGTTTCATCTAATTACTTCACCAACAATAACATTAAATGTCTAGGTACATGTTCTCCTTTACTCCTGGCCCAGTAAGTATATAATCACAAAGAAAACATAAAAGATTAATGGATAAAATAAATTGAAATTTTAACGTTGCCACATATGCATATCTAAATCAACTCATACTTTTACATGTACACAGATTTACAGTTACGATGTGACTTTTATTTTTACTTTGTCTTTCACTTTGCCACAGTCTCCAACTTTTCAACAGACTGAAATTCCGCCTTTGATGTATGGCTTTTATATAAAGACATGTCAAAACTGCACGGATGTGAAGGATTGCAGGGCAACCAGAGAGTGCCGTGGGGTGGGCAGAAAATACCAGCTGATGTCACCCAGGTTTGTGCTACCAGAGCAGCAGCTTGTGGAGGCGATGGGGAGTTCAACCAGAAAGGGGACAAAGGAAACACTGACCCGTGGGTGTGTGACAAAAAGGTTGCCCTTATACAGATGGGAGCAGCCCCATGCTCTGTGAATTCTATCTTGCCCCTTCGAGCATTCACTGTCATCGAGAGGCCACCTAAGGCCCAAACACCAGGATGCAAGGCACAGGCCCTGTGGGCTCTCAGGAGAGGGGAACAGTGCTGACTGAGCAGAGGTTGTGGGCAATTACTCCACGTCATTGACCTCGAGTGCTGGACAATTACAATAGACCTCATACAAGGTAAATTCACAGGGATTTGGATTTGGTACATGGCACTCCTTATGCTGTTTGAAATGCAGCTTTTTATAGAATACTGTGTCATGCACATATTTTACTCTGCTCAATAAAATATGGTTGCTTTTCTTATTCGACAAATTTGTGCTGTAGATCTTAATGCTACCAACCTATCCTGTGAAAGCTTGTTGGACATGTGGGATGATTGGAAAATTCCCATTGTATTTTTTATTTTGATAATGCAATTGGACAGAAGATGGCTTAAGGAGACAGAAAGAGAAATAATAAGGGGAATGGTGACACAAAAACACGATAAAATAAGCAGTACTCTATATCATAGAGCATAGGTTTGTATACGGACGGTAGGGACATAACACTACCAACTTTTAAGCAACCTTATTTGCATTAACCCTTTAACACCTAAGCCTATTTTGGCCGAATTTGCATGCAATGGATGTTGCCTTTATATTTCAAAGAAAAATATGTTTACAATGGCCAAGTTGGGTCCCTTTTTTCAGGACACCTTGGACTTCATGTCCAAACTGTTGTTTTTTTCACTGACCAATTATAATCCACATTTTGGACCCAAAAAGACGAAAAAATCCCAAAATCTTTTTTCAAAATTTGTAATGTTGATGTCCCATTGACAACCAAACATGCTCGACCAACCGTTTTGAAGCTTGATAATATTTATTCAACCTGTTAAGATAAACATTCAATAGAAAAAAATAAGATTGAATAGTTTTATGTTTGACACATTCAACACAAACAGCAGGTATGGTCATAGTCGTTTTTGGCCTTTACACATACTATGGTCAAAACAGGTTATATACAGTGCAAAATAGTGAGAAAAAAGATTATATATATCATCTAACACACAAAGGGTATGGAGGATATCTCTTTGTGAAGTTAGGTGTTGTACCCATCACCTTATCAAAAGTATACACGTACATGCAATCAAGCTTCTTGAACACACATCTACATAAAATTGAAAAGATTATAGTCAAGAAAAAATATATATAACATTGAAAAAAAGTATTTTAAAAAATATTGACAAGCAGTTCAGTTCAATTCAATTTTTCAGACATGCGACCCAATAAAGTTTTTTTTTTTTGCGCACTCAATAAAGCTTCTTCTTGAGCAGGTCACGGAGCTGCGTCACACACAATGTCACACAGCCTACTCTTTCGCCGTTTGCGCGCTGCTGTCACTTCTACTCGCCGAGACGGCGACTCATCCTAAGAAAAAAACGACAAATATGGCTCATCTTCTTCCTTGAGTTCAATGAAATAATGCATCAGCTTGCGCTAAATGTAGTTTTAGATTTATTCTGCACGTTTCAAAGTCGCTCGCTCAAACCAACCGGCCGTTGCTTGTTCGCATGCCTCCCTTTCATTGGTTGGCGCCTCGCTCGGAAATGTATTAAAAATGATCACATTCGGTTCGTCCTTCTTGACATCACAACGGCTGTTGGGATATCTAGTCTTTTGTGCTGCTTTCGGTTTTGAAAAAGGACAAGAAATGATGGAAATATGGAGATAGATACATGGTCCATGCAGCGTTTTAATGCATATTTATGAGTGCGATAAAAATATAAAATTCAAATAACATTATCTCCCGTTTTTCTTGGTTGATTGACTTCAAATAAAAACTGGTGTGGACATCAACTTCCACACTTTCAAATGAGACCAACCAGCGGCACGTGGGTGACGTAATTACAGCGTGACGAAGCTTCAAAGTCGATATGCGTAAACGCGTCGCTGCCGACATGTTCGGTGTTAAAGGGTTAAATAATGAGTTCAGTATTTGTAATTTAGATTGTCGTCCTATATGTTGTAAAGATAGAACTGGCCCTATCATTATTAAGTGAATTATTTTCAGTATGTTCAGAATACGTTTACCCCTTTTCACATGCTGAATGCGCTGGTCCATTTTTTTCTCTTCAAATACACATTTGATTGGCTGATGATTTGCATTATTAAAAATGTATTTATTCATTATCTACATTATTTATTTAAAAATATTTTTATTTGCAGCCTATGCAGACATTTTTTTCCAGATTTTACATTAATCATAGTCGAGGAAAAAAGTTTTCATTTTTGTTGAGTTTAGTGGACAAAAGCAATAGTGTTTTACCTTTTTTTTTTTGGTATACCCTGACTAAGAAGTATTTTCAGTTACATTTAATTTAGACAGACAATGTTAAGTGGTCTTAAACAAATGTTTATTTTTTTGCATTCCTGGATAGTTAAGAGATTATAAACAAGTTTGTATTTTAAATTTGTATGTTAATATAATTTAAGTTATGTTCAAATATTGCAATTTAAATTAAGCTAATAAAATCCAGACATTTATTCTGGAAGTTTTCAAAATTACTCTTTAGTAGTTATTGATAATAAAGGTTTGAATTGAACGGTGTATCACCTGAAGGAATACACATCAAAGTTAGTACAAGTCAATACAGATTTATTTTGCATTGATCATTTAGCCTATCAATTAATTAGGTTCATGTTCGTGAGAAATTTAGCCCTGACACCTTTTCACCCAATCTGTTTGGTCTTATTAATGTCCCATCCCCAGCAAAAAGTGTACATGCCGGTTATGCTGTTATATCGTCCCTACCAATGTTGAGACGAAACCTACGCCCTTGCTCTATATATCAGGGGTAGCCAACTCCGGTCCTCGAGGGCCCCTATCCAGCTGGTTTTCCATGTCTCCTTCCTCCAACACACCAGACTCAAATAATCAGGATCCTTATCAGGCTCCTACAGAGCTTACTGATTAGCTGATCATTTGATTCAGGTGTTTTAAGGGAGGGAGACATGGAAAACAAGCTGGAAAGGGGCCCTCGAGGACCAGAGTTGGCTACCCCTGCTTTATATGCTACCTATCTATAAGTAGCATTGCTTACTTAAGTAAGTCAAAATTCTCTTTAGGACATTTACCTACTGTAGCAATTACTACTTCAATTAATTAATACTTTCAAGTGACCCACACCAGATATTTCATTGTTTACATTCACAGAAAACCTAAAACGACTATGACAGAGTAAACACCAAAAGTAAGGCTAAATCCAAAACCAAACAAAAGAAAAAAAAATGCCTGACACTGATAATGATAATTAAGCAGCAATTCAAGTAAAAGACTAAATTAGAAAGGTTTGTCAGATTCCCTTTTTTTTCAAATTACACTGCAATGAAGGACTTCCAAAGTTATTCAAACCAAACTAGGATAGAACCATTTGATCTACTTAATGGAAATATATAGTCATTTTTGTTTTGTCTGATGTCACAGCCCTACGCGTCAATATCACAATGTATATCATTGGAAAGGACTAACATGGAATTTTACCAACATTTTAAGGGGGTAAAATTAATTCCAAGCCCTGTTAAGTGAGACTTCAACCAATCTTATTTAAGCATATCTGGTTGAACTACAAACTAATGAGTAAACTTTGGGTTTCTATTATGTCACCTCAGAAGAATACCAGAGATGGACCAGCAAAACTGCAAATGTCTTTGTGACAAGTACAAGTGGAATGTACATTTACGCTTTTGCTACATAGGGCGATAAAAAAAAAAAATATAGAGTAATAAAAAAAAAAAAAATATATATATATATATATATATATATATACATTTACATATACAGTATAGATATTATCGCGTACTTACCTCTTTTCGATCCAAAAACTCCACGTAGCATGTATCACCGAGTGGTCAAGACACAGATGTGAATTGCCACAGCCGGATTTTGGGGGAATTTTAAGGGGGGAAACATGGTAATATAACAAGGGTCGCAATGCAGAAATCGCATATATTAAGGAGTAGTCGAGATTTTCTTTTTCATATATTTACACTTTTAAACTTTTTTAAAAAAAAAATTCTTTGTTTGGATTGATTATTTATCATCTTAAATAATGGGAAAATGCCACAGTAATTAAAAAAAAAAAAAAAATACAATTAAGCGATAATTATGAGGTAGATATCAGACACCATTTTTTTCATTGTGACGTAATTTTTTTTAAAGTTTAAAATATGGGAATGAAAAATTTTTCAAAGTCGTTTTTTTTTTTGTTTTTTTTTGCTCAATATGACAGACATTTTGAATAATAAAATTATTGACCCTCTTTTCATGGCTGTTTTGAAACAAATGCGGTTGTGCGACGTCTGTAAACGGTGGTTTCCAGGGTAAGATGGAGAAATGAAAACTAGTTGGGGGGCTTAATGCGCCATGAAACTGCTATGGTAGCATATAGACATATTATTCTATCAAAAACAACAGTTCTTTTGGCTTAAAATACAGCAGTTTATTTTAAAGAGGGATGCAAGAGCAGAAACTGCTCCTTATATATATATATATATATATATATATATATATATATATATATATATATATATATATATACAGACATGCATTTCAGAATCATGTCCGCCCATCAACTTTTCTTCTGCATGTAACATATTGTACATGATTTGAATTTGAATGTGACCCGATGACTTCATCAAAGCCTGACAGCAGCTTCTAATTACACTGCTGTCACCCAAATCCAGTAACAACACGCCTGATGAATTTTACTCACCCATGTCTTCCATCAAACTCTTTATCCAGTTGATTTATACTTTTTTTCCCTCATGTTTTGCTGCCAGACCGTCACAGTGCCTGAGGCCACCACCGAATGCAATTAATAGCGATGGTTAACTGTTGGGAAATTAAACATGTCAGTTTATGCTATCATTTTCACAGGCTAAACTGAAGTCTAAATGACATTTGCAATTCCAACTAACTTGAACTTACGCAGCTTGCAATAAATCAAACAAGATTAGCCCCTGACTTTTATTGCATTATAAAACCTTTCAGACCAGATGCTAAATATGAAATAGTGAAGATATTTATGAATGACATGATTGTAAGAAGTAGGGATATCACTCAATAAATGGATAAATTGATACATGAATAAATATATAAATGCACTGAACCGGAAGAACAGTAATTAAAGAAAGCCAGTTAAAGTTTCCTGCAAAATTGATAATGTCTGTTACATCAAATTCTCTCCATTTTTTTTTAGAATGTTTTTTTTCATATCTCCAAAGCTGTCATATAAATATTCAATACAAATTCTGTGCCAAGTTGTGTTGCTGTGATGGCTGAACAAATGGCGCTGCTATCACAACAAAAGTAGGGGTAGTATGGGTGGGGGGGGCCTTATTTCTAGTGCCCGCATTCTGTCACATTTGGAGGCTTCCAGTATAGGTTAAATGAGACTGTTTGGAACAAGGCAGCAAGCACCAGCATTTTTAGTTACAAAAATGCACCTCAACTGTAAAATTGTGCAGGCATGTTGACCCACATGCTTCCGCTTTGGCCTCAGCTTCTCACTATTCTGCCAACAAACCAGAGCCGACACATTTTCTCCTCCACTCGTATCGTAGCGTTTCTCTACCCATTTCACTCAAGTGCTCATGGCCCGCGTCGTACCGATAAGACAACCTTTTGACGGGTGGCAGCAACTCTATGTGTCATGCTCTTTAATGTTTTTCATTCTGGGCTTGTCACAGCAGTGGGTGGCCCGTTGCCACACTTTATTGGCTTTCTGAGCAAACAGAGAAGCTCTCTGCCATGTTCGTGAAATGGAAAATGGAAAAGGAGAAATCCACGTACATCCTCAACCCCGAGCCATTCGCTTAAGGAAACACAGAATCGAGTTTCTCCTTTTAGGATTCCTCAGCCAAGCACAAGGCGAGGCAAGGCAAGGCAAATTTATTTGTATAGTACAATTAAAAACAAAGCAATTCAAAATGCTTTACATCACATGAAGATCTACAAACAGATAAAAGGATTCGTAAAAATCACATTAAATTACAAAGAAAGTTAAAATAAAGACAATTGAAACAGGAAATAAAATTATACATAAAAATCACATTAAATCATCATGAGAATTAAAAAAAATGAATTTGGAAATTGAAATAAAACTAAAAAATGAATAAAAAGCAAATAACTTGACCTTTGAAATTTCTAGAAAGTTATGAATAGAGCTGGGAATCTTTGGGCACCTAACAATTCGATTACAATTACGATTCAGAGGCTCCGATTCGATTATAAAACGATTATTGATGCACCCCCTCCTTTTTTTATTTTTTTTATGTTTTGTACATTAGTTCCAAAATTGTTCAAAAATACTCTCAGGCTAAACCAAACTACTATTTCAGTATCAAGTTAACATATAGCAGTAAACAAATATACAAAAATAACAGTAAATAAAAAACTTCAGTCCCCATTCTGTATCAGCAGCTTTAAAATACATTCAATTAATTTAATGTTGTGAATCAACCGTTAAAGTTGTTAAAATTGCTCCCGTTATTCCATAATTTCCCTTTTGTCTACTTTCGACATGTGAAAGTTTTAAAACTATTTCAAAGATAGATTCAAGTCAATATTTTACCGATTTAGGAGTATTTTAGAAAAAAGTTAATTAGGTTTGCTTGGAAGGTTCGCTACAACAGCCTTGCAGGGAAGTGTACTGCTTTAAGATGGCGGCCGTTTACTAACGCCCACATCTATCTTTTTGTAGATATGCTGGTAACGCTACCGAATCTCTATTGCATCTAGTCCTATATAAATGATATCTACCGTAACATTATGTGGATGTACTTTGTAGCAGCTTTTCGGCAGCAGTCAGGTATGTTGTTGTGTTTTTTTATCTCGTGGCATGAGTTGAGCTAAAGCCGTGAGTTGAGCATTGGCATTACCCGAGGGGCTGGGTAATGACACGCATGATGTTTAGCTACTCTCGCTCCGCTTTTCTTCATTGCGTCCCGAAGACCGTGCGGCGTGCTGAGTGTGTTGTACTTCCACTTTACTTGGCATATTTCAATAATCGGAATTTGGATGTTTGTGAATTGTTCTCAAATCTTCCACGGCCGAATCGCGAACAATCTAAGAATCGGAAATTTTGCACACCTCTAGTTATGAATATGCTGTGGTAAACAATAACGTTTTTAGCCCTGATTTAAAGGAGCTAACAGTTTGAGCACAATTCAGACCTTCGTTAACTTGTTCCAGAGGTGAGGAGTATAGTAACTAAAGGCTGCCTAACCCTGCTTGGCGCTTGTTCTTGGAATTTACAGCAGACCGGTTCCAAGCGACCTTAGGGGCCGAGATGCTTCATTTTGGTCCAGGCTGTTAAGTGTTTTGTAGACAAGCAGTAGTACTGTATTGGCCCGAATATGAGATGGCCCCATTATCAGACGACCCCCTCTTTTTCAAGACGTTTGAAAAAAGACTTTTTGAACACCAAGCTGATTTTTATACAGAAAATAATTACAGTACATCCGAAACAAATGATTATAACAATATATTTGAGAGAAATAGCATGTTTTTTTGCCTCATTCAAATCTTAATATCTGAACATTTAAATATGTAAGCTAAAGTGCAATTACATTTGTAAATGAATGGCTTCTGGTTTTTGAAATGTTAATAAACCAATCTATTGTGATAAAACAACAAAATTGCAATAACTCCATTAACCATCAAAGTGAAGTCTAACTGTAACTGTAGTCTTGAAACAAATCTGAATAAGGAAAAACATTGCAATAAAATAATGCAAACGGTTAAACGTGAGAGTAGCTGAGATCTGTCATGACAGAACATCGCTTCAGTATATCATTGAAGCCATCTAGCATCGTGAATGGGGAGAGTAGCTGAGATCTGTCATGACAGAACATCGCTTCAATGATATCTGGCACCATCTAGCGTCGTGAATGGGTATAATGTCTAGACTGTGAATATAAGACGACCCCCTCTCATATTTGGGCTAATACGGTATTTTATAGTCTATCCTTTGACTCACTGGAAGCCAGTGTGGCTTCCATTGAATTTCATAACCGGTGTAATATTGTCCAGTTTACTTGTATTTGTAAGGACTCTGGCTGCAGCTTCCTGACTTATTTTTGTTAAGACCCGTGAATATACGGTTGCAATAGTCCACTGTACTAAAAATAAATACATGGATAAGTTTGACCTTTTACATGTCTTGTTAGGACAGACGTCCCTTAATTTTGACGGTATTTTTTAGGTGGTAATAGGCAAATTTAGTGACAAAGTTTAGATGGCTGTCAGATTTTAGCTCTAAGTCAATAATTACAGCAACATTTCTGCGTTATTTGTATTTGTAAGTGACATTGTCCCAAGGCGCGTGCTGATCTTTGACCTTTCCTTTTTTTGGCCCAAATCTGATCATCTCTGTCTTCCCCACATTAAGCTGGAGCAAATTCATGCACATCCATTCATTAATTTGATGAATACATTTACTCAAGGAGACTAAGGGACTATAATCATGCGGGGACACCAGAATGTAGAGTTGTGTGTCAGTCGCTTAAGTGTGATAGGAGATGTCATATCGTTCCATGATCTGAGCTAGTGGAAGCATACAGATGTTAAATAAAAATGGTACGAGAATGGATCCTTGAGGAACCCCACATGTGAATTTGGTTTGTTCTGACTCATGGTGTCCGATTGACACAAAAAAATCCCTGTCATGACACAAAGAAATCCCTGTCATGAATATAACATGTGAACCACTGAAGAACCGAGTCAGTGAGCCCCACTAGTCCAATCTGTTGAGTAGTATGTTATGATCAACTGTGTCGAATGCGGCACTGAGATCCAAATAGTAGCTGAACAGATGATTTGCCTGCGTCATTAATCCAATATAATATCATTTAGGACTTTGATTAGCACGGTGTCCGTGCTGTGGTGTGGCCGAAATCCAGACGGAAATGAGTTAAAAAGATAGTTTTGAATCATAAAAGCCTGGATCTGTTCATAAACAACCCTCCCAATAATTTTCCCAGGAATGGCAGATTTGATATTGGCCTATCACAGTACTTCTCAAATAGTGGGGCGCGCCAGACCGATGCCAGGGGGGGCGCATGTGACCTCGGGGAACATGCTTTTTTTTTTTTTTTTTTTTGCCGTACTGGAATAAAGTGTACTTGAGCAACCACTCACTGTGTGGCAGTGGCGCTCTCAGTTTCAGAGTGCGCGCAGTATTTTTGAACTAAAGAAGAGCACTCAGCACACAGAAAACAGAAATGAGGAGCAATGCGCCGCCGCCGTTTTCGAAAGCCGTTTTCCGACTGGACTCACTCACGCAGCGACCCACTGTCTTGTCCGGTTCTCACTTCGCCGCTCGAGAAGTGCCATTTTCGGCTTGGGATCGTCACGACGACCGCCCTCACCTACGGTTCTACCTCTGCCGCCGAGAATGCGCTTTTTTCGTGCCGTTTGCCTTTTAGCTTTGACTTTTAATACAGTGGGTGTTGAGGAAAGACCACTGTTTACTGTGTCTAAAAATAATTACAGCGGACAGCCAGAAGCCAAATCAATTAAGACGCCACTTAAAGACATTAGACCCCAATCTCGTTGATAAGCCGCTTGTTTTTCAGCAAAAACGTGCCAAAATTTTCCAACAATCGTCCTGCTTTGTCAGTGTTATATCATTAAACCAGTGAGCATTGTTAGCATGCTCATTGCAAAATAACTCCACACCACAAGGAAGTAAATACTGTGAGCAGCAAAAATAAAAACTGTCCTTCTGTCCAAGGACACTCTTTTTTTTCTTTTATTCAGTTTTGTTTTTTCGGTCAAATTTTTTGGCATATTGTCCTCATGAGTGAATGTTTCTAATCAATTTTAATTTGTTATTATTTACTGATTTTATTACATTTTATTTTTCTGTATCAAATGGTCAAAAATGTACCTTGAGTGTTTTTAACAGTTTGGATTTTTTTTTTAATTAAGGCAAATTAATGCGCCTCAAGTCTTCTCTGTTACAGACAAAACAATGTTAATAAAGTTATACTTTATTATAAGTTGATCTATGTTACTTTTTTTCTTTATTAGAAAAAAAAGGACGCAATGTTAGGCAGATGCGTATGTATAATAGTAATTTTATAGACAAA
Organism: Corythoichthys intestinalis; assembly: GCF_030265065.1. Classification (NCBI taxonomy): domain Eukaryota; kingdom Metazoa; phylum Chordata; class Actinopteri; order Syngnathiformes; family Syngnathidae; genus Corythoichthys; species Corythoichthys intestinalis. The sequence goes on from NC_080399.1 coordinate 47,514,643, forward strand.
TGATACTATTTACAGTGGCGGCAGAGAGTTTGGGGGGGGCGCGAAACATTTACGTCTTCCTTGGGGGGGCGTAACAGAAAATAATTGAGAAGCACTGGCCTATCATTACCAATGATTGTGGCATCCATATTATTTTTTTAGAAGAGGTTTTATTACGGCAGTTTTTAAAGTCTGTGGGAACTCTCCTGCTTGGAGAGAAGTAAAATAGAATGGATGTGGACATGATGGTCACTTTATACGAAAGACAATATAAGGCACCTAATGTTTTAGAACCACCAACACTTATGCCACATAAATTTGTCACTAATGTATTTTGCTCGAGAAATACAGTGGAGTTGCTATTAAAACAAACCCAAATGGACAGCAACTGGCATTTATTGTGCCGTTTCTCATCCCTCTGAGGTTACAGCACTGTTTTCTACTGTAAATGTTGACATTTGAACCACAGCGTAACATCTAAAGGAATTATGGATTTAAACGTGTCTTTATTGTCAAGCTGACATGTCAAAATGAGGCAGTAATCCTGCTGCTCCTGGCAACAAGGGTTCTGTAGGGTGTGAGGCAAAGGGCTCTGTGTAATGATTAATAATATACAGTATCTGGAAGGGAGGGCTATAATACGGTAGAAAATTTAAAAAGCTGATTCGGGGATGGCACCAGAGACACCACATTAAAGTGTATATGATGAGTCCATGGTGTGACTTAGGGCCATAGATACATATAGTATTTTTCTGTTGAAATCAACCGTCAGCTCAAACATGGCTTTAGGAAGCCCCTGTTTTATGCCTCGCATATGGCCAGTTGCACACATTTCTAGCAACGCAGATTCTCCCATCTGCTTGAGTCTGTCATGCGGGTTCATGCCAGATACTCACTGGGTGGTGCAACTTTAAAACGTGGGTATTCACTGCTTCAATGTGTCATGGCACTACTTGCAGCCATGAATCTAGCATGTGATGATGTCACAACAGTCAAACAGAATTTGCATTTAGCACTCCAGGAGATGCTTTCTTCGCAAGGGGTGATGCCCATTGAAATGTCGACAAAAATACAGAATGATACAAAGATGATGAATAAAGTCAGACTTGATGTTTCAAGCAAGATTTTAAATTGTTGCTGTAATACAATGTACAGGGTTTCCATAAAGTATCTTTACCATTTCAAAAATTTATTAAAAATGCAATTGATTATTTTATTCAGATTTGTTCTATTGTATTCAGCGTTTATTGAAGTTTTTTTTATACCTCTTTTAATACACCTCTACATGGGCACCATTAGCTGCACGAAGCACAAATGACTCTTCTGCAAATGTTTACCTTGACCTTTTAACTGAAAATGTGGCACCACAACTGAATGACCATCACCCAACCATCATTTTTCAGCAAGATGGTGCACCACCACATTGGGGGCTGCATGTTCGTGGGTTCCTCAATCAAACATTTCCAGACCGATGGATTGGAAGGGATGGGCCAATTCCTTGGCCGCCACGTTCACCAGATATCACTCCCCTGGACTTCTATGGGGCTATGTTAAAGATATCGTGTACAGTGTTGTTAATAACGGCGTTACAAAATAACGGCGTTACTAATGGCGTTATTTTTTTCAGTAGTGGGTAATCTAATTAATTACTTTTCTCATCTTGGCAACGCCGTTACTGTTACTGAGGACGGAAAGGCATGCGTCACTATGCGTTACCATATTGGTCGAAAAGTCTGAGGGAGACGGACTCACCGAGACGACAGAGCAGAGCAGGAGTAGGGAGGAGGCAAAAAAGTTGTGACGCCGAGCAAACACGATGCTAGGTAGCTCCAATAATACATGTTGTAGCCGATAGCCTACAAACTACGCCCGCATGTTATGGTAGATATGGTAGACATGGTAGATAGCACATGTACTTTACATAGATATAACTAGATGCAAAATGACAGACATGGCACTAAATGAGTTAGTAGACAGCCGCCATCTTAAAGCAGTAGACTTTTTAGGACGGCTCTGTTGTAGAGAACCTTCCTAGCGGACCTAATTAACTTTTTATCTAAAATACTTCTAAATCGGCAAAATCTTGACTTGAATCTATCTTTAAATGATGAAACAGTTTTAAAACTTTCATATGTCAAAAGTAGAGAGAAGGGAACTAATACAATAATGGGAGCAATTTTATCAACTTTTAACAGTTGATTCAGGGTCAAGGGTAAATTAGGGTAAAGAATTGGGCTCGGGCCAATTGTACCAAAAACCTTCACAAAAAACTTCACATAGTGTGGCCAATTTTTTATTTTATTTATTTATTTTTTTGAGGAAAAAAAAAAAAGTAATTATCACCAATTATTTTGCCAAGTAACTAATTACTCTTACATTCAGGTAATTGAGTTACTAACGCAATTACTTTTTGGGAGAAGTAATTTGTAACTATAATTAATTACTTTTTTTCAGTAATATTAACAACACTGATCGTGTATCGAACTAAGATAAGGGACATCACTGACCTTAAGCGAAGGATTACTGATGCCATTGCCACAATTGATGAGTGTATGCTACAGCGAATATGGCAAGAAGTCGAGTATCGTCTTGATGTGCTTCGGGCAACTAATGGTGCTCATGTAGAAGTGTATTAAAAGAGGTTAAAAAAAAAAAGTCACTAAATGCTGAATACAATAAAACAAATCTGAATGAAATATCTATAATCAATTGCATTTTAATACATTTTTGAAATGGTAAAGAGACTTTATGGGCACCCTGTATAATGTGAAATTATAATTCGCAGTAGGGGGAAGTTTTTAAAACCATTATTATAGCATGTGTCAAGTTGCTTTCGAGGTATTTGAACTTTAATCCTTAAAGGCAGACGATCATTGTGGCGTGATCTCAAGATACTGCATCTTTTTAGCACCGTGAAAATAAATAAATAAATATGAAATTCTAATTGCGCTGCCGCCAGGATACTTCGAAAGTGCAGACTTGAAACTCTTTTCCAGTTTTTATTTGGTGCTGATAGGCCACAGAGGTATTATTATTATTATTATTTTATTTAATGGTCCAAAAAACAATCCTCATCAGACGGAGTGGCTGACGTTTCATTTCTGTTCTACAAAAACAAGCAAAAGTTCCCAAAAGCTGTTGATATTGCTCTACATGGCGACTTCAACTAACATGGCTGGCGAGAATAACAAATCGAGAGTAAGATGAGGACATTAAAAGCAGAAGTCACTTTTATGACCACATATTTATGACCTGTCCTGTTCAGCTTCTTGGACACAGACAAAAGGAATCTGAGTGTTCTTATGGTCTGACCAGTTTTAATGTATCACTTGATTTTGATACACTCCCATTCTGGTTGTTCATTGTGTTTAATTTATCAGAAGATAGCAACAAACAGGAATGGGTTATGGGAGGACAGAAAGTAAGGAAGCAGACAGAAGAGGAAAAGAACAAACAACAAAAGGAAATACATTATTGCACGCCTATGCTACCAATGCAAACAGTTGTGCTATCTTTAGCTAATTATATTTACCCATGGAAACCATGTGGAGGGCCTGGTAAAACGAGGAGAAAGAGGAGGGAAGGTGAGTCAAAAGGAGACGTGATTAAGCGGGGTGGAGCGTACAAAATTCAGCAATTTGAGGTAGGGAACCCAGCATTATGTAAATCTGCTCTATGTGTGGATATGGACGAGTGGAGACAGCCAACATGGCGTCACGAAACAGAGGATTTGAGAGATCGGCAGAATACACACAAAATGAGGCCAACATTTTATAGATACACATTTTGTTTCACACCCATATACATTGACTATATATACCGAAAAGCTTTCAATGAGCGTGTTTCTGGTTACTCTCATAAATAGCATATTTTTTTTTAATTCAAAGTTGCTTATTTTTGACTATTTGTTTGGCCTAATATGGTTATGAATTGATTATAGTGAAAAATAAACAATGTTTCATATAGGTGAAGTTGTGCTAAAAAATATGATACCAAGCAATTGCAGACTGTTTTTTTTGTTTGTTTGTTTGTTTTTTTTGTTTTTTTTTTACATGGAATAGCGGCAAAACAAAGTTTTTTTTTTTTTTAAATGGCTAAAACAGCCTCAACGGTTAAATTCTTATCAAATATGTCATAACATGTATATAGCACAGGGTACAATCTTCGCAGAGATTAATCAAAATACCTTCATGGCTGTGTGCATCACACACCATTGCACAGGTTCCATCTGGAATGCTGTGTTATATTTTTGCTTGGACAAGCAATGCATTCTCACAGCTGGGCCTTAGGTAGACAGCAACCCTCAGAATGATGGGAAAATCGGAGAGAGTAAAGTGAAGTGTCTCACAACCCATTCTGCTGAAGAGCCCTTTGCTGTCAAGCTTGATTTGCCATCATCTGCCTTCTTTTAAGATTGGTAACAACACTTATACAACCAATTGTTCATGTATCACACCTGGTGAGACAAAAAGTCAACAAGGTCAGCTAAGGGTGGCCTTACTCTACTCGATTTTCTCTGCATTGAAATCTGATAGCTCGAAAGACAACAAGAAAATCGACCTAGATTCTAGTACCAGATATCTAAACTTTGGTTCCACTATAGGAATTAGAAAATCTGGGGTGCCACACACTACAAAAATCTATCCCGCCTGAGTCGGGCCCAAACAAAATAAAAAAACAACAGAGAGCAGAATGCCACATATTAAGTTCTGTTGTGGCCGAAAGAACGATACCAAAATTCGGCTATGGTTTTCTCAAGTTTTATTAGTAACACAGCATAGAACACGCGAAAACAACTGCAATCTCGCCATCTCCATTCTCAGACCGTGCACCGTGCTATAAGTTCAGGAAGAACACGAAAAATACACTATTTGAGAAATACATTCGACACAGTAACACACAGAACACATTGAACCCAAATGGTTACAGTCAGTTAAAGGATGATTAAACATATCTGGAATACATCCTTCAGCTCCAATTCCCGTCAAAACATGGAGTGTTTCATTCATTTTTAACTGCTCTTTTGTAAACACATTTTTTGGAACAACTACATATTAGAGCTGTCAAACGATTAAAATTTTTAATCGCGTTAATCACAGCTTAAAAATTAATCAATCATAATTAATCGCAATTCAAACCATCTATAAAATATGCCATATTTTTCTGTAAATTATTGTTGGAATGGAAAGATAAGACACACAACAGCAATATACCTTCACCATACTGTACATAAGTGTTAAGGCAGGGTAAGCAAAGTTAATGTGGACCAAAATGCGAGCCGTAAACAGATGAAGTGTGAAGTGATATTTATTGTACAAGGGCAGGGTGTTGAGCGGCTGGTGGATTGGATGGTCACTGGCTGTGGCTGTGGCTGTGGCGGTGAGGGCTTTGATAGGTGGGTGTCCTGACGGCAAAAAATAGAATTAGTCAAGCGTTCAAAGAAAAGAGTCACAAACTAAAGGCTTAGTTGGCCAATGTACCAATGATGAGTGGCAGAATCATCTGGCACCTGTTTGCTGCCCAGGCCGCTCCTCATAAGCAGTGTAGATCACTGATGAGCCGCAGGTGCACTCCCAGGTGAGCCAAGTTAGAAGTGATATCTTACATCAAAACAGGAAGTGTTATAACAATAAAAGCCAGCAGAGGGGAGTGTGGGCAAGGACCACCACACATAAGTACTGTATTTGTTTATTATAACAATAAATCAACAAGATGGCATTAACATTAACATTCTGTTAAAGTGATCCATGAATAGAAAGACTTGTAGTTCTTAAAAGATAAATGTTAGTACAAGTTATACACATTTTATATTAAAACCGCCCTTAATGTTTTCGTTTTAATAAAATTTGTAAAATTTTCAATCAAAAAATAAACTAGTAGCTCGCCATTGTTGATGTCAATAATTACACAATGCTCATGTGGTGCTGAAACCCATAAAATCAGTCGCACCCAATCGCCAGCAGAGGGCGACAAAACACAAAGAAAACCCACAAGTAACAAGTGGACATTACACTGTGCTGTCATTTTAATCTGTTTGAGCGGGGCATATGCGTTAATTGAGTCAAATATTTTAACGTGATTAATTAAAAAAAATAATTACTGCCCGTTAACGCGATAATTTTGACAGCCCAACAACAAATATAACATAACATGGAATCGTGGTAGCGGGTAGGAGTTTTTACGGGTAATGGAATTATGACAACGATACACACAAAAAAGTCAGCTTCCATCCTTCTTCCTCACCAGCACCACAGGAACCAACCATGGACTGTTGGAGGGCTCAATGGTGCCAGCTGAAAGCATCTCCTGGATCTTCTCTTCTTAATAAAAATAATAATAATAATACATTTTATTTTATTTATGATGCCTTTCTGGCACTCAAGGTCGTCGTACAATCATTTAAAACATTTAACACTAGAAGTACCATGGGTGTCCCATTTTGGGACATCCTGGGATCATCCCCAAGACTGTCCCACTTTGTTCTGTAAATGTGGCCATTACTGATGCACCGCCGGGGGGCACGTCGGCCCAATCCCATTTCTATTTTTCTACCCCTGTCCCTTGGCCATTCAAACGGAGCAATAAGGGGTAAGGCTTGAAACGTCAGCCCTACGAATTGGGACACCCCTTCACACTCACGTACATCATAAGTCCGTTCGGCCAGTTGTTACGTAACCAAAAGTGACGATAAAAAGTGCACTAAAAAAAGTGCACTTGTGCGTTTAGCAAAACTGAAAAACAAAACAAACATTACAAATGAAGAAACACAATGAACAATGAACTAACATTACAATTAGTGGTTTTCCTTTTTTTAATTTATTACACCCCTAATTAGTGCCTCTGGAGATCGTCGCAGGTGTTGGGCAGTGGCATGCGATGTGTCCTCGCTGTTGACATCGAGCACAACGGTCAGTCAGACAGTATAGACCGACGTTATTGGAGAGATGAAGGTTGCCGCTACCGTTGCTTTTACGATGGCTGGGCTCCTTGTTGTTGTTGCCATGGTCGTCATATTCCGCCATCCTGACGTCCTGCTGACGCGCGGAAACTCTCTGCCGGTGAAGGTCGTGAGGAAAACATAGCATTGGCATATTCTTCTTCTAAAGAAGCCGTGCTGAGCGTTTGCGGAATGTTGAGGAAAACATGCTGATGCAGCAGCTCAGGAGTGGGTCCTTTCAAGAAGGCATGAAGTGGCAGCTCCTCACCTAAAGTTTCAGGAAAATTAGGACATACTCATCGTGCATACAGTTGTGCATCCGCAGTGTAAGGGCAAAAGCGCTCTCCCTCTAGGGGGCGCCGATTAGCCATTTTTCCTCTGCTTGCATTAGCGAAGTGATGCTGACAAAATCGCCTCTCTAGTGCCCCCATCAGAGCTTGCCGGTTCTGCTGCTTTGCATGGGCCAAGTAGAGCGTCACCTTCCAAAGCCAGGGCCAGGTGAGTGGCAGTTTCTCCATCACTCCAACCAATGTGCCAAGCTGCCAATTGAGCTTGACACAGACATGGCTCCAGTTGTGTTGCCCCCGTTGTACTTGAGGAGCTTGGCTAGAGTTTGAGGTGTAGCAGCGCCTGCCACAGTCTCTTGTGGGTATTCCATAGCAGCAGATTGCAGACATTCCCCTGTTCTGTTACTTCTAACAACCAGAAGGCACTGTGTTCGTGCAGCGCTTGGGCCATAAGGAGTGTGTGCAAAAAAATCTTTCTTTGTCACGCTGCAACAAGCTTTCCAAATTCCTCTGTGTCAACTCCATAACTTGTTCCAATTCTTGGATTTCACTGTCCATTATAAAAATCCCACTTTTAACACTAATGTGGCGAACCTCACACACCCCATGACCCACCGTAAGTCATGACTGCCACACCACTCTTAGCCGCGGTTCAAACAATTACCCATCAACCCCCGCAACAGAACAGAGCAACAATAACAGTCCCTACGAATATATATTATTTAATATACATATATTATACGCCTATATATTGATATTGATATTTCAGTAACATTCCTCTTGAATATGTTTTGTTTATGCTACTTTTGGTCCTGAGCCATTAACTCATGGTCTTGGTTATTGTGTGCAAAACAACTGCTGTGGATGCGACATATGCTTCCATCAAACCCTCATTAACCTTGTATTTGATTATGATCCTGCATGTGGCGATTACTCTCCGCGACTCACCTCACTCAACAGAGTGGCCATTTACAGCAGCATTATGATTAACTACCAAAACAAATGTGTCCTCTAGACTGATCATTGTTACTTAGTCTTTTCAGTGTAACTATACTTGCCATACATCTTTCCACAAAGACGCTTAACCTTCAGTGCCTAAACAGGTTGCATAGGCTACAAAATTGTCACCATGTAATGAATTTACTCTATAACCAGTGGGGGGGGGGGAGATAAGTGTTCACACAGGAACTACGTAAAATGAAAAAGAATCGTTTTAGTTTTACAATTTTCTTTATAAATGCACCTTATAGCACATTACCTCCCAACTGGGGCAGTGTGGCACACTACTGGTTTGCAAGGCATCATCTGAGTCGAAAACTATTCAATTGAGCAACAAGTTAAATATTTTACTGGTTCTATGTTTTTACACTACATGAGTCATATCACTACCTATTCGATGCAATATTAAAGGCATAATAACAATATTTCTAAAACATTTATAGGACATAAATTTAACACAATATGTGTGTGGCCTCTTAAATTGCATGAAATCATATTCTTTCGCTGTCTGTAACTTGAGAATGTCATATATTGGTACTGTTATCAACTGTAAAACCCCAGTAAATTTTACTAACTGTCCACAACCTAGCACCCACTATATCAGGCTCTCCTACATGGGAGTGGAAAATAAATATCTACGTACCTCTCTGTTTCACACATGGGCATTTGAAAATGTATGTGTTCACATAGCCTACAGTTCAGATTTCCTCTCACAAACTGAACCTATGGAGCTGACAAAGGGTGTGTTTGGAGAATAATACACAACAAACATGCGCGGATAGATAGTATACACAAGGGGAACTCAAGTCTCATAAGGGAAAATTCTCACTAGTGTTTAGAGACTGAATGAATGTATGCAAGGCAAAGTGAAATGAAAACATCTTTATTTTTAACAAGAAAATATGAAGCTCATTTATCAAAAAAGAAAAAAAATCCACAATAAGCCGCTTCATAATAAACGCTGCTGGGTACAAACAAGAGAAAATGTAGTGTTTAAAAAATATAGCAGTGAATAAAGTGCACGGGTACATACTTAGATCAAGAAATGCTAACTACCTTAATTTCCCGAATATAACGCACACTTTTTTTTCCAAAAAATTACTCGTAAAATCATGGGTGCGCGTTATTCACGGGTACAGGGACGAAGATATTTTTACATTATACAGGATATTTTTCACATCTAATAAAATTAAAATGGTTTTTTTTGTACTATTCGTTTATTATTTACTGGTACATTTTTCTAACCTTTGCGTTACAACATGCCGGCACACGACGATGTTGTCTTGACGAGAACATCTACGGCGATCCGTTTCGTATAAATTTTGACCATGTGGTGAGCTAGGACAGGAGTCTGAGGAAGAGTGTCGAACCACTGAGCCAAACCGCGTTGTTTTTTTTTACATTGAAACTCACAAAGTAACAACGTACGTCTTGCACGCAAATCGTGTGACATTAGTTCCGCTGGTGAATTCTGTTAAAACTCGCTACAACTCCTTACTTTGTGAAAATTATTATCGTATACTGTGAGCAACTTTACCACAGAAAATTAATATTCTTTTTTTTTTTTTTTTTAATATTTGACAAAAAGATTAAAAAATGCTGCAACCGCGTACTTTATAAAAGTTCGAGAAACGAGACTCATAGTTATTGGTACTAAAATTAGGGTGCGCTTTATACACGGGTACAAGAATTTTCCCTAGATTTTACAGGTAAAGTTGGGGTGCGCGTTATACACGGGTGCGCCTTATATTCGGGAAATTACGGTATATTCTGAAAATCTGTGTATTTTCATATTTTGTATGTACAAAAACCCTAGAAGTTTCCATTTTTGTTGCTGATGTTCAAAAAAGTTGATTTAGCTGACTGACTGACCACCATTTATGTTAAAAGGAACAACCAGATTAATTTTGCAACTTATTTTTTAGGTCTATTGGTGAAAACGGTGCAACATTAAAATTAACATCGTTTAAAAAAGAAACCCTGAGTAGTTGGTTAGTGGGTTGTTTTTGTGATGGCTTTCGACACATTTTGGGAAGCTCCTTTGGCAGCAGATTTCATAACATGGGTTTACATGGGGCCTTACTTTTGGAATAACCCCCTTGAATGCCCTCACAAGTCCACATAATGCTCCACATTCTTAGAACATATGCATAACGTTAAGAACGGGTATATTCTGCCACCTTGCCATTCCACATCTGAGGTTGGTTCTCTCTTTCTGCATATTCAATATTATTATTAATATTCAATGCGGCGCAACGCTACACTGCGTTCAATGGTATGTCCAATTTTGAATAGACACAAGAAACGCAATTACCGGTTTGCTTTTCAAATGATAAAGTATAAACACAGGGTCTTAAACCTGTGATGCAAAAATTAATAGCTGCTGCTGCAGTGCAGCCACTTTTCCTCTGAGCTACAAGTTGCCACACCCTGTAACATGCTCCGTTTGTGTTAGTTGTTGTTGTGTTGTTAGTTGTCTGACAATCTAAAGGTCCACCATTATTATGAATGTGCCTTAACAATATCTAATGCTGTTAGGTGTGGAGGATTGTTTTTGTTTATAAACAGAGGGCGTGTCGTGAGAGTTCTACCTTGTAATAATAATAATAATGAAACGAAGTTCTAATGTGGCGGTTGTGTTTTGCATGCTGCACCTGAAGGCACCGTGTGACTGACGAGAGAGTGAGAAAGATGCCAGAGATTTTACTTTCTCTTTCCATGTTTTGTTATTGTTGGCGGCGGCACAACTTCTGAAATAAATGATTAAAAACCTGGCGAAGCTGGTGACTTCCTTGCCGATGTTACAATAATAGTAACGAGAGTCATTCTCGAGTTTGTAGACATTCAGGATTATCAAAACGATTCACTGATGTGCATATCACACTAATATTTTCTATCATTTCCTTCTTAATTTCAATGTTAAGTTACCCTCCCTGCACTAAGCTTCTTGAGACCCATGTTGATTTCCCTCACAAGAAAATCTGCCGCGCGTCCGTCTTGTGGGAAAACAATGAAATTGCGACGCTGTCATAAATTATCATATTTCGAGCATGTCGTCAAATGTCGAGTCCAATTTTAGGTCTGATGTTGAATGGATCGTATGTTGAGGTACCACTGTATTTTTTTCTAAGAGCGGGCCTTTCAGAATATTAAATCGTTGTGATTTAGCAGTTGGACTGTTCAGTGATGTGATTTTTCAATGATTGTGTCACCTTAATGTGCCATGCGGTATGGACAATATGTACTTCTTATTCTGGAGCCTCACCTGCTATTGATGAGTGGAAAAAATACACTCACCGGCCAAGTTATTAGGTACACCATGCTAGTAACGGGTTGGACCCCCTTTTGCCTTCAGAGCTGCCTCAATTCTTCATGGCATAGATTCAACAAGGTGCTGGAAGCATTCCTCAGAGAGTTTGGTCCATATTGACATGATGGCATCACACAGTTGGTGCAGATTTGTCGGCTGCACATCCATGATGCAAATCTCTCGTTCCACCATATCCCAAAGATGCTCTATTGCATTGAGATCTGGTGACTGTAGAGGCCTTGTGAGTACAGTGAACTCATTGTCATGTTCAAGAAACCAGTCTGAGATGATTCCAGCTTTATGACATGGCGCATTATCTTGCTGAAAGTACCGTAATTTTGTGAATATAAGGCGCACCCGTGTATAATGCGCACTTCATCATTTATTGTGTACATATGTTTGCTGTGAGTCTGTGACTTATTTACGTGTCACACTTCAAGTATATAAAGACTAAAGCACAGATTTGGTGTCAAAAGAGTTGTTTTCAATAACAGACAGTTCACACACGATATAGCATCACTGATTGAGAGTGCCTCGGTGCTTTTTATGATAACATTAAAATCAAGGCTCCCAAAGCAGTTTGGGAAGTTCCATAGACGCCAGAAATCTGCTATGGCTTCCCACTGGCTGGTTGTAGGACACGGCAAACAAATCGGGCTGGAGGGCTTTGCAGACCTTGAACGCAGTGCTCGACGCCAGTTTGAAGCTAGCCGCCACAGCTAGCTCTCTCCACCCGAGTCTAAAACTCTCTGTATGGCATCAAAGGTCGGCCAGACCGCCTCGAAACCGTCTTCTGCGTCGCCTGCCCTCAACATTTGTATGTTCAATATTTATTCAGTGTTGATGAGCAGAAAATTTACTTTCAAGAGTTCCATCTTGCATTGTTTATTTTTGCTCCAACTAGCGGAAGTCAACAAGCATGCCCCAAAACCATACAAACATAACGTCACATCCCTCTAGTGGCTTGGCGGTGAATTACATAGCAACGCGTTCCCTCACCGCAGAACTATCGAATGTCGAATGACGCCGTAGTCGCTGGCTTTACTTGCTGGTTTCATCATGATGAATAAATGTTTCTTCCATGGATTGATACGGTAAAATGAAAGTGAGAACGTAAGTCGGAAATCCGTGAGATCTCATCGCTGTCAACACAACAGTAACAATAGGAACTATTGTTATTTGGGTTTGAGTTTCCCGAGGGACAGATATAGCTGACGGACACAGGAAGTCTGTGTGCTTACGTTTGTTATGGTCCGAGTTGCGGAGCTGCAATAAACGTTGACTGAAATGGGTTCAAGAAATTAAATTCTGTGCTTTATGAAGAGTGAAAAAAGCAGAATTTAACACAGACAAAATCATTCGGCCGATTAGAGTGAGGTTTTACCGAAACAAAATGGTGACGTCATGTACCGTAATGGTCGGCAACGGGCTGCCGCATACGTTTCTTCAACACAATGTGGCCGTGTCAATAAAAAAAAAAAAAAAACGGTATATATATATTAGGGCTGTCAAAATTATCACGTTAATGAGCGGTAATTATTTTTTTAAATTAATCCCGTTAAAATATTTGACGCAATTAATGCACAAATGCCCCGCTCAAACAGTTTAAAATGAGAGCACAGTGAAAGGTGTACTTGTTGTGTTTTTCGGAGTTTTGCCGCCCTCTGCTGGCGCTTGGGTACGACTGATTTTATAGGCTTCAGCACCCATGAGCATTGTGTACGTAATTATTGACATCAACAATGGCGGGCTACTAGTTTATTTTTTGATTATAAATTTTACAAATTTTATTAAAATGAAAACATGAAGGGGGGTTTAGATATAAAATTTCTATAACTTGTACTAACATTTATCTTTTAAGAACTACAAGTCTTTCTATCCATGGATCGCTTTAACAGAATGTTAATAATGGTAATGCTATCTTATTGATTTATTGTTATAATAAAGAAATACAGTACTTATGTACCGTGTGTTGAATGTATATATCCATCTTGTGTCTTATCTTTCCATTCCAACAATAATTTACAGAAAAATATGGCATATTTTATAGATGGTTTGAATTGCGATTAATTGCGATTAATTACCATTAATTAATTTTTAAGCTGTAATTAACTCGATTAAAATTTTTAATCGTTTGACACCCCTAATATACGTAATATATATATATATATGTATATGTATTTCTGTCTCATCCATGTACTCGTTTATAATGCGCACTATGATTTTACAAGTTGATTTGGGGAAAAAAAAGTATGCGTTATATTCGGAAAATTACGGTAGCCATCAGAAGTTGGGAACATTGTTGTCATAAAGGGATGGACATGGCCAGCAACAATACTCAGGTAGGCTGTGGCGTTCCAACAATGCTCAATTGGTACCAAGGGGCCCAAAGAGTGGCAAGAAAATATTCCCCACACCATTACACCACCATCACCAGCCTGAACCGTTGATACAAGGCAGGATGGATCCATGCTTTCATGTTGTTGACGCCAAATTCTGACCCTACCATCCGAATGTCGCAGCAGAAATCGAGACTTATCAGACCAGGCAATGTTTTACCAATCTTCTATTGTCCAATTTCTATGAGCTTGTGCAAATTGTAGCCTCAGTTTCCTGATCTTAGCTGAAAGGAGTTGCACCCGGCGTGGTCTTCTGCTGCTGTAGCCCATCTGCCTCACAGTTCGACGTACTGTGCGTTCAGAGATGCTCTTCTGCCTACCTTGGTTGTAACGGGTGGTTATTTGAGTCACTGTTGCCTTTCTATCAGCTCGAATCAGTCTGGCCATTCTCCTCTGACCTCTGGCATCAACAAGGCATTTCCGCCCACAGAACTGCCGCTTACTGGATATTTTTTCTTTTTCAGACCATTCTCTGTAAACCCTAGAGATGGTTATGCGTGAAAATCCCAGTAGATCAGTAGTTTCTGAAATACTCAGACCAGCCCTTCTGGCACCAACAACCATGCCACGTTCAAAGTCACTCAAATCACCTTTCTTCCCCATACTGATGCTCGGTTTGAACTGCAGGAGATTGTCTTAAACCATGTCTACATGCCTAAATGCACTGAGTTGCCACCATGTGATTGGCTGATTAGAAATTAAGTGTTATTGAGCAGTTGGACAGGTGTACCTAATAAAGTGACCGGTGAGTGTAGATCTTAGTGTCATTGAATGATGGTGAAAGTTGAGTTGTGATCAAGGTGAAAAGTAAGTAATTGGCATTTGATGTTAAGATTGATCCCTATAACATTTAGTACCATTTTCCCATTAATATTACATTACATCAACAGGATGTACATAACAAGCCCATAAAACAGACTCCATTGGCGCGTGCAGGTTCAGAACAGAAACCAAGCCATTGTACTTTTACTGCACTTAACAGATCGCCTTCATAAAAGAATGTAGCATATAGATTAGTGAATTAGATGTGCTCGTGTTTTATGGGGGTCTAACTGTAATTTTATAATGCTGTGCACATAAAGTAAATTACAAAAGGACAACCACTGAAGTGTGTGACTGTTGCTGTAAGCTTCTTACTTGCTGACTGTAATCCTTTGGTTCGCAGTATAACCTACTACAGTTAGACCGATGCAGACCTATTTATATGTTGCATTATCCTTCTGATGAACCTACCTTTTCTCTTCACAACATTGTTTGCTCAAAATAGATTTTCCTTTGTTTCACTTATTGATGCAATATACAGTACTGCTTTTTTCAATGTGTTATGAGATAACACAAATTCCACTGCATACAAATGAAACTCACATAAAATTACATAATTCTATTTGACCCTGATATGCATTTAATGGAGGAGTGTGGGGGTTGAATTTGGAGTTATAGACTGTATATTTTAAATCTATTTGTTTATCAACTTGTGCTGTGGGTCAAGAATCATTATATGAATGGGGAGGTATTGTACTGTTACAGCAATAACATACTGTACATACATGCATGGATTTAAGTTACACACATAGACCTTGTATGACGTTGTAATTGTCTTTGTATCTCTTTTTTTTTTTTTTGCTTCATGCATGTGTTCCTGATTACTATATTACATACATGCATATATTATTCGCTATATTACAAAGCTAAATCATTCCATGGTTAAAGGTCATCGTGAGGTATTTTGTGACTGCAATAAGCATTACTCTGCCTGGAGAAATGTTTTTGGGCTATTTTTCCAATTTGTCGTCAAAGACAGAATTCAACAGTGAGGAAAATGGCCCTTCAGAGACCACATCCCACTGGGAAAACAGGTTGAGAGCCAAAACTACCTGCTGACAACTGATCCTGTGGGAATTGTCTGAACTGTGCCCCACTAGTAAAATGAATGGCATGTTAGCCACACTTAATGCATCCTAAACCACATTGGGCTTGTAATATTTAGTCTGACATTGGGAAATGAAAATGTTGTTTATAGATGTAGCTCTGAATGGTAGCTAAGAATGGGAAAAATATATTCAACTGAACTGAAGAAGATCAGATATGTAGGTTGGGGTCAGGGCATCAATAGTTTTGAATGTGGTGAGGAGGGTCCTGTAATTAGTTCACTGGAATCAGTAAACGTGTAGAAACTTGCCAACTCTGTTTCAAGGGGAACATTCACCAAATTCCAATATTTTCCGCTGTTTCAGCATGAAATGGGTAAAACAAATATGCGTTGTTAAGCTTTGTCATCTATGTTGGACATGATTTGTGAATTTCTTTTCTGAGTCACACTGCTCATCAAATGAGCATATTTCAAATTGTTGGTGTGATGTCATGCTGCGCCTTAAAGTGCACGTGACACGAAAAAGCATGTTTATTTCATAATACACGCGGTATTTTATGCTCCTGAATGATATGGACCGCTTGGATGTGTGTGGAAGCGATCGCTATATTTATTTAGTTTTTTTAATCCCGCGCCATGAAAATGAGTGATTTCCGGCTTCGGTCTTGCATTGAGGTGGAGGGCGCTGTGACGTGTACGGTAGAAGACGTCCTCTTCACTATACAGTGTACTGTTGTGTATGAGGACGAAGGATTCAGCTGATTTTGCGGATTAATACGTTTATTTTTCGCATCACGCCAGCCAAACGGCTGCAGAAAAATCATTCTGTATGAGGGAGAGGCGTATGCGCCTTTTTGGAGTTTCAAAAGGTTCCCATTCACCATGGATATTTACTGTGGGACCATTGGACTTGTGAGGGAGTAAACATCTTGTTTTGTATTATGTCAAATACGAATACAGAGATTACAAAGTAAACACTACAAACTTCCTTTAAATAAAGGACTACTTACGTTTGATCATTGATAGGCATGTAAAAAGCTCTCCTCATGCACGTTAGCAGCACATTAGCTGCACAAAAACTCCAGCCACCCTCCTCCGGGGAACGAACTGTAAATTGCTCTCCGCCGGGCGGTTTGCCGATCCGCAAAGACAATCGATAACCGGGTCGTCATGTCAAATAATCCAGGCTAGTTATGTGTGATTTTCCGCTTCGAAGACTTTGAAACATCACTCGGTTCGGGTTAGCATGTCGGCTAGCTGTCACGCCTTCTGGTTTGTTTACATTCTCCAAAGCCGGGGAAGGGAAATGACATATGTCCGATTTAGGTGTCATAAAATATCGTTCGGGAGGTGCGACAGTCAAGGTGAAGTCGACAGTTTTGACCATTATGGAGTAATTTTGCCATGTCGTCCTGAATAAATGCATTTTTATTATTTCATATTCCATTTAGCACAAGACTGTTATTTGTCATGACCATGCCATTTATTTAGCAATTGGGGAAAATACTTGTATAAAAAGAATATCCTGTAAAAATATTGAAGTAAAGAGACAGAAACAATGACATTTTGCCGCTCTCTTCGTCGAAAAATATTGGAGTAGAGAGACTGAAACAATGACATTTTGCGGCTCTCTTCGTCGCGTTTTCCTCGTTCTGAATAATTCCTCCTCAATGGGCTGAATAGTAAAACCGATGAGCCCAGTCTACCGCTGACGTCATCCACCTGTTGGGGACGCTAAAGCCCTATAATGGTAGGCGTGGCTAACTGGCAGATTAAAAGACTTATTTCTCGTCATCTGCGCTTTGCTAAATTGTTGTATATAGTCGAATCGTCTCAAAATATGATTGTAATTCACATAATAATGCCATTTAAGACTTTTTTTCTCCTGTCGTATGCTCTTTAATATGCAAGTACCTACCCACTTTGTGCTTCCTGCACAACCACTCATCTCAGGTGAACTTGTGGTAGAATTCCAAAAACACTCAGATAGACGCCATCTCCGCTCTGCACTCCACAGTGCTTTCACGGGCGTTCCTCAGAAATGGCTCGTTCTGCTGCTAGGCATTTCTGGACTGGCTCGTCCCAGCAGAAGCTCTTACGTGGAAATCAACATTTCACTGAAACACTTCTTTCCTGCTTGACTGTCTGGTGGCCTCTGTCATATTTACGCTTTTCTAAACGTATTGAAAATAAACTGTGACTTATAAATGTCTCTAAGTGAGTGCAATATAATCCGTGAATAGACTGCTACCCATATAGTAGTATTATGGCGAATAAATTGCACATCAAAAAATGCACACCGAAATGAATACCGCTGTGAATAAACTGCAAACCGAAAATAGTGTTGGTTAAAATTGTTACATGTATTACTGTCTCACACCTTAAATGAACATCCTATATTAGCTACTAACGAACTTAACTATTATGTGGCACGGCTGTTGAGTAGTCGCCTAGGCTGCAAATTATTTCTGATTTCCCCCAAAGTCGTCTGGATTTGGGAAAGAGGTTAGGCTGTCAAAAACTAGCTGCGCTAGCTGGGCCTCTGCCACCTTGGTAACTGCCAATGAAGTCATCTGTTTCGCAAATGTCTTTGTTAACATTTTCTTTAGAATGTGACACAAAGTGACACACATATCACCGTTAAAACTAACAGCACAATTATTCCCATCCTTGCCAATTTGGCGCCCCAGTAGCCGAGTTTTGAAGACAACCAATCAAATGACCGTACATCAACCCCTGAATTCTGATTCTGTTAATTCCTTATTACCTCGCGAATCCTGGTCATTGCTGCAGTAAATGTTCCTTCCTTGGTGGTATTAATCGGAATATAGGTACAACACTCTTCCCGAAATGTGACAAACACCCCCTTTTTCTGCTAAAATCCAATCCAAAGCGAGGGGACAAAGTGTCTTAAATCTGCATATCTGACATGCAAAGTTGTTGAAGTCAACCAAATTCAAACAAGTTTATATATGGGTTCGAGTGTGATGGGTTTGCTATATAAATACAGTATTGACCGTAAATGCATTAGTTTGTTGTGGTTTACTTACAATACTTAATATTGTGTGTAATTATTGATTAAATAGCGGAGCTTGTGGTCTTGACCAAAAATATGCACAAGTTTGTGGCAGAAGTGTCAACATCAAGTGGTTGAATTTCAGCACACTGATTCATTCATTCATCTTCCATTCCGCTGACCCTCGCTAGGGTCATGGGGGTGCTGAGGCCTGTCCCAGCTACCTATGGGCAATAGTGGGGCTATACCCTGATTTGGTTGCCAGCAAATCACAGGGGACAACCATGCACAGAATCATACCTAGGGACAATTTTAGGTGGTCAGTCTACCATGCAAGTTTTTGGGATCTAGGAGGAAACTGCACAGCACCACGCAGGCACAGTGAAAAGATGCGAACTCCTTGCGACAGGAAGGCTGGAGCATGGGATTAAACCCTTGAGCCCATAACTGTGAGGCAGATGTGCTAACCACTCTTCCACCGTGGCCCCTGCAATGTAAGCACGAAAAACAAACAAAAAAATCATGGTCTATTTCATATGCTCCGCGTGTTTCTATGTCACTGATGAGTATCTGACAAATTCGGCTTCCCAATGGTTGTAACACATCTGGCCCCCAACATCAGATGATAAATACAGTCTTTTTAATATACTGTAGTCACTTGCACACTTACACATCCATTCACCAACAGTCAATCAGAGCAAAGAGTTTAAACTTAAATAGTAAAATTTTATCCAGCCAGCTAAATATTAATGATAATCAGAGTATTTTAGTGCCTTGAAAGGTGGAAAAGCGCTATATAAGTATAACACCATTTACCATTTACCATATTTGCCTAGGCAAGTGAAAAGTACCAACTAAAAGTTCGAAAAGGGGATTTTTCACAGCAAACCCGATAAAATTACATTAAATAATAGGAAAAAAATAATAAATCAAGAAATGGAAGAAATAGCTTTTTTAACGTTATTTATTCAGTCCAGAGCCATAATTTACATCTTTAAAAATAGGATAATTTTTAGTTGAGAAATAATATGATTGTTGTCAAAAGTATGTGCAAGGAGCGAGGAAACATTTTTCCAAACAGCTGTTTAGGTTAGATCCTTGGACAATGTGCAGCATTGTTTGGCGACCCGTGTCCTCCACGTTTCAAATCCAATCTCTCTCAGTGAAATCAGGTGTCAAGAGTTTGCAGAGGATGTAGTAAAAACAAGCCAAACTCAATCACTGCTGGAGCTGTCACAGCTGTTGGAAGGGATGATAAAATAACCTAATAAAGAGGGGAGGGTTGTTATAGACTCTGTGTCAACGCTGTGGACAACAGGTCAGACATATTTTTCAATGACATCTGCACTATACATTTTATTGATGTTAACATCAAACATAAACATTTTTAGGTGTGGCCGTGAATCTGTGGTAGGGGATGTTTTGTGACAGCATCATTTTGTATACAGCAATCTTGAAAATCATATTTGTTTATTGTAGTAAAACAAAGCAAAACAAAAACAATAAAATAAAATGTTCCCTTGGCCTTGTACGATGATTTTCTATTGTCCTACAAACTGCTATAGTGCAATTGCCAGGGCGTAGATTACAACCAAGACTTAAAATTTCTAAATTGGGATAATTTGATATCTATCCATAAATTGTTATCCAAGCTGTAGACTCAAAGGCCTTTTACATGGTGATGCTCGAGCCAAACGAAACATTTCATGTTTGCATTTACTTGGTTCCTTCCGTCTTGGTTCCTTCTCCATTCAAACGATGACGCAATTCAGTGTGTAAACGATGTTGTATTCATGCCAGGCCCTAGAGGGAAGTGCAGTTTTACAAAGTGACAGCCAATGATGCACTTCCTTGACAACAACCTACTCAGCCCGGAAGAAAACGTACCCACTCAGTTAAAGCAATGGCGTCCACGCGTTTTTTTTTTTTTTTCTTTTGTCTCAAAAGGCACAAAAATGCAAACATAAAATATATTTAAATTAAAAATATGTACAGTAAATTAAAGCTGACGTTCTGCCATGTTTGCCATTTTGAATGTTTAGTAGCAGCGACCGCACACGCCCAAAAAGACACATGCGAGTGCTGACTTCATCAGACCGAGAGTGTTCCATTCATGTAATTGTGGAGCAATCCCTGCAATCGAATCGTTCCGCTTTGAAGGCTGGAATCAAAAGTTTACGTCTTCGCCTTTCGTTTTCACAGTGACCGTGAAAAGGCGAGGCGATTCCGCAACACAATAATTGCATTTTGGTGTCGCAGAATGCTTGCGCTCCTTCTGTCAGACACATCAGCATGCATTCATCGCCCAGAGGATACGAACGGAACGGCCATGTCAAGCAGCTAAAAAGCACTTGAGATATTGTCGACATTTCAACCTAGATCACCGCAAGACGTTGAATGACATTGGCTCCCATATTGCATCCAAACAAATTAATTGATTTCTAAATACCGTATTTTTCAGACTATAAGTCGAAATTTTTTTTCATAGTTTGGCTAGGAGTGTGACTTATACTCTGGAGCGACCTATGTGTGAACTTATTAACCCATTATTATATCATTTTACATGTTATTTTAGTGTTTTGGAGTGACACTGGTGGTTTGGTAAACTTGTTAGCATGTTCTTTATGCTATAGTTATCTGAATAACTCTTAATAGCTATGTTACGTTAACATACCGGCCACGTTCGCATTTGATTGTTCATGCATCATGTAACATTATCATACTTTACACTTATTCAGCATGTTGCTATCTATTGTATTTTTTCATTTTAAATTGCCTTTCAAGATGACATATCTTTTCTATGTTGGATTTTATCAAGTAAATTTCCCCCAAAAATGCGACTTATACTCCGGTGCGACATATAATATCTTTTTTCCCCCCTCTTCATTGCAGATTTTTGGGCTAGTGCGACTTATACTCAGGTGCAACTTATAGTCTACCCTCGCACTCACTGCGGCCTTTTGTGGAACAACAACAACCATGGCTACTGGCGATTCTGCTACTTTTGCCCAGCCAACTTTGGACACAAATTGCAAAACATGAGTAAGTGCATTATCTCATGATGTACTTAAAATATTGTTGTATAAGGATTGCAGTGGATTGTCAAAAATACGTGCAGCCTTGAAACATTGAACACTTTGTCATTTGCTTTGCCGCACACTTTCATGTACAGTACAACACAATGATAGACTGTAATATAACACCACGTCTGGCTGAGTGTATGTTGCACTATACCAGAAGTATGAAAGTATATGAGTGTGCGTGTATTTGTGTCTGTCTCTCTGTCTGTGTGTGTGTCTGTCCTTCTGTCTTGTTTTCCTGTCAAGATTGCTGCTACTAGAGTACAGTAACTAAAAGAATGCCATGTTGTTGTTGTTTTTTGTTTTTGTTTTAATACCATAACACATTTTGGCAAATTGCATATTTGTAAATTTGAAAATTGAATCTATATGCACATTGTTCATTGGCCTGTTGATGTGTTTGACCTGACATCTTTTGTAAAAATCAGGTGCTCATAAACCTAAGGGATCATTCTGTTTGTTACCTTCACTGGGTTGCATATTTGTGTTTGTTCAGACAAGGTGATTGCCACCTTGCATATTGTTATTATTGAGTAACAGTTTTGCACTAGTCATTAATTTATGTAAGACCAGAGAGAAATGTGACTGCACATCACCCTGAGCCTGGTTGCCTACCTACTTCACCTGACTGACTTGATTGACTGGCTGGCTATCTGGTTGGCAGACTAACTTGCTGACAGACTCTTTGGTTTACAGACAGACTGACTGACTAACTTTTGTCATGTTTGATTTAATTTCAAATGGTATATGCACATTCTTCTTTCATTATCATTTAAATTGAGAAAACAGCTGGAGTTTGTGTATGGATAAAATGCTTTTAAACCCAAGCGATTGTTCCGTGTGTATTAACAGAGCTAAATTCACTGGCACTTTCAATTCTAATAAAGAAAAAATTCAATTTAAATAGAAACCATTCCAAATTGTTTGTCATTATTATTATTTTGCCAAGAAATCGTAATCGATATCGGAAAATCGGGTTTGATAGAAAATAATCGAGATTTTCTTATTAGGCAAACTCGAACACCCGTAATGATGCCCCTTCATTTTTTTTTTTTTTTTGACTCATACATGCCAGCTTTAAAGGCCAAATGTGAAGTAAGGTTGGCCAACCCTGTTTTTGAATAATATCAATGTCTAAACAATTATAAGCATATATATATATTTTTTTTTAACGCAACCCTTCCAGATTCTTTGTTCAACACATAGCAACGCCCTTGACAACGAAAATGCTTTTCTTCGTCAATCTTCGGAATTGACGTCACACCGAAAACTGCGAGGGAAGTCCGCCATACACACAGTATTGTTGCACTGCTTCTCAGTAAGATGCCACGGCGGTGTGTGGCGATGTATTGTTCTCAATCTAAAGAGAAGTTGTATGAGTGGTTGAAGGATAGCAGGGCATGTAAATGGACATCTATTGTTCGCACTAAGCGAAAGAATTTCACGCCATCATCGAGTCGTGTTCTCTGCTGCAAACGCTTCGAAGATGCCTGCTTCCTCAACCGGTCTGCTTATGATCAAGGATTTGCCAAAAAGTAAGTGTGATTTTTGGATAGATGACTGATGACTTTGTCAAAGCAGAGCTGCCAACTGTAGTGGAATGAACAGTAGAAGCTAGTGACGTGGCAACTGGTGGCAATCCCCGATCGTAGTTGTTGTTGCGTTCGCTAGGTTAAGCGTGTTTAAATTGTGCGTCATCTACAATCTTGTCCGAAAGGGTTAATCCACTGTCAGTCAGGAAAGGGGTGTGGATGTGCATATTAGCGGGTCCGCGTCGCGGTAATTCACTGTCACGTTGCCGTAAGACACACACCGCCGGTGAGTTTGTGCACATTTATTTGTATTTGTATTATGTATTTCCACCTTCATGCTTCAAGCATTGTATTGCTTTTGGACGGTTCGGCGTTTCTTTCACGGTGATCGCATGAAAGCCTTCTAGTTTGTATTTTACGAGAGCCGCTGACAGGTGACAGCTGACAACTAGCGTGTTGGTTTAGTGTAGCCATTGAGTCAATCTCACAGCGAATCAGCGAGCGGCGCAGGTAACGCAGTGAATCATGGGAAATGTAGTCTCGGGACAACACTGAAGTGGTGCTTTGTAATCTGTTCGCTTGTGTGAAAAAACTACATTTTCTCACGCCAATTAGACGCCACTTCTACAGGCTCTAGCTATCGCTCCGCACAGCCTGCCGAGAGCCCCAAGCTGTGTTCGTACTGTTAGCTCCATGTGTTAATAAAGAAACAAAGTTGTCAGCACGTCAAGTGTTCGATACCTTTGTCAACAAAAAGCTCATAACAAGACACTGCACGATCCGTTTAAGAGACGCTGGGACTGGAGAGCTGTGAGTAGTAGGAGGCGAGGGGGAGATGAGCGACAAGCAAAACTTCGCGGTCGAATGTGGCGACAGTCCGCTATTATTTTGTTTTCTTATTGTTGCCACAATAAAGTGGAGAAAGCCATCAACGACTCATCTTCTTCTTTCCCCCCAACGTTTTTATATTATTATTTTATATGCACGAGAGCTGCCGGATCTGCCAAAATGAACATGAAGTCTGATTATTAATTTTTTAAACAATGTCATCAGATAGACAAAACATAAAATTATGTGCAAATGCCTGCATCTTCAAATCATGAAAATAATAACAGCCTATATCTTACCAATCTTGTAATCTCGATGGGTCTTGTCTCCATTCCGTGTCAGGTAGTCTAGGCATATTGCTTGCATCCTAATTAGCGTCTGGCTAATACATGTTAGGTTCAACATAAAATTCCAACCTCCTCTTCTTCCTCCAGCTCTTCAAAAACTTGGATCTCCTTCCTTGCGCTCGATCTATCGCTTATATGGCTGTTTGAATCATTGTTTGAAGCGCTTTGTATGGCGGCCGTATGGAGTGCTGCCATCGCTGTTCTCGGTCTGACGTATCATTTCCGGGTTCGTCCCCTTTCAGGCTTGAACTTCGGAAACGCAATTATTTTGTCAAATATACAACATATATTTTTTCAGGCTTTATTTGTTGGACGTTGTTTAATTACTTTATTTGTGACCCTATTTGGCATGTTATGAAATTACTTCACATTTGGTCTTTAAACAAGCCCTGGTAGTGTATGTTATCTGTAACACTGACATAACAATTCTCCTCCAGTACATAGTTCACAAATACGATCCATAGTGCCATTAATTTAAGGCTGAGGTCATTTGGTCAAATGTTATCTTAGCCAGCAGCCTAATTCGAACAGTAAGAGACGATAGCAAAGTGAAGGTGGTGGGTGACACCGAAAGGCCATAACGAGCTGTGTTCTGCCCATTAATCAATGCTGTCCACACAATTTGCTGTCTGTGAATTGTCACTGACCTGTCTCAAGGGTCGCCTGCCAATTCCCATCTGATGTCAGCCTTCATTGCACTGAGCTATGTACTTATGCCGAGTGTTCCTTTTGAGTGATTCCATCTATAAAAAGATCATGGCTGTTGCACAGAGCTCAATCTAGCTTCTGTATGTGAGGCTGGTATCAGTTTTGCAAGAGACACTACTTCATTCATACAATATACTGTATTTTAGAAGTTAAAAAGGGTGTGTAAACATTATGCAGTTCACTAGTATGACTATCAATAGTTTGAAACAGGAAATAATCACTTATGTATTTTGTACAGCATTGTTTAGCAATAATCCTTTCATGCAGTGTAGAATGATTAGTATTTTCAGGTGGGCTGGGGTTACTCACACAATTTCAGGATTTGTGTGGGGAAGAAGAAGAGAGCAGCCTAGAGCAGTTGTTCTTAAATGTGTGTAATGTTGCATTCATTTGAAGCTTTGTTTTCAACCCAGCACATTTTTTTTGGGTTAATTACACTCAGCTGATCAATCATTTTTAGAGCGCAAAGGTAGATGTTGTAGCTATCATAAGACTAAAGCACACTCCACACATTTAAAGTCCCACTTCCACCTCAAGGGGTACTTCACTGAATTCACTAGATTGGACGTCACTGAGCCACAACCCGTGGTCCTTTTTTTGTAAAATGAACCGAAAAAGCACAAAATGCAGTTATAATCCTGGCTTAAATTGCATGGCAACAGCACAACTGGTGTGAGAATTTGAAATTGAAATGCACTTTGTGACTCTGGTCTGAGAAAGGTGCAGTTTAAATAAAGCTTACTTCTTTGTATACTTACTGTGGTAAATACAAATGTTGTCAATGAACGCATTAATAACAGTGTTAACGCAAACCCCCACTGACGGCAATTTTACGTGCGCTTAATTCATGGCCCAGCCCATCCCCTGCATTTGGACTTCAGGACAATGCGCACGCCTAGTGGCCACCAGATTTGGGCCAGAGAGCCAGAGTGAACTACTGATTTTCAGATGAAACTTAATTTTGGTTTTTGATAGCCAAAATGGCGCAAGTTGAGGCAGCGTGATGAGTGTAAACCCACCTGGCAACGTGGAGTGATACATTATGTCATTTTCGAGCATGTTTGGATGAAAATAGTTCGATAAACCTCCTGGCACCATGCACAGCTCTCGGACTGCTCGATACACTTTATATGTGGGCAAAAGCACACGGAGGATCGGAATGAAATTCACATGTTAGGCGAAGTGTAGCTTTCGCTTTTAGCCCAGAATTCAGAGCTGGATTGTAGCATTTATTGTCATTTTTTGAGCAGTAAATGTGCAGAAAAACTGTGAATGAACTTGTGGAATGAAAGAATGTGAATGTTTCCAAGCACCACGAAAACATCCAGCATGGATGCTCCAGGGATTCGCGCTCCTCACATGGCCGCCCGAAGCTCACCATTTTCAGACACAAGGACATGGAAGATCAGGGGAAAATCGACAAAACGTCACTTTAGAGTTTTAACCCAAGATGTGGCACTCTGAGATGGAATGATTGGCACAAACCCTCCTAACATGCACAGATTAACAATATAAATGCTTTGGAAGACAATCGTTTTGGTGAGTTCAATCATTTTTTTCTCATTTTTTGGGGGATTGGGGGGTATAGAAATGTAAAGTATATAACATAAAATACAAATGTTATAAGATTGTTCCAAAAATAAAATGGAAACTCGCATCCCTCAATCTCAGAACTGTGAGCGGAGGTGCTAACCATTCTTCCTCCGTACTGCCCTTTTATTTGAAGTTATTGGGGAATAATGGATGTTTAATTCATCTTCACAAGTATGAAGTTGCCAAACTCCTGTTTTCAATGAGACTTACATTTGAATTTAAAACTTATGTGCTAGCAGGTGTATTCAAAATTAAATTACCTTATTTTTCGGACTATAAGTCACAGTTTTTTTCATAGTTTGGCTGGGGGTGCGACTTATACTCAGGAGCGACTTATGTGTGGAATTACACACATTATGGAATTACACATTATGATATCATTTCACATGTTATTTTGGTGTTTTAGAGTGACACTGATGGTTTGGTAAACTTGTTAGCATGTTCTTTATGCTATAGTTATCTGAATAACTCAATAGCTATGGCCACGTTCGCGTTCTGCCTTTGGCAATGGTGTTCAATTGCATTATTGACTTTTTTATATTGAAATGCATGCTTTTAGTTTGTGGCGCTTTCACGCCCAAGTGGGGGCACACTCGCACTTGTTTACGCGAAAAAGAGCGCTCACACGCCAGAAGAAGACGAACAGCTACACAGCGTCTCTGAGCGAGTGGGCAAGAGAGAAAGAGAGAAACTCGGCTGCGAACCTACGTTCATTGTTTATGCTTGTAAAATATCTCTACAGATGCAACACCTGTGTGTATCATCTTTTCTGTTGTTGTTGTGTGTTTTCCACCCGCGATCAGACACTGAGAGCCAGTTGTGTGGTTGTTTGAACGATGTGCTAATGCTAGCGAACGCATGCTAACCGTTTGTGTCATTTCTGTAATAGCACCTAATTATCATTTATTTACGTTGATGCGAACCTGTTTGGTATCAAGGACGAAATTGATTCAGCAAATTATACAGACGTCCAGCATCGTCATTTTGGAGTCTAGCTCGCTGTACAGCCAGGACTGAGCCGTAGCGTCCTGGTGAGGACAGTATAGTCGCATTTTGTTGTTCATTCATCATGTAACATCATACTCTACACTTATTCAGCATGTTGTTCTCTATTGTATTTTTATATTAA
Source organism: Corythoichthys intestinalis (assembly GCF_030265065.1). Lineage (NCBI taxonomy): Eukaryota > Metazoa > Chordata > Actinopteri > Syngnathiformes > Syngnathidae > Corythoichthys > Corythoichthys intestinalis. Next base: position 47,542,657 of record NC_080399.1, read on the forward strand.
ATTGCCTTTCAAGATGATATATCTGTTCTATGTGTTCATTAATTCTCCCCAAAATGCGACTCTTACTCCAGTGCGACTTATCTAAGTTTTTTTCCTCTTCGTTAGGCATTTTATGGCTGGTGCTACTTAGTCTAGGTTCATACTACAGGTCTTAATGCACAAATCCAATTTTTTGCCATATCTGTTTTTTTCTTTTTGGCGTGCCCGTTTAGACTGCCTTTGCCCACTGAAACTGTTCAAGTATCACACATGCACACTAATTCGCAGTCCAAGATGCGCTCAGCAAAGAGATCCGCATGCGCAGAAGCATCAAAACAAATTACACATGCTAGTTGTATGGCATTCCAGAGTGATCATATTTTGATTTCCAAAAAGAGCACACAAATAACAGACCTTAATTATCCCCGATTAGTCTTATATTCAAAGTTTATATGGACTGATGGAACGCATACACGCACACACATGAGCCTTGACGTGTGTGCGCGAAATGACGTGGGTGCGTCAGTTTGCCCCGACTCGGCCATGTGTGCAATAATGAAATATTGCTCATTCAGCGCACAAAATGAAAATCAAAAATTGTAAGGCTTATTCTTTTCTTCATTTTATTTTTTTATGACTGTGGTCAAGCCCGCTTCGTGCTTAAAAGCAGAGCTCAAGCTAGCTGCTAATGGCTACAATTGTTGCATGAATTCAGATTTGGGAGTCTTTACACTTCAGACTGCCAGTCACGTTCTGAATAAATGTGGCCCAGATCGGATTTTAACCACATACTGATTTGAAATGGTCCACTCCTATGCGACTTGTCCCGTTCAGACCGCCAAGTTAATGCCTGACTCGAGTTGGAAAAACACGAAAAAATCGGATTTGTGCATTAAGACCTGTAGTATCCTGGAGGTGGAGCTCGAAGGCAAGCGTCTGGTGGCCGGGCCTTTCCCCATGAGCCCGGCCAGGCTCAGTCCGAAAAGGCAACATGGGTTCCCCTTCCCATGGGCTCACCACCTGTGGGAGGGGCCAAAGGGTTCGGGTGCGTAGGAAGTTGGGCGGCAGCCAAAGGCGGGGGCCTTGGCGGTCCGACCCCCAGCTGCAGAAGCTAACTCTTGGGACATGGAATGCCACCTCTCTGGCAGGGAAGGAGCCTGAGCTGGTGTGTGAGCCAGAGAAGTTCCGACTAGATATAGTCGGACTCTCTTCCACACACAGCTTGGGTTCTGGTACCAATCCTCTCAAGAGGGGTTGGACTCTCTTCCACTCTGGAGTTGCACGTGGTGAGAGGCGCCGGGCAGGAGTGGGCATACTTATTGCCCCCGGCTTGGTGCCTGTACGTTGGGGTTTACCCCGGTAGACGAGAGGGTAGACTCCCTCCCTGTTGTTTGCGTTTATGCACCGAACAGCAGCTCAGAATACCCACCCTTTTTGGAGTCCTTGGAGGGTGTGCTAGAGAGCGCCCCCTCTGGGGACTCGCTCGTTCTCCTGGGGGACTTCAACGCTCACGTGGGCAATGACAGTGAGACCTGGAGGGGCGTGATTGGGAGGTCAGAGCCCGAGTGGTGTTCTGTTATTGGACTTCTGTGCTCGTCACAGTTTGTCTATAACGAACACCATGTTCAAACATAGGGATGTCCATATGTGCACTTGGCACCAGGACACCCTAGGCCGCAGTTCGATGATCGGATACGTAATCGTGTCATCGGACTTCTGGCCGCATGTTTTGGACACTCGGGTGAAGAGAGGGGCGGAGCTGTCAACTGATCACCACCTGGTGGTGTGTTGGCTCCGATGGCGGGGGAAGATGCTGGCCAGACCTGGCAGGCCCATACGTATTGTGAGAGTCTGCTGGGAACGTCTGGCAGAATCCCCTGTCAGAAAGAGTTTCAACACCCTCCTCCGGCAGAACTTCTCCCTTGTCCCGGGGGAGGTGGTGGACATTGAGTCCGAGTGGGCCATGTTCCGCACCGCCATTGTTGAGGCGGCCGATCAGAGCTGTGGCCGTAAGGTGGTTGGTGCCTGTCGTGGCGGCAATCCCTGAACCCGCTGGTGGACACCAGCGGTAAGGGATGCCGTCAAGCTGAAGAAGGAGGCCTATCGGGCCTTTTTGGCCTTTGGGACTCCGGAGGCAGCTGACAGGTACCGGCTGGCCAAGCGGACTGCGGCTTCGGCGGTGGCAGAGGCAAAAACTAGGACAGGGGAGGAGTTTGGCAAGGCCATGGAAAACGACTTCCAGATGGCTTTGAGGAAATTCTGGTCCACCATCCGGTGCCTGAGGAGAGGAAAGCAGTGCATCATTAACACTGTGTATAGTGAAGATGGTGTACTGCTGACCTCGACTCGGGACGTCGTGAGCCGGTGGGGAGAATACTTCGAAGCCCTCCTCAATTCCACCGACACGCCTCCCTTTGAGGAAGCAGAGTCTGGGGACTCTGAGGTGGGCTCTTCGATCTCTGGGGTTGAAGTCACTGAGGCAGTTGGAAAGCTCCTTGGTGGCAAGGCCCCGGGGGTAGATGAGATCCGCCCGGAGTCCTTAAAGGCTCTGGATGTTGTAGGGGTGTCGTGGCTGACACGTCTCTACAACATTGCGTGGACATTGGGGACAGTGCCTCTGGATTGGCAGACCGGGGTGGTGGTCCCCCTTTTTAAGAAGGGGGACCGGAGGGTGTGTTCCAATTATAGAGGGATCACACTCCTCAGCCTCCCTGGTAAAGTCTATTCAGGGGTGCTGGAGAGGAGAGTCCGCCGAGAAGTCGAATCTCGGATTCAGGAGGAGCAGTGTCGTTTTCGTCCCGGCCGTGGAACAGTGGACCATCTCTACCCCCTCGGCAGGGTCCTCGAGGGTGCATGGGAGTTCGCCCAATGTGTTTTGTGGATCTGGAGACGGCGTTCGACCGTGTGCCTCGGGGAGTCCTGTGGGGGGGGCTCCGGGAGTACAGGGTACCGAGCCCCTTGGTAAGGACTGTTCGGTCACTGTACGACCGGTGTCAGAGTTTGGTCCACATTGCCGGCAGTAAGTCGAATTCGTTCCCAGTGAGGTTGGACTCCGCCAAGGCTGCCCTTTGTCACCGATTTTGTTCATAATTTTTATGGACAGAATTTCTAGGCACAGACGAAGCGTTGAGGGGGTCCGGTTGGGTGACCTTGGCTTCATCAAGCCGTGACCTCCAACTCTCACTGGAGCAGTTCGCAGCTGAGTGTGCAGCAGTTGGGATGAAGATCAGCACCTCCAAATCCGAGACCATGGTCCTCAGTCGGAAAAGGGTGGAGTGCCCTATCCGGGTCGAGGATGAGATCCTGCCCCAAGTGGAGGAGTTCAAGTATCTTGGGGTCTTGTTCACGAGTGACGGTAGGAGGGAGCGGGAGATCGACAGGCGAATCGGTGCAGCGTCTGCAGTAATGCGTACTCTGCACCGGTCCGTAGTGGTGAAGGAGCTGAGCCGAAAGGCAAAGCTCTCGATTTACCAGTCGATCTACGTTCCTACCCTCACCTATGGTCACGAGCTTTGGGTCGTGACCGAAAGAACAAGATCCCGGATACAAGCGGCCGAAATGAGTTTCCTCCGCAGGGTGTCCGGGCTCTCCCTTAGAGATAGGGTGAGAAGCTCGGTCATCCGGGAGGGACTCGGCATCGAGCCGTGTTTTACGAATTTTTTTTACGAAATCTCCGGGTCACACTTTTGCGAAGTCACACCTTTGCAAAGGAAATTTTGTTTCAGGTTCGCAGTGAGTCAGCAACAGGCACACTTTTGCTAAATAGACAATGTTTATTGATTAGAAATTGCAAAGGAAGGAAGTTTATTGATACAAAAGCAAGCAAAAGAAAGAATAACCACAGCTCTAGATCTAGATTGTCACTGATAACGTCTAAAACCCCCACGATGCAGTTAAAACACACACAAGTACTAGAAACAATAGCGCTAGATGTATAGTTGTCAAAGCTAACACCCCCACGCCAAAGTTAAAGCAAAACGAGTTTCCTGGTAATGAATCAAGCTCATACCTGTTGACAATGAGTGGAGAGCCCGCACTCCAGATCTGAGAATCCAAGGAACCAAGCCGAGCGATCAAACGTTAATCCACACAGACTCTGGCGTGGCCCGGAAATGTCCGGCTATTTATTGGCACATGTCACGTGGGAACAGAGGCGGCCAGCCCCTGCTCTCAGGAGACACACTGCCTGCAATCTTATTGGTGCACTCGTTGTATGAGTCTCGTGTATTGGTTTACTCGTTGCCTAAAGGCACTCTTAAAGGCTCTTTATTGTCAAAGGCAGTTGTTGTTATATATGTGGACTCGTTATAGGCAAGGCAAGGCAAGGCAAATTTATTTATATAGCACAATTCAACACAAGGCAATTCAAAGTGCTTTACATCACATGAAGACCATAAAAATCACATTTATATCAACACAACGTAAAAACCAAGACAAAATATTGCATTTAATCACAGAATAAAAATAAATAAATAAAAATAAAACAAAAATAAAAATAAAACAAAAACTACTACTAATAATAATCATTGAAATCAGCAACGGAGATAAGCACAAGAGGAATAGAAAGCAGGTAGATTGAAATATATAGACAGTTATGGATATGCAGTGCTAAACAAAAGCGTTTTTAGCCCTGATTTAAAGGAGCTAACAGTTTGAGCATACTTCAGACGTTCAGGTAACTTGTTCCAGAGGTGAGGAGCATAATAACTAAATGCTGCCTCACCCTGCTTGGTTCTTGTTCTTGGAACATGCAGAAGACCGGTTCCAGACGACCTTAGGGGTTTAGATGTTTCATAGGAATCTAACAAGTCTAGCATGTATTTTGGTCCAAGGCCAGTAAGTGTTTTGTAGACGAGCAGTAGTATTTTATAGTCTATCCTTTGACTCACTGGAAGCCAGTGTAGCGATTTCAAAACCGGTGTAATGTGGTCCAGCTTCCTTGTATTTGTGAGGACTCTGGCTGCAGCATTCTGTACTAGCTGCAGCTTCCTGACTGATTTTTTATCAAGACCTGTAAATATACCGTTGCAGTAGTCCAATCTGCTGAAAATGAATGCATGCATAAGTTTTTCCATGTCTTGTTGAGTCAGAAGCCCCTTAATTCTGGTTATATTTTTTAGGTGGTAATAAGCGGATTTAGTGACGGACTTTAGATGGCTATCAAATTTTAGGTCTGAGTCAATAATTACGCCAAGGTTTCTGACTTGATTTGTAGCTGTAAGTGACATTGTGCTAAGTTGGCTGCTTATCTTTGACCTTTCCTTTTTTGGCCCAAAAATGATCACCTCTGTCTTCTCCACATTTAACTGGAGAAAATTCTGGCACATCCATTCATTGATTTGATGAATGCATTTACTCAGGGAGACTAAGGGACTATAATTATGTGGGGACACAGAAATGTACAGTTGTGTGTCATCTGCATAGGCATGATAGGAGATGTCATACTGTTCCATTATCTGAGCTAACGGAAGCATATAGATGTTAAATAAGAGTGGTCCAAGAATTGACCCTTGAGGGACTCCACACGTGAATTTGGTTCGTTCTGACTGATAGTTTCCGACTGACACAAAGAAATCCCTATCATGTAAATAGGATGTGAACCACTGAAGAATAGTGTCAGTAAGCCCTACCCACTGTTCCAATCTGCTGAGTAGTATGTTGTGATCAACCGTGTCAAATGCGGCGGTGAGATCCAACAGTAGCAGAACAGATGATTTGCCTGCATCGGTATTCCGACGAATATCATTTAGGACTTTGATAAGCACGGTCTCGGTGCTGTGTTGTGGCCGAAATCCAGACTGAAATGAGTTAAAAAGATTGTTTTGCATCTTAAAAGTCTGGATCTGTTCAAACACAACCCTTTCGATAATTTTCCCCAGGAATGTCAGATTTGATATTGGCCTGTAATTACTAATGGATGAGGCATCCAGATTAGGTTTTTTTAGGAGAGGTTTTATTACTGCAGTTTTTAAAGTCTGAGGAAACTCTCCTGTTTGGAGGGAAGTATTTATAATCTGAAGTATGTCTGGGGCTATACAATGAAAAACAGTTTTGAAAAAGTTTGAAGGAAGGATGTCAAGGCAGCATGTTGTGGGCTTTAATTTCGACACAATTTCTGTTAAAGTGGCATAGTCCATATTAAAGTTATACTTTAATACGCAGTTAGTTACTCTTAAAGGCACTCTCAAAGGCAGTTATTGTTATATATATGTGCAGTTATATATGTGGTTATATATGTGCAGTTATATATGTGGAAACAATGCGGGTCCCAAAAAGGTCACAGGTGTTTTTCTCCATTCTAGCCGCTACTCCTCCACGTAGAGAGGAACCAGCTGAGGTGGCTCGGGCATCTGGTTCGGATGCCTCCCTGGAGAGGTGTTCCGGGCATGTCCCACCGGTGGGAGGCCCCGAGGATGACCCAGGACACGCTGGAGAGACTATGTCTCTCGGCTGGCCTGGGAACGCCTTGGGATCCCGCCGGAGGAGCTGGTTGAAGTGACTGGAGAGAGGGAAGTCTGGGCTTCCCTGTTAAAGCTGCTGCCCCCGCAACCCGACCCCGGAACAAGCGGAAGATAATGGATGGATGGATGGATGGATGGATGGATGGATGGATGGATGGATGGATGGATGGATGGATGGATGGATGGATGGATGGATGGACTTGTAGTATGAACATAGCCTAATACTCAGGTGCGACTTATAGTCCGAAAAATACGGTATATAATCATTTTTGCATTAAAAAAAATTTGAAACGAAATGCGATTAATCGCGAGATAACTATGGACTGCATGTGGTTAATCATTTAATCTCCTGACGGCCCGAGTACTAAAATTTGATAAAATAATGGGACAGAAATGAGAAAAATAAGGATTCTTTTAACAAAAAAGGTGTGACTTCACTAGATATATAGATATATACTCTTTTCTTCAAGACCGAATCATTAATCATTATCATCCAATTATCTCTCCCTATTTAAGTTGCTTATCGTGTTGTATCACATTCTGGGTTTTTCAACCATACCTTTTTCTCTTCCGCTCCTCTGGGATTGCCTGTTTGATATTCTACCTGTGTGGCAGGGCAGCACGATTGATTAGAACACGGACAGGCCCCACAAACCTCCCTGATGTACAGGACAGCTTTTCAATCATTTCACCAGTATTTTGCACTGGCACAAACAGCCAGAGGGAGAGCCACACAGAGGAAAGGGAGGGGGGGATTATTGTCGCAGGTAAAAGCAAACGAGAAAAAAAAAAAAAAAAAAAAAAAAACAGATTTGTGTACAAGAATGCAATAAGAACAGATTGAAATGTGCCAAATGAGTTCCATTCTGCAGTTTCATTGGGTTTCTGTGTATCAAATGTCTACTTGTAGTACTTCGGAAACAAAGGGAGAACCATGGCCCCATATATAACTGTAATGTGCTCTCAGCAGTCTGCCTTACAGTGGATGGCCTGCATTTTGTCCCCTTTAATGGTACTGGCTTTTATTTTCCCTCTCCCTGTGTGTTACTACTTTATCTTCCCTTGATCCTTTAAGACCTTTCCTATTTATACGAAAATTGCAGATCCCTTTTGTGCAGTGAATGGAAGTGCCTTCCGTAAGGGTAAACCCAGAGCCATAAATTGGCTGTCTCCAGGAAGGAGCAGCAAAAACTGAAAGAAAAAAATTATGTGAATTTTTTATTCCAAGAAACTACAAAAATGCAAAATGACTAATTCCCACACCAATGAAGACAAATGCTGTTGCTAAGGGCAGCAGTGGCAAAAACATACACTGATGAAAATGCAACAACAAAGACCGATAGTTTGAGAAAATTATTTTCTGCTATTTTCTGTTCTTTAAAATGAATCCCCATTTTGATATCCAGTGTTGTTAATAACGGCGTTACAATATAACGGCGTTACTAACGGCGTTATTTTTTTCAGTAGTGGGTAATCTAATTAATTACTTTTCTCATCTTGGCAACGCCGTTACCGTTACTGAGGACGGAAAGGCATGCGTTACTATGCGTTACTATATTGGTCGAAAAGTCTGAGGGAGACGGACTCACCGAGACGACAGAGCAGAGCAGGAGTGGGGAGGAAGCTAGAAAGTTGTGACGCCGAGCAAACGCGATGCTAGGTAGCTCCAATAATACATGTTTGTAGCCGATAGCCTACAAACTACGCCCGCATGTTATGGTAGATATGGTAGACATGGTAGATATCACATGTACTGTATATAGATATAACTAGATGCAAAATGACAGACATGGCACTAAATGCGTTAGTAGACAGCGCCATCTTAAAGCAGTACTTTTTAGGACGGCTCTGTTGTAGAGAACCTTCCTAGCGAACCCAAGTAACTTTTTATCTAAAATACTTCTAAATCGGCAAAATCTTGACTTGAATCTATCTTTAAATGATGAAACAGTTTTAAAACTTTCATATGTCGAAAGTAGAGAGAAGGGAACTAATGCAATAATGGGAGCAATTTTAACAACTTTTAACAGTTGATTCAGGGTAAAGGGTAAATTAGGGTAAAGAATTGGGCTCGGGCCAATTTTACCAAATACCTTCACAAAAAACTTCACATAATGTGGCCAATGTTTTTTTTTTTTTTTTTTTGGAGTAAAAAAAAAAAAGTAATTATCACCAATTACTTTGCCAAGTAACCAATTACTCTTACATTCAGGTAATTGAGTTACTAACGCAATTACTTTTTGGGAGAAGTAATTTGTAACTATAATTAATTACTTTTTTTCAGTAAGATTAACAACACTGTTGATATCACAGAGTTGTTTCCAATCAGTTGATTTATCGATAGAAATGTATTTTTCTCCCATCATCATTCAATACACCAAGTGCTCTATTTTCATAGATGACGAAGTGGCTTTCGTATCATGAGTTGCCAAGTCTTGAACACCTGTTTGGGAATTTGCCAGACCATTTGCAACAAGTTGGGTGTTCTGGCATAGTGAGGGTGTGTGTGCTGATGCGCCAGGAACAAGGATCATTTGGCGGTAGAAAACCAGTCTGATGGCCGAGTTATGCTTCTGCGGCAGACCTACACTGTCAAGGCAGACCCGATTCACGACCCTCCGCCGTAGCCTAATGTGCACCTCCACAGATTCATAACTGGGCGTCACGTCAACGCGTGGTGACGTGATGCAAATGGAATGTGATTGGTCCGCTCAGACTATTGTTTCGGGTTCTGCACGAAATCACCGCCATTTTCAAACATTGTTGTGCTACACCAAAAATGGACCAAGCCAACGAGAGTATCGTCGAGAGGTCTGCAAGTACGACAACCTGTACAATGTCTCGTCAAGACATTATAAAGATTGCCAAATGGCAAGCAATTCGTGGAAGGAGATTGCTGAAAATACAGCCTGGATGTCATTGATTGCATAAAAAAATGGAAGAACCTCCGACACAAGTATGTGTGTGTTCTACAGCGAATGCCCACAAGAAGCCGTGATACAGTGGGCCAAAAACTGCCAGCTTTTTATCCCTAATGTGGTATTTTTGGTTGGTGCACCTCATCATTTATTTAACAGACAGTAGACACATTTGATACATCATCACTGATTGAGAGTGCCTCGGTGCTTTTATTAAAACGTTTTTACCATCAAGGCTTCCAAGGCAGTTTCGGAAGTTCAAATAGGCGCCAGAAATCTGTGGACAACGCAGCTTGCTGGCTTCCACCCTCCACCCCACATGCTAGAACTCGACAACTTCAAGCGTTCCCTTCCCTTTGGCATGGTTGTATAACCGGAAGAAAAGTAGAGGAAGTCGACAAGAGTCCTCCAAAACCGTACAAACACAACGCCACACCCCACTAGTGGCTTGGCGGTGAATTACAGAGCAACACGATCCCTTGCCGCAGAAATATTGAATGCTCATTGACGCCGTAGGGTCTACCTAGTCGCTACGCCGTCATCGCAACGCAGAAGCATAACTCAGGATCTAAAATCACATTAAATTCTAATGCAGGTGGTCTAAGATTGATTTTAGCGGGCCTCAAACCCCTCTGAACCATTGTAGAGGTCAATGCATTAAAACATTATTAGTAATATTTGTTATAATAATATTTGTTATCATTGTTGTCGTATCATTTCAGTGGATGTCCAGCACATAGCTTTGTCATCGGCACACAAAAGTACTGTAGTGGGGAAAGCCTACATGTTTTGGCACCCGTTTACTTTTTGGCATCTATCAAACAAAAAAAAAAAAATCTGGACCGTACGTCTCTCCATTGTATAAGTCTATCTTCTCAAAAAAATGGCTTGTGATGGCAAAAAAAAAACAAAAAAACATATTGGTCGCACTTTAGGAGGGGAATTGTAACTAGTTTGCTAAGTAACTATGTAAAGTAACTAGTATTCAAAAGAAATTAGTTGTCTTTATTGGCATTGAAAACACCTTCACAGCCAGTAGCTTTGCACAGTACTGTAGTGCTAATATAAGATTCCTTTGGATTAGCAAACTACAATGTTACAGTGTTTCAACTCATCAATAGTCACTTCATCATGTTATTTATTTTTAATGTATTTCAACTTTTATATCATGTACCAAGCCTTTTACCCATAGTTTGGGGTAATTGTCCACTCAATGACTGTCCCGTGTGTAATTTAGCTGTAGTAGCTTCGTATTCTCCACATTAGCCGCCGGCTTCGGTTACTATTTTCCAGTGATCGAACTGTAGTCCAGCTTGGCTCCAAAGCATTAGTGTGTCATGCTTTCTCCGTTCAGGTCTCAGCTTTTCCTTCTATCGGGTGCAGAGACAATTTAACACAGTATGAGACTACTTTTGTAGTTTAAAAAACTACATCTGAAGGGTTGAAAAAACAAGCTGAGGCCTTCAAAAAGAATATAACATTTACTAAAACACACATATATGGATTACATAAATAATACATTGAACCAAACAACTCCAAATTCACATCCTTCTTTTTTTGTTATTGTACTGGTTAGATTGATATCTTAAATGTACTGTACATAAATTCTTGGTGCTTCTTAATCACAACAAACCAAGCGAGCCATCCAACTGCTGGTCATGTGTAATGTTAAATCCATGGTTGGCCAGTGTTAAGTAAGATTTTAGATTATGTAAAATCTTATGTTATGACATTATATAAGTCGCTTTTGAGTATAGGTCGCAGGCTATGCCAAACTATGGGTAAAAAATGTGATTTATAGCCCAGAAAATATTGGAAATGGGAAAGCAATATACTGTATTACATATTAAGGCATAATTATAAAAATAATGATGAAGTATATTTAATATATATTTACTTCCAAATGACAAGCCACTTCGTTTGGAATTGGTAATGGGGCTTGTAATTAGGTGGGAAAGAAAAAAAAATCCACTTATATTACACAACCATTATATTACAGTACACTTTTTACCATGGCTGCTGTATCGAGTGGTTTCCTTGAGGTAAATACATTCTAAATGCAACCTTCGTGTCATCTTGAAAGATTGCGATGCTGGGAATTTTGAAGGTGAAGTGAGTTGTCATGATAAACCTATATTGAAAACTTTCATTGGTGTCTACACAAACTGGCGGCACTTTCTAACAAGAATGAATTAGCTCCTTACGGCATATACCGTGTGTCCTATGGTGAGATGTGATCTTATCACTCACAGTAATGCAGTGACTCTATCTGAGGAACTCCTGTCTGCCATCAATTTTTTACCCTCTTCCCTGACAGCTCCAATGTGACATTAGATTTTCAACAGAACAAAGTGGGAATGGTGAAATATTACAGGAAGTCATTGATGAAGAAAAACACATTTTCAAACTGTATGACCAGTTCTTTACCCCATACACATTATGTATGAAATAGCCCTGCTATTGTACCTTATTGTGTTCGAATGGATAAAGCATTTAAAAAATTTTAATTGCCATTCATATTTTGTAGTTTGATTGAATTATTAATTTCTCATTTGCATGAAATAATGTTTTATTTAAGTATATTTCTAAAATTAATGTTGTGACATGATTGAATAGGAGATCAATTACTTAACTCCATCAACGATTTTAAATACAGTACCACTTATCCTGGTCATGGGATGTTGGAGTCTATCCCAAGTGACGAAAAAACATGATTGACCCTGAACTCAGCCACATCAAATTACACAAACAGAGATGGACAACCTTTGACACTTGCATTTACACCGTTGCTGAAGGAGAATTTATCCTACATTGGCTGCGCTGGCCAGGTGAATGTACCACTACACCGTCAGTTACTTGACATATTTTCAATCGGTTAAATGTTAAAATATGCATGTTTTTCAGAAATAGAGTGGTACCTCTACATACGAATTTTAATTCGACCTGGTTTGCATGTCGAAATGGTCATATGTCGAACAGAATTTTCCCATAAGAATACTTTATGATGTGTTTAATTTGTTCCACAGCCCAAAAACCTATGCTAAATCCTTGATAAATACTGCAGGTACAATTACACATAGCAAAACAAATAAATTGTAACTACAATTTGAAATAATAATAATGAAGTAACGAATTGGGTTCTAATGTGGCGATTGTATTATGCATGCTGCTCCTGTCCACAGAGTGAGAGAGGTGCGCCAGGGATTACACTTTCTCTTTCCATGTTCTGTTGTTGTTGGAGTCAGCTACGGCGAACAGTATCCGTGTTGTGTTGCAGAAGTTCTGAAATGATTAAAAACCTGACGAAGCTGGCGACTTCTTTGCCAATGTCACAATAATAATTAAAGATGCACCAATACCGACCAGTATCGGGAGTGGGAGCCGATCCGGCCTGAAATGGTGGTATCGGCGAGTACCAACAAAGAGGGCGCCGATACCATTTACCGGTCCAGTATTATATTATTTGACCGCAGACTTTTTTCCTTCTGACGCTCACTACACTCTGTCTCTTTGTTGTGTGATTACACGTGATCACTTTGCATGCCAAGCAGCTATGGCTATTGGCCTGCTCCAGACAAATGAGAGCAGGCAAATAGCCACTCTTAACCAATGCCGGGGAAGATTTTTCATATGTAGGAAATACAAACTATGAGAGTAAAATAATTGTCAGCGGTCTGGACATATTTAAGTTTATAATCTCCATCGAGTACAATAACTGGATGCAAGATTTGCGGCCTGAAAGTTTCGAGAGGTGGAGTTAAATCAACCAGTTTCAGTCCCTCGAACCTGATAAAACATTTGAAGACGAAACATGTGAACGAACACCAACAGTTTGAGGCTTCAACAGCAGGACTGCTATCCAGAGGAAGGGGCTGGACCGGAGCAACAATCTCTGGTCAGTTCACTACGTCTACTTTACTTTTACTGTCTTTTACTGAAAGAAATACCACAGTAATTTGAGACCTGTTTCCAAAGTAGGGTTGCCACCTTTCAGAAATAGAAATAGGGGCTCCCCCCTCCAGCCCAAAGCCATACAGGCAACGAAAAAAAGGTACATCCCCAAACTCCTAAAATGCATTGAAATGTATCTATTTATGTATATTCCGTATTGGTTCAATACAGAACACAACTTTTAATTCACAATTCGGAACTATTCCTTATTTCAAAGGACGGGTGGCAAGCCTATTCAAAGTGCTGTACAAGTAAGCTAAGCTAAGTGGCTAAGTGTATGTTGCTGCTGGTGCACAGAGAGGGAGGCTAATAGAGAGACAGGATGCTGTAGTCAATTATTATTACTTATAATTTCATGAAAGTTGCACTGTTTGGCCTTTTAGAGCCAAAACTCAGGGTTTAAAACAGTGTAACAGGTACACATGGTATCTGTTGTGGAACATGGAAACCTGCCCGCCAATTCCTTCATGTAAGGACGCTAACGGCTGCGCCATTGGCTCGAGCTTATTGGTGCAGTGGTTACCGTCCTTGCCTGCAGAGTAGAATCGTCGCGGCGCGAGGGTTCGCGTCCCAGCCTGGTCAGAGGTGGGAGCGGAACGTGGGGCGGCGCTGACACTCAGGTTACAAATGGGGGCTCGTCCGGGATCGGAAGTGAAGGTTTTGGGGGGAGAGTGTAACGGGTACACATTGTATCCGTTGTGGAATGTGGAAACCTGCCTGCCGATTCCTTCATGTAAGGACGCTAACGGCTGCGCCGTTGGCTCGAGCTTATTGGCGTAGTGGTTACCGTCCTTACCTGCCCGGTAAAATCGTCGCGGCGCGCGGGTTTGCGTCCCAGCCTGGTCAGAGGTGGGAGCGGAACGCGAGGAGGCGCTGACACTCGGGTTACAACAGTTTATTCAGTTCATTCATTGTTCGTTTTTACCTTCTCACTGTTGGGCTGGTGTAATACATGTTTTTAATTTAGCACTATTTTGGCCTTTGAGAGCCAGAGGTTTATTTAACTATTGTCACCCATACCAGGTAAACAATAAAAGTCCCATTAGATTCACTTTGTGTATATTATATATATTTTTCAAACAAAGTGGTATCGGTATGGTATCAGTATCAGTTGATACTGCACAACCAGGTATCGGTATCGGGGCCAAAAAATGGTATCGGTGCAACACTAATAATAATAATGAGAGTAGTCTTAGAGATCATAGATATATTCCGGCCGGATTGTCCAGCCAGTTCACTGACGTGCACACCCTGCACACATTTTTCTATCATTTCCTTCTTAATTTTAATGGTATGCGTCACCTTTTTCCTTTTTTCAGCACCTGCACTAACCTTCTTGAGACCCATGTTGTTTTCTCTCACAAGAAAATTCGCCGTGCAACCGTCGCCGAGAAAACAATGAAATTGTGACGTATTCGAGCATGTCGTCATACCTCGGATGTCGAAAAGATCGTATGTTGAGGTACCACTGTATAGGAAGAAAGGGAGAAATCAGAGAAACCCCATGCAAGCACAGGGAAAACATACAAACTCAACACAGGAAGGTGCTAACCGTTCACCCACTTACCATATTATTTGTTTTATTTTATAATTTAATCATAAAAATATTCAGCTAATGCATCAAATACTCAAGGCCTTGGTTCAATTATTTATTGCTCTTGCTTGACCTTCATTGAAAAAAAAAAAAATGCTTTCTCTGTCTCAATGAGTGCTTGCGCAAATAAAATGTGTTCAGGTAAAATGAAATTCCTCTGTCAACAATGCTTTTTTTTTTTTTTTTTTTTTTACATGGTTGGTCGTTTCGATTAAAATGTCACTGCCTCTGTTCATTTTCTTTGATGTTCCTTTTGAACTTTACACAGTTCACTTGTTCTGTCTATAAAAAATGAATTATCCCCACTGGTTTCACAAAGGCTCCTTGTGTACTTACATGCATGTTTCAGGCACAGAGACGCAACATCATGTAAACATTGACTTAATGTAAAGCTGTCAGACAAGCCATGACATTTTTACTGTTAATACAACAAAACATACTGCAATAATACATATTCAATACAGTACCGCTTCATTGGGAACATAAGAGGATCTGCTTCAAGGTTTTGTGATAACTTAAATAGAGGGCAGTAGCTAGTGCATCATCTGTGAGGATGGCTAAAACAAATGATGATAGGATAAATGAGCAAACAAGATTGACATAGGAAAGAGGTGTAGCATACGTCTGAGTGCTCTGTCAATTAGGGATCACAGAAGAGGGATGTCTGTCTGAAAAAAATCTTATTAACACAGAGGTCACTTTCATCAGCCAGATAAGCCTACTTTGTCTTTCTTCTTTGTATAACTAATGGTTTCTGAAGTATTTCACAACCATGCACTTAGTGTTAAAATATCATCCAAACAAGTTTAAAAATGAAAAGCAAAACGTTTTGGTTAAAAAACATAAAATAAATAAATAAATAAATACATAAATAAACATAATTTTAGGACTATAAGCCACAAATTTTTTCCTTCATTTTGAATCCTGCGGCTTATAGTCCAGTGCGTCTTATTTGTTGATTTATTGGGGTTAATAGGTAACACTTTATTTGACAGCGGTGTCATAAGACTGTCATAAGACCGTCATAATTTTGACATGAAACTATCATGGGCATTACTGAATACTTATGACAGATGTCATTAAGTGCCATCCGGCAAAGTATGTCACTAACTTAATTTATGTCCACGCTCGGATCTTTTACATCCATTCAAAAGTGTGATAATTTGCCAGATAACAATAAATGCCTAGCCTGGTACACCAGACTCAACGCTGTTCCAGCTATTGAGTCTGGCCACCCTTCCCACGGAAACAATTTCCAGGGCGGAGCAAGCCACAGCATACAGACAGCGGAGTGGACCAATCAGCGACGGGCAGACGTGACGTTAGTAAAATGGCGACTTCAGGATGACGGACTTGCGCGCGGAAGTAAACATATGAAGAGAGCGGAGTTTATTCGACATGGCTAGCGCGAGACAGATTGTTGTCAGTGACTCGTGTCGATGTGTTTTTGGTCATTTAAAACTGATTTTACCGTGGATTGGAACATATTCTCGGCTCTGCCGTTCACCGTCTGTGTTGCTGAAGGGACGACTTTCGACGCGCAAGAGTGACGTTGCTCGTGAAGAACACGTCACGCAAATAAACGAATCTGATTTGTCGATTGATTTTGTATCTGCTCGAAAAGGCCGTCAATGGGATGGGTCCCAGACTATTTCTCTCTGTTTGAAAAATACAGGGAGAATAGTCTGGCAGAGCCAGGCTAATAAATGCCATCTGTTATAAGCATTCATTAATGCTCATGACAGTGTCATGTCATGATTATGGCTGTGTAATGACAGTCTTATGGTGCCACTGTCAAATAAAGTGTTACCAAATACCATAACTAGCAATTAATGAAACAACTGGAACAGTAACTGAAGGAATTTGGATTGTTATTTACATCTGTAGTGCTGCAATGCATGCTAGGAGGCATGTTGGATAAAAACAGTGTTGACAGCAGCTGGCAGCAGAGCTTGATTGACTCCCCCAAGGGAGCAGTGATGGCCAAATGAAGCTTCTTGAAGCAATGAAGCTTTGCAGCCAATTGGTTCAAAGCTTCATGGTGTTTTTTGGTCTTTTGGTGAAAATATCCCACAATATAGTGAGAACAGCTGCAACTTATAGTCCAGTGCGGCTTATCTATGAACAAATGCTGTTTTCGTTTCAAATTTGGTTGGTGGCGGCTTATAATCAGGTGTGAAAATTACAGTACATACTTCAAATACTCGTCTCTTTGTCCACTCAGCTCTCAAGCACAACAATGTTAACCTCATGGCCGCAGTTTTTGGTTCTCGGCCTCTGTTTTACAATATCCGGAATCTTAAAATAATTTTGATTTAGATGCATCCCTAATTATTACAATATATGAAATATAAACATTAATATATGCTCTATTCAAGATCATGGATGGATGGAGCTGCTTTCCTGAGCATCCGACAACACTTGCATGCAACAGGACTGACTGCAGTCGGCCTTTACCCATGCCTCCGTGATATGGACAGCACAGCCATTTTATCAACCTTGTAAACTCCTTTTTTTGGTATTCATGGTGGACACTAGGACTTGGCCTTTCACTTTGTTAGGTTGAATGACAGTTGCCTTTCATGTTGTGTGTGTAATATTGTATTCTAATGCGTTCTTGTTGGCAGTCATGAAGTGTAGACATGTTTGCACCTTACACTGTGTCTTCTTCAATCTTCTCTGATCCTGTCAAAATATTCTTATTGACCCCCTTCTCATTTTTTGCCCTGGTGCCATATGACTTAAGACTGTTCTGCCTTTAAATAGAACACTGATTGTTTTTGATTGTTTTTCATGTTTATTCACAACCCAGGGGTCAGCCGCCTCCTTTAATCTGTAGATTTCCCAAGGACAATTTGGGGCAACTCATGAATAAAAAATTATCTCAATAATAATGCAGAGAAAGGACCTCTGGCAACTATGAATACCATTAGAGACTGATCAGAAGCCTTCAGTGTCACATTTACACGTCCACTAGAATGGCTCTGGTGCCTTTACCTTTATTTTGTCGTTAGTCGCTTCATATATTCAAATACAATTTCAAAAGAACACAATTTTTCCAAAACTGTGGCAGACATTCATTAAAATACACCAAGAGAATGGATTGATGGACGGATGAATGGACGGATGTCCACCAGCCAACAGATGCAGTCATTTGGTAGCCGGGCACACTCGGCTCTGAACCCTGGCCAGAGCTGCCTTGAAATGTCACTGGCTCAATTGCAGCTGTCCGTGATGTACCCGGTGTTGAGCACTGCAGCCCAATGTCCTGCTTTACCTGGATCTTTTTTATGTATTTTTTTTTTTTTCAATTATTACTATTCTTAAATTTTACGCTACGTCACAGCTAACAACCACACTTACGTGGATCGGCCAAGTGACTGTTTCGGTGTACGTACAAAAAAACAAAATGTATTTTAGGGTTGACAGGGTGCAGCTTAATGGCTAACTTCAAGCTAGCAGTAGAAATATCCAAGTTGTTAATATTCAATGAGAAAGTGAGCCAATTAAGAGCTCAGACTTTATATCGTGGAGAGGGCCTATTCATACCAGGTCTGTGGTGATGTTACTTTGGCCCCTTTAAATCTATTTATTGTCTCGGTCTTTGCATGTTTTAATCATTTAACCCCAAGCACATTTCTGGTACTGTATTTGCAAACAAATCATGATGACTGTACAGCTTGATGATGACTGCTTGTTTTCCAAAAGGAAAAAAAAATAAACCTACGTTTATTTTGACATATCTACTTTAATTTTTGTTTGACTTAATGTTTTGTTACTCCTCTTTTGCTTATTCCTTGCTTTGCCTGTTGTCATGATTCTGAATAATGTGACATTGAGCCCAGGCTCGATGAGGTGCTTTGCATTTTATGGCTAACTGTGGTTATGTTGAAGGAAGGATGGGTATGTAGAGGGCAGGGGAATGAGGCGGAACCTTTTGCATAGATTTCCAGTGTAATGAAGGTGTGATTTATAAAAGGAAGATCATGTGTGATACTAAACACAGAAAAAAATGTATAGTTCTTTAAGTATGACGTTGGCGTTGATTCCAAATATTAAATTTTTCAGATATGAATTTCAATTGCTGTATTTTTAGGATGTAAAACAGAAATACTCTTGTATTGTTGTTCAGTTATTAAACAAAAACTGTGTTTTAGCTCAAGCCATTGACAAAGTGGTAAAAGAAAGGTCATTATGTGTTTGGTTACATTTGTTTACACATGTTTGCTAATGTTTCCTAACCAACCTACCTAACAAGACCTTTTTAAGTAGGAAGTACAAATTGAGCTCTGTGAGCCCTTCAAAGTAGTAAAAACGTGCTAGATATATTCCATCAAATAAACACAAATATAAAATTAAATATACTGTAAAACACACAAAATACATTTAAGATACATTTAAATGAAAGCCTCAGGTTTTAGATGCACACTAGGATTGTGATGGGAAAATGACAAATATCGATAGTTTGCCACCTGATATTACAGAGAAAAAAATACAATAAAAGAAATTTCGACTTAATATCAAACAAGAAAATACAACAAAGAATGGGGTTAAGTGATTAAAGACAGCTGACTCATTATCACTATTTTTCTGTTTGACTACAACTAGAGGAGCCGCAGCAGTCACATGATAGGAACCTGTAGAAGCATGTAGAAATTTTTTATTAATGAGTTAAATTTTTAGAATAAAAGATACATGATGTACAAAAACATAATTAAATTAAAACTTTAATGGTAATATATAAATATTATTTTTTTTCAGTGTTTAGCAGAGGAGGGTAGTAACGTGGTAAATGTACTCCGTTACATTTCCTATGAGAAAAATGTACTTCTAAGAGTAGTTTTACCAAGCCATATTTTTTACTTTTACTTAGTAGATTTGTGAAGAAAAAACACTTCACTTACTCCACTACTTTGGGCTACACAAGTGTCGTTACATTTTTCCTCTTTATTCTTCATATTCATTCATTAATTCATTTTCAAAGCCGCTTATCTTCACTAGGGTCACGGGGGTGCTGCGGCCAGTAGGCGGGGTACACCCCGAATCGGTTGCCAGCCAATCGCAGCGCACAAGGAGACGGACAACCATTCGCTCACACACTCATACCTCGTGCCAATTTCACTTTCACTTTCATCCTACAATGCATGAGATGTTGGGGGAAACCCGAGTACCCGGAGAAAACCCATGCAGGCACGAGGAGAACATGCCAACTCCACACAGGAAGGCCGGAGCCCGGGATTGAACCCTCTCAGAACTGTGAGGCGGACGTGCTAACCACTCTGCCAACATGCCGCCTACTTCATACATTAGATTTCTTTTTTTTTTTTTTTTTGCCAACGATGCTATCGCCAAGAGTAGCACTACTAATTTCACCAATGAGATGTCGCAACAATAATCACAAGATTTCATTAAACCAATCAGACGCGAGCTTGCCGTTCTAGGATCACGCCAGCCTGTTCAATTACGTCGCGTCTTTAAAGCACCATAATAAATAAATGAAGTATTTGACATAGCGCGATGCCTTCAACATGAGTTGACGAAAGCACAGATTTAAAACTCACTCCCAGGTTTTATTTGGCACCGACTGACCATGGAAAAAATGTTTTCTCCAGGAAAATACAGGGCAGTCATGCTCTTTGGACAAATAATGCTTCATTAACAGTTTTTTTTTTCTTTCTCTCTTGGCGGAATTTAATGATTTATTATTATTTTTTTTAAAATATTTTTTTATTATTATTATTTATTTGGCTTAACGTGGTTATGTAATGGTTTTTTTTGTGCAGTATCATTATAACAACAGTTCATATAGATATGTTTGTGCTATGAGAAAAAAAAGACAGTTGTTTTAAAAAATAAACAAAAATAAGCAGCTACTCAAAATACTACTCATTACTTGAGTATTCTTTTCACTGGATACTTTTTTACTTGTACTTGAGTACATTTTTTGGATGACTACTTTTACTCTTACCTGAGTAATATTATTTTGAAGTAACGCTACTTTTACTTGAGTAATATTTTTTGTCACTCTAACTACCTCTGGTGTTTAGTTGTAGTTTTGTCTTTTAATTTCACCCACCAACCCATGCTGAAGTTGTGACAAAAAAGCATCACAGTGAACAACGACCGAGCGTTGTGATGGGGCCGATCCGATCCAGTATTATTATTGAGTCCCAGTATAATTTTAATTCACAGATCAGGCCAACCTGTGAGACTTTCAAATCCATGAGCCATATCACACGCCTCGTCATTCAAAGTGCATACATCTGTAAAAAAAATGTAAGAAGGTGATAAAACTAAGGAACACTGTATCATATACAATATATATACTACTATATAATAAGGTTATCAATACATACGCAATGCTAATGTTTGATTTCATGTTGATATTTGTGAGCATTTTTCAAGTCAATAACAATTTCCAGTTTAAGAGAGGCAAGGCAAGGCAAGGCAAGGCAAGGCAAGGCAAATTTATTTATATAGCAAAATTCAACACAAGGCAATTCAAAGTGCTTTACATCACATGAAGATCATAAAAATCACATTTAAATCAATACAACGTAAAAACCAAGACAAAAGATCGCAGTTAATCACAAATACATCATGCTAAATGTGTTGAGGATTGTCTTTGTTTGGATTTTTTGTTTTTGCCCAGAGGAGAAGGAATGTACAGTATTTTTTTCAGGAGGGTGGAAGAAATGAGTATAAAACAGCCATCACAAGGGCAGGCGACTGTAAGATAGTTGTTGGCAGCTTACTTGTTCACTTTTTGCATCATTTTGTAAACTGGATTAATATTGAGCTAGAACATTCATCACTTTATAGCTCTGTATGTACAGTGGGGCAAATAAGTATTTAGTCAACGACCAATTGTCCTAGTTCTCCTACTTGCAAAGATTAGAGAGTTCTGTAATTGTCAACATGGGTAAATCTCAACCATGAGAGACAATGTGGGAAAAAAAAACAGAAAATCACATCGTTTGATTTTTAAAGAATTTATTTCCAAATTAGAGGGGAAAATAAGTATTTGGTCATCTACAAACAAGCAAGATTTCTGGCTGTCAAAGAGGTCTAACCTCTTCTAACAAGGTCTAACGAGGCTCCACTCATTACCTGTATAAATGGCACCTGTTTTAACTCATTATCGGTATAAAAGACACCTGTCCACAACCTCAGTCACTCACACTCCAAACTCCACTATGGCCAAGACCAAAGAGCTGTCGAAGGACACCAGAGACAAAATTGTAGACCTGCACCAGGCTGGGAAGACTGAATCTGCGATAGGTAAAACGCTTGGTGTAAAAAAAATCAACTGTGGGAGCAATTATTAGAAAATGGAAGACATACAAGACCACTGATAATCTCCCTCGATCTGGGGCTCCATGCAAGATCTCACTTTGTGGCGTCAAAATGATAACAAGAACAGTGAACAAAAATCCCAGAACCACACGGGGGGACCTAGTGAATGACCTACAGAGAGCTGGGACCACAGTAACAAAGGCTACTATCGGTAACACAATGCGCCGCCAGGGACTCAAATCCTGCACTCCCAGATGTGTCCCCCTGCTGAAGTACACGTCCAGGCCTGTCTGTGGTTTGCTAGAGAGCATTTGGATGATCCAGAAGAGGACTGGGAGAATATGTTATGGTCAGATGAAACCAAAATAGAACTTTTTGGTAGAAACACAGGTTCTGGGTCTGGAGGAGAAAGAATACTGAATTGCATCCAAAGAACACTATACCCACTGTGAAGCATGGGGGTGGAAACGTCATGCTTTGGGGCTGTTTTTCTGCAAAGAACCCAGGATGACTGATCTGTGTAAAAGAAAGAATGAATAGGGCCATGTAGCGAGAGATTTTTAGTGAAAATCTCCTTCCATCAGCAAGGGCATTGAAGATGAGACGTTACTGGGTCTTTCAGCATGACAATGATCCCAAACACACAGCCAGGGCAACAAAGGAGTGGCTTCGTAAGAAGCATTTCAAGGTCCTGGAGTGGCCTAGCCAGTCTCCAGATCTCAACCACATAGAAAATCAGGGGAGGGAGTTGAAAGTCTGTGTTGCCCAACGACAGCCCCAAAACATCACTGCTTTAGAGATCTGCATGGAGAATATGGCCAAAATACCAGCAACAGTGTGTGAAAAGCTTGTGAAGAGTTACAGAAAACGTTCGTTTGGCCTCCGTTATTGCCAAAAAAAAGGTACATGACAAAGTATTGAGATAAAATTTTGGTACTGACCAAATACTTACTTTCCACCATGATTTGCAAATATGTTCTTTAAAAATCAAACAATGTCATTTTCTCTTTTTTTACCCCCCACATTCTGTCTCTCGTGGTTGAGGTTTACCCATGTTGACAATTACAGGCCTCTCTAATATTTTCAAGTGGGAGAACTTGCACAATTAGTGGTTGACTTAATACTTATTTGCCCCACTGTACATGTTGGAATTGCTGCAAACACAAGAACGTTTCATTAGTCAAGAAGCAAACTTGCATTTTTTGTAATCCTCACTTTGAGGGATCCATATCTCATCGTTTATAAAATGCACTTTCTTTTTTTCCTGAATATAATTTACACAACTTTGAAACTGTATAACTGTAGTGTTTGTGAGAGAAAATACACACAAATTCAGCAAAAAGAGCACAGTGTGTGCTGTGATAAGATGGTCATTAGGCATGCTTGAGTGGTGTGGGGATCAATGCTGTCTGAAACGTCAATGCTTCTGATACCAGAAGATTTGGTGTCAGAGTTAAATATCAATACTTTCGTCATTTGAGGTTAGAAAGGAAAATGGTGGGGTATACTGTAGATTAGCCGACACACTTAAGGAGCACAGTGGCCCAATCTACCTGCGGCAAAATCCCAAATCTGTTAGTGGTGGGCCACTACAAACAAACGTATATGTGGGAGACACTGAAAAATTACGACTATCGAAAATGGCAGCTTCCATTAGTGCCACTTAAATAACGAATGGAATGGTCACATGACAGTGATATAACTAATTCAACATACTGTATGGATTTTCATCCGTTCTAAATGATGCATAAGTCTTGTACATTCTGTATGGTATATGCAATTAATATTTACAAATAGCATTTTAAAGGCATTGAATAAAAGGAAGAAATATTGCATATTCATTCTTGTAAAACATGGAGGACTCAGTATCTTGACAAGATGCTCCATGAATTATCCATGTGAATGAGGAGTTTGTTCATTTTCCTCTCTGTATGAAACTATTCTCTTGAGGACCTCTGCCTTGTGATCAACTTCCAGTGATATACGCCAGTTTGTAATGAGTGATCCTGTCTTCCAGTGATCAAAATATGTGTATGGACTACATCTGTAATGTGCAGTCAGGTAGAAGTGTATGCAGAATTCCAGTGTTTATAAAGTGTGTGATGTTATTAATAAGACAAATATTAATCCACATTGAAATGTTATAGCCACTTCAAAGCTTCACTAAATGCCACAAAGAGTCAAAGACTTTTTTGTGTTGCAGAATTTTTCACACTTGTACTGGTATGTGTCAAAACCAATGAAAATCAATGGGCAGTCCATTTATTTTAATAATTTGCTTCAGAAAGTGAAACTTGCATGTTAAATTAGTTCCACCCCACCTCCCACACCCCCGCACACACATGCACACACACACAAAGTAAAAATATTTCTAGCCTATATTTGCTTCGGCAATTGCTAATGTTGCACTCACAGTGAAATATCTTATCTGTGTTGTTGTCTTAATTCTCATTTTTCCTTCCAATGCTCATTTCTCCCCCAACACCATTTGTTGTATTTGACTTAAATGCCAGACAAAATCCTAAATGTCCGTCCCTCTTCTTCAATATATTTTTTTCTTTTTACCAAGGGAGCTCTTTGCTCAGGGATGAAACTAAATAGGTGAGGTGGCTGAGTGTGGAAGATTGGGAGTAAAATGTGAGACAAAGCAATTGCATTTCATATTGAATTGGGAATAAGGGAGTACCCCCTTCCCCACACACCCACACACACACTCCTCCTCCCTGGTTTTGTAAATCCCACAAGGAGGGATGACATCTCCAAGGAAATAGTAGAATTCTACCCCACCATCTGGTAAGATAACAAGTTAGAGACCCTGTAAGCTTTTGAACTTTGACGTATGACGTATGATTGTTTTTTTTTTTTTTTTTTTTTAACTGTTGCTTGCTTATCATTCAATATCAAATTGGATTTCTTTCATTATCATAATACTATTTAAACACTACGTGGATGGTTAGACTGCTCATTAACGTTATTCATCTAGGACTGCCCTTTAAAGAATCTTTCAACACATTCATAATCTCTACTTTTACTACTTACGTCAAAAAAACCACAACAAACTTAAACTAGAACCCCACGCAGCACGAAAGGGTATTTGCAGTGCTGGCTACATTTGGGTAATGACATATTGAGGTATTAACTTGTTGGGGTACTATCTCATTAGGCATAGGCTACTAGTAGGACTGTACAAAAGTGAAAATTCTTGGCCGAATCCGAAAACCAATACCAGTATATATAAACTAATAATAAAGGGTTTAATCCCAGGTTCCTTCCAGTATGGAGTTTGCATGTTATCGCTGTGCATGCATGGGATTTCTCCGGGTCCTTCGGTTTCCCTCCACATCTCCAAAACATGCATGGTAGTCAGATGCAACACTCCAAAATTGTCTGTAAGGAATGAGTGTGTGTGGGTGAATGGTTGTTTCTGCCCCTGCGAATGGCTGGCTACCAATTCAGTGTCCAAACAAGTTATGGAAAAACTTATCCATGCAATATTTTTTGAGTAGATTTGATGATTGAAATGCTGTATTTACAGGACATAACAACAACAAAAACAAAACAGTCAAGATGCTGCGCCTAATCCCAAATGCAGCTGCCAGAGTCCTTACACATACAATGAAACTGGACAATATTGTACCAGTCATGAAAACATGATACTGGTTTCCTGTGTGTCAAATTCTAGTCTAAAATTAGTGTAAAAAAACCCTTGATAACCAAAATACATGATTGATTTGCTTGTGCTTGATGCAAAGGACTGAATTACCTTATTTTGAATTGCTATACATAATAAATGTTCCTTGCTTTGCTATTACCCATACCCAGGGGTGAAAGTGGGCCAGAACGGTCAGGAACGCAGTTCCGGTATAAAATTCAGGGCCATAATGCTGTTATGGTACATGGTTCTTTGATTCCGAAAATATGACAGCAACTGTCAAAAGCTAAGCTTCTACACATGCATTTCAGTTCCAAGAAGAAAACAATCTACCAACATCAGATTTACGTAGATAAGTGTTAACAACAAGCATAATAAAGTGCTTGTGTAGCGTAATCCGTTTCTACCAATATCTATTATTGATTATATTTCACGGGCGGCATGGAGGTTTCCCCAGCTGCTGCTGTTATCTGAGTCTGACGATGATGAGTCACGTCAATGTGTGAATGCAAAGCAAAATGTCTGGACTCATTTATCAGTTCAATTGGCTGACATACTGACATGTGATCAGCAGAGATGGTTAGGTCTGATTGGTTCAAATGTGCATGTTTTCTGGAACAGCAAAAAAAAAAAAAAAAAAAAAAAAGCTTGTTCAATTGATGCCACAAAAAAGGGCAAAGCAACATAAATTGAATCAAATCTTTAAGAGGAACAAAAGAGTTGAGGAGGCTTATTTATCGTATTTAATTTTATTTACTCTGATGGGGAGGTTCAGAACATCTTAGCTGTCAATGTGCACTTTGGACTTATATTTGTTAATTTATGTTAGGCTACTTATTCATTTCCTTATGATTTAAAAAGGTCAATGTTTGCGCAATCTTCAAAATATATTCCAT
This sequence comes from Corythoichthys intestinalis, assembly GCF_030265065.1. Classification (NCBI taxonomy): domain Eukaryota; kingdom Metazoa; phylum Chordata; class Actinopteri; order Syngnathiformes; family Syngnathidae; genus Corythoichthys; species Corythoichthys intestinalis. The sequence goes on from NC_080399.1 coordinate 47,569,404, forward strand.
TTCACTCTGCATAATATAAGTCATTTGTACTTATGTTTCTGAATGTATGTTACTTATGTCTTTATTATTAAAAAAATAAATGTTTACATTAACTTCAATTGTAATATATATCCTATGTTCTTAAGTAGTTAAAATCGAGATTTGACATTTAGTATGTGACGAGATGAGGGAAAATAAAAAATTAGGAGATGGAGGTTGGGGCAGTTGCTGTTTTTGTGAACTTTTATTTTGCAAAGCATTGAAAAAATACAATTTTGAATGAAAATCAGTTTATGTATGTGTTATGAAAATAACTGTGCTAAAAAGTTTTCTTTGCATTTTGGTAGTTTAAGAGGTTGGATGGGGAAAAAAATAAATAAATAAATAAATAAAAATAAAATAAAATTTCTGGTGACCTTCACGTCGGGGCGTACCGGCAAGAAATTCTAGCCACTTTCACCCCTGCCCATTCCGCTTCTCCTCACAAGGAACGTAGGGGTGCTGAAGCCTATCCCAGCTAACTAGAGGAAGGAGGCAGGGTACACCTTTAAGTGGTTGCCAGCTGATCACAGCACTGTTATTTTTTCCCAAAAAATAGCAATGCACAAGATATTTGGAAGTAATTATTTTGAATAGTTTAATTGAATGAAACCCATGTTTCACAATTTTTTAGATGATCAAAGTAATGTTCATGTGGTATTGTGTTTATATTTTTGCACTATTTAGTCTGTTAAGAGTGCACTTGAGTCATTTTAAACTGTTGAAGGTTATGTTATCCTCCATACATTTTGTCCCTCATTTGACAAACCAGACGCATCATATCATTGGGTCTTGTGGTGAGTTTACTTGTATTCTTCACAACGCATCCCTGACAAGATCATGCATTCAGTGGATCATAACTGCAAGTGTGTTATGAAAGGTAAAGAAAGGATCAGCTTTCAGGTTATGGCACCGTTATAGATGCATTCAACCATATAGCCTGTGGAAAAATGACATCCATACGTGACACGTGTGGTTTTTTTTTTCCTTTTTTCTTTTTTTTTTTAGCAAGTTTGGTTATCTAGTTATTATTGTTCATATTTAGTACTGCACTTTAACTAAGACAAGTATTTACTAATTATGAACATTTTGTAAAAGGTATTGTGATAAACGAACTGTAAATATTTAATATAAACGCTTGTATTATATTGTTATGATAGACCAAGACAGGAATATTTGTATCAACCCCCACACCCTTTTTGTTTTTTTTCTCAATAAAGAAAAGGAAAAAACAAAGTTTTATTCTTTGCAGGAACAATATTGTCTATACAATGTCCATTCAGACTGAGCGACGATATGACTTTAAACCATGTATCTACGTATATCATGGTGATGTATATATTGTTGACATTTGATCTCTTAGTCCAGGGGTGTCCAAACTATTCCACATAAGGCCGCGGTGGGTTCAGGATTTCATTCCAACAAAACAAGACCACACCTTTCACCTTTTCACCCATCTGGTGTTGCAAGTGTAATCAGTTGATTACAGTCAGGTTTTGCTTGTTTTAGCAGTAACTTCATTGGATAAACAGTCTGTGCTCGACTGGTAGGAACAAAAACAAAGCCCCACAGCAGCTCTTGAGCACCGGTTTGGACACCCGTCTTAGTCAAACGCCGCCCGATCATTGTAGCCCTTACGACTTACAGTATCTGACTCCAATATTGATAGCTAAAAGAAAGGCTTTAACAAAGACTCCAAACAAAGTTCACAAGTTATTCCAATCCAAAATAGCAAGGCAAAATGACAGAAAACGACCATCAAACAGGAAGGCAGGGCCCAGGGTCCGAACTCAGCATGCAACGAGCATTCCTTAATGGAGTGACGACATCTGACGGAAATGTTTAGTTTTTTTGAAGGTGCTGGTGTTGTGCCGAAAAATAGCTGCCCCGCGTGAAATGTCCCCCCCTGACGGGAGCACCCACACCTCACTCGTGCATACAGCTTTTTCTTACCAATCGATGGATACGGAAACGACTTTATTGTACCGTGAATATGCTATTATTTTACTCTGCTTGAACTAATACATCTTGTACTGTGAATATGCCTTATTTTATTCTGCTTGAACTAATAAATCTTGTACTGTGAATATGTATTATTTTACTCTGCTTGAACTAATAAATGTCGTACCTGTGTGATTGTCATTGGGATATGCTCGTGAAAACCTGTAGACTAATACATTTCTGTTCAAAGATGGTTATGTGGCCAGGTCCACGATTTGTTACTAAAATACATTACTAGTATTTTGAGAAATGTATTTATTTATTTAAAACTGATTTTACAGTCCTAAATCCATTACTGTTATGCACCCATGAAAACATTTGATGCTTTCACCTCATTAAAGCGTTATAAATAAGCGCTCTCGTCAGGGGGAACCTTTCACGCGGGGCGGCTATTTTCGGCACAACACCAGGAGGCTGATCGAAAGGGCTGTCAGGGCAGTTTTACCCTGGGATGTCTGTCATCAGTCCTGGGCAGGAGAGTGTCAGGTTTTGTGATGGCTCCCTCCTAGTGTGTTCTTGTGATTGCCCATTGATTTCACCTGTTGTACCTGCTCCTAGTGTATCCACCAACCTGCATCCTTCTGTGTCACCCATCTGTTCCTCGTTGTCTCGTTACCCCTTGTCTGTGTGTGTATATAAGCTCCCAGTTTCTTTTCACTCCATGTTGCGTCATTGTGAATGTCAATTTCAAGTCCTTTCCATGCCCTCATGTACCAGTTCCTCCGATTAAGTAAGTTTTGTTTGAACATTGCCTGTTTGATCCCCAGTCCTTTTGGTTGTACTTTGTGTTTTTGTTAGTAATTATTAAAACGTTTGAGTTCACCGCCACCTGCCTTGCTGCGTTTTTTGGTTCCCTGCAATTGGGTCCACACCACCTTCCTGCCCGCGTTTCCTGACAGAGAGTTTGTGCGCTTACTGTTGTCAGGGCGACGGGAGTTATCGTGCCAATGGAATGCGACACCATCTTCGAATGTTGTTATCGGGTTTCAGGATGTCTGTTGACCGGGTTTGTTCCTATTCCACCTCGTGTCACGTCAACTTCGCAAGGGTGCGAGCGTTGTCCTCACTGCTCTCCGCAATCTCTTTCGCTGTTTTTCAATGGACTGCACCATTGTTGTCCTGGACCTCTCTGTTCTCCTTGATTTCCCTTCCTTTGGCTATCTCGTCTGTAATCTAATAACCTCCCGGCTCGATTATTGCAACTCACTCCTCTTCGGTCTCCCTAACAAGTCCCTCCAGAAACTGCAGTTCCTCCAGAACTCAGCAGCACGCCTCATCACACGAACCCCCACAACACACCACATCACCCCCATCCTCCGTCAACTTCACTGGCTTCCCGTCAAACAAAGAATCAACTACAAGATCCTCATCATCATCACCTTCAAAATACTCCATGCCCTGGCCCCTCACTACCTTTGCGATCTTCTCCGTCTAAACAATTCAACCCGTTCACTTCGCTCTACCACTATTCTTCCCCTCTCCGTCCCCCGTGTCTGCCTCTCCACCTTTGGTTCCAGAGCTTTTAGTCATTGTGCCCCCCAGCTCTGGAACTCCCTACCCCCTGATCCCCGCAGGATATCTACTCTATCACTTTTCAAATCTAGACTGAAAACACAACTGTTCACTCTTTCTTACCCACCATAACCCCTGGCTGTCATATTTTTACTTCTTTTTATTGTGCTTTTAATTTTTTATCCTTTTAATACCTTTTTATCGTACTGTGATTCCATGTCTCTTGTGAAGCGTCTTTGTGTGTTTGAAAAGCGCTCTAGAAATAAAATGTATTATTATTATTATTATTATTATTATTATTATTATCTTATCACCGCAGAGACTTGCAATCTTTTGGGCTTCTTTGTCCACACCCACAATCATTCCTCTCAGGCATTTGTAATTCAATTGTCTTCCGTTTGTTGATTACACAATGGTTTCAATAATCTTATTCTATTAGATAGTGAAGTAGCACAGAGGCAATAAAAGTAGGTGTGTTTAAGCATGATCAAGCAGGTGAGCATAGTATATCCCTTTAAAATATATGAGTGATGTCACGAGGTGCGCCGAGGCTTCGAAGCGTGTGTCAAGTAATGAAGGGATTCCGCGAAGCGCATACCGAGGCTCGCTTCATTTAGGGAGGTTACGAAAAGGATGACGTCCGAAGCCTCGCTGCCCAGCTGTACCACATGATTGCTTCATAGAGTGCTATAGATTTGCTGTGTGGTTTGACAGCTCGCTACAGTCTATCAACACCTCTGACTGCATTCAAAATGTAGGTGTTTGAAGGAGAGTTGCGAATCAGGTGAGAGTTTGGATAGTTTGGAGGTGGTTTGGAGGGTGAACATTTTAAGTGAGTTGAGAGAAGTGTACAGTAGTTGATACTAGGATGGAGCCAGCAATAAAGAGAACTTCCTCTCTGTGGAAAAACATGTTTTTTAATAAAAACAGAATGAAAATCCCCACCATCCTGTATACATCAATGTCCAAATTACACAAGCATAATTACAGTGGTACCTCTACATACGAATTTAATTCGTTCCAGGACCTTGTTTGTAAGTCGAAATGGTCGTATGTCGAGCAGGATTTTCCCATAGGAATACATTATAATTCCATTAATTCGTTCCAAAGCCTAAAAACATACACTAAATTCTTAATAAATACTGCTGGCACTGTTACAAATGGCAATTAAACATAGAAAAACAAATAAGTTATAAATAAATAATTCAGAATAATATAATAATAAGAAGAATAATTAATAATTATTCCTGTAAATAATGTAACGAATCGGATTCTAATATGGCGGACACTTTTTACTGTCCCTGAACGCACCGCGAAGGTGACGTCTCAGTGAGATAGGTCGGTGCGGTAGAGATAATACTTTCGTTTTCTTGAGAGCGGTCAACTGCTTAAGACAATGGGCGTTTTGTGTTGGATAAGTTCTTAAATAAATGATAAAAACGTGACGAAGCTGGCGATTTCCTTGGCAATGTTACCACAATAATAATTGTCACCTTAACTTATAAATAGTGGCGAACGGTGGTCGGAAGAGGACCATGGAGCTGTATTGTTGAGCCAGTTCAGGGACGCGCACCCCAAGCTCATATTTTTCTATAACTTGCATCTTCATTTCAAAGGTAAGCATCACTTTTTTCCTTATTTCTCCAACTGTATCAACTTTTTTTGAAAACTGTGTTGATTTCTCACACAAGAAAATCCACCGTGCGTTCGTTTGCAGTGCTGTCATGTCGTCGTATTTCGAGCAACTCGTCGGATGTAGAAACAAATGGCGGCTCAAATTTTACGTCGGATGTCGAAAAGATCGTGTGTCGAAGTGATCGTATGTAGAGGTACCACTGTACTTCCCTTTTTAATGTTACACAAACACGTTTACTGTTCTCTCCCTGGTTATGTGTAACGGGTACACGAAGGTCCGTTAATGGCTTCTGGCTTGGTGGCCAGAGCATCCGCCAATCGTACTGGACGCATCGTGCGTGGTGGGTTCGAGTCCTGTCCTGGAAGAGGGGGGCGGATTGTGGCGCGGATATGTGCAACACCGGCTACATACGCACATGTCATTTTCAGAAAAAAGACATTGCACGACCTGCCACATTATGATAATGCCATTTATAGATTTTCATTTTCATACACACACATCCACATCCACCCCCACACACGCACACAAACACACATTACATTAAAAAAAATATATATATATATATATATATATATATATTCATAGATAGTATATTGCAGGTTTTACTTCATGAGTGACTTATGACTGTGACTGTATGTGGCCACTCCTCTTACTGGACCCAAAAGTTCATACGTGTATTTGTATAATTTGTTGTACGTTGATTTTTGGGGAGCTGCTTGGCACTGCTGACCCACAGGAGACGTCGCCATATAATATATTTTTAAGACTCTGAGGTACTGTTTATGTATGTCTATGTGTGCGTTTTGTTTCATATGTACAGGTCTTTTTTTTTTTTTTCTTTTTGATTCAGGGGGTACTTACTTTATCCATTCAAAGAAGGAAAAAACAACTAAAGAAAACAAAACTTTCGTCTTTGGGTATCACGGCAAAGCCATAGAATACCACTCAAGGAGTTGCACCCTCATCGTCTCATGATCTCCTGGTTGTGATTTTTCTCTCTCCTTTTATATGCTGGGAGAGCCCCTTGATTGGTGACTGGTGGCCATGTGCTGCCTGATGAGGCAATTGGCTGCAGGTGTTGTGGTCACCTCTCTGGTGTGTCGCTTACCACGGTGCTGAATATTCCTATACATTTTGTGGTGTCCTAGGGGATACCGCTGTCCATGGTGCTGAACCCCTTTAGTGAGGCCTGTGGAGCTCGTCACTGGGCCGCCACAATCATATATAGATACAGTATGCATAATACACAGGAAATAAAATGTCTCTGGCAGTAGAGACCCAATGAGAGGGCAAAAGAGGGAAGCCATAATGTGTGTGTGCATGTGTATAATATAAAATACTACAATTAAGTTTATAACACCCCCCAAAACGGTACAATGCTAAATGATTTGCTCAAAATAGCATCAGGATAGAAATAGGTGGAAAAAATGCAATAATTCAACCAATATTCTTTCTTTTATGGACATGTTAAACTGTTTAGCTTCAAGATCTGTTATTACTCGTGTGAGAAAAGAGTGACGCATGCGTTCAAGGCCTCATAAAATTCCATACACCCATGAAATGCAATTTATATGATTGAAAAAATTGTTTTTTTTCTTTGATAAACCGAATAATAGGGAAATTGCTATTACCGTATTGGCCCGAATATAAGACAGCCCTGATTATAAGATGACCCCCTCTTTTTCAAGACTGACAAGTTTGAAAAAAGACTTTTTGAACACGAAATTGATTTTTATACAGAAAGTAATTACAGTACATCCGAAACAAATGATTGAACACCAAATTAATTTTTATACAGAAAATAATTACAGTACATCTGAAACAAATGATTATAACAACATATTTGAGAGAAAAAGCGTGTTATTTTGGTGCTGCGTCACCAGTAGGTGGATGGCGAGATAGTGTAAAGCGCTCTGAGCGCCTTGAAAGGTGGAAAAGCGCTATATAAGTATAACACCATTTAACACCATTTTGCCTCATTCAAATCTTAATATCTGAACATATAAATATGTAAACTAAAGTGCAATCACTTTAGTAAATGAATGGCTTCTGGTATTTGAAATGCAAATAAACCAATCTATTGTGATAAAACAACAAAATTGTAATAACTGCATTAACCATCAAAGTGAAGTTTAAACCAATCTATTGTGATAAAGCAACAAAATTGCAATAACTGCATTAACCATCAAAGTGAAGTCTAACTGTAACTGTAGTCTTGAAACCTGAAATCTGAATAAGGAAAAACATTGCAATAATGCAAACTGGTTAAACTTGAGAGTAGCTGAGATTTGTCATGACAGAACATCGCTTCAATGATATCTGGCGCCATCTAGCGTCGTGAATGGGTATAATGTCTAGACCGCGAATATAAGACGACCCCCTCTTTTTCAGTATTATTTCAATGCAAAAAACACTGTCTTATATTCGGGCCAATACGGTACTATGATTTTTCTTTTCTAAATATAAATACCACGAACTGTATAATACAAAACATCATAAAAAATTACAGGGCCATTTTAGTGGGGAGTATACACAAGAGAATATTATATACCAGAGAATTTATATTAGTATTCTGTCAGTATTTTCGTGTCTTGTCTCTCATCCTTGTCTCACTTATGCCTTACTGACCTTATTATAAATATTCTGACCTTTTCACTCGCTGCATTCACTATTTGTGGACAAGGGCACATCTCAGGTAAATGATCAGGTGAACATGATGGCTGACAAGGACTCAGATGGACAGAACAGTGGGAGTTGAGTGCTCAGGGTGGGGCGTGAGGTAGAAAGATCCTGAATGTCAGATATGTGAGCAAAGACAGTATGATAAAGGGCATAAGAATGAAGGCTCCCCGCCATCTTGTCCACTGTCCAGATGACCTCTCAAGCTAATTCTCCACAGATGGATGTGCCTGCCAGTGACTCAGTCCATCATGTTGACTTGAACAGCTGAGCAACATCTGTTCATGAAACTAGACAGATGAAAGCGAAGCCTATGAAAACTAAATGAGAACATATCCAATGTGCTATACTATAAGGCTCCCCCTAATCATTGGGTTATTTATACATACCCCAGCCATAATGTGCAGCAAATGCATTAGGCGCTCAAGCCATTTTTCGGGAATCCTTCAAACCTTTTGCAATTTTTATTGAGCTGTGATGAAGGTTAACCCTCATTTAATTGGATGTTAGATTTTTCCCACTGCCCTGAAATATCACTGGAATACGGTCAAAAAGCGTTGACATGGATAAGGAACAATAAATAATGCAGTAGACTTTGCACACCAACTCCTCTGACCACACAACAACCCACAGTGGCCCTGAATTTACTGCGTCCCACGGATTCCCCGATGCACAGAGGTAGGTAATCAACCAAAGGACACTAAAATCATAAGCTTCTGCAAAACACTGTCTGCCACCCCAGACATAAACATGGACAAAAACACTGAAATCCTTTGAATTTATAATTCATGAAGGCAAACAGCATGGTTGGTCACCATTAAGATAAAACATAAATTATTTGATAAAGATGCAGGAATAAAATAAAATAAGTCCCTAAATCCAACAATCCAAAGAACAATAATGACTTAAGAGCATCAAAGATCTGCTGGTCATTTATGATAGTCACCAAAATACAACTGATTTTTGTTCTCATACTGTATTTAATAATAGGCCAGCCTCACCAGATCACTGCCCATAACATACTGTAGTTCTGTATGAAAAATGAGCATGTTTCAGAATTTACACTTAGTTTCAATTCATTCATTAATTTTCCTTCAAATCTGATAAGAACACATACAAAGTTATGGAAAATTATGTAATAATGATAACAATAATAATGGAAGGTTACCTTTAACTCATTGCATACTATTGAGAGCGATAGATGTCCAATCAATTCGGACTTGGGGCTGGCAGCGAACGTTCCAAATGGATTGGAGATCTATCACTGTCAGTAGTAATGATCATTCAACACCAGCCATCCCAGTTAAAATGAATTTGGATATATGTTGCTGTCAATGGCAGTGATTGAGTTAAAAGGAAGTTTGAAGAGACATGCAATCTAGAGATCCTCCTGACAATTAAGAGGTATAAATTCAACCAACAAAGTGAGATAACTGAAGCTTATTAGGGTACACTCCAATGGCGTACCGCAAGCCACACGTCACTTCCGCTCATTAATATTCATGACATTAGCTACTGTTGCTAAGTAGGGACAAGCCACCGTTTCTCCCTAGTAGGAAATGAATGGAAATCTTGTACGACGGTGATGTTTACAGAGCTAAACCTACCAATTCTCTCCCAAAAAAATGTGCCTGGTGCCAAATTTACTGGCAAAGATGTGGAAGAACATAAAAATGTTCAGTTAAAGAGATGGCTTGAGTGTCGAAGGCTGAAAAAAACGAGCTGACCTAAGCATAGCCTTAGCTTTTTTATCGACGCGACTGACAATGACATTCTCCTGCTTCAACAAGCTATCCTTTACCATCAGACCTGTCTTTCTTATATATCCTCTGGTTGTCCTACGTCTCTTACCGTTCTTGGGGGTAATTTAGTTAGCTTTGTGTAGCGATCGCAAATGCTACTCAGTGACAGCCAACGAACACTTTTAATTTTTTCATTGATAACAAATCTTAATTCTATAATTTATTTACCGTTCCCCCTTACTAAAGTTTTTTTTTTTTTAATATATATAACAGAAACGGTAACAGTGGCAGTCAGATACCATTGTAATTCTTTTCAGGTCATTCGTTGTCAGAAAGAAGCAGTACGGCACAACGTTACGCTAAAAAAATAAGTTAAAAATATAAAAATGGCTTACCTCTTTGTCCTCTGAAAGACCATGCCAACCCAACAAAATGTTTACTGCATATCAAATGTGAATGGATTCACCGAGCTGGTGTTAAAGTCCGTGCAAGTTGATTCGGTCTTCACATTTTTTCCTCCCGAGTTTTTGGTTTCCGGAAACGTATGAAGAAAACATCCTTCATGTGTCGTAATGTCTAGAGTCATTTCTACAAGTTCCAAAAAAGCAATGCGTGATCGGCATGTTCGTTTTTGAAAGATTACCGGAGAAAAGTAGCACAAATTAAGTTGTTTCTATACGAAGGTGGGTCTACATTGTCCCACTTCGGCTTTACTTTCGCTTTACGATGCGACGTCATGGTCTAAAAATAGCATACGTGCGGTACGCCATTATGTGGCATTGTAGAACAAGTTCATCAGAGACTACCACTACTAGTTTTTGGAATCAGTATTGATGGTGTCAGATGCTTCAAACTTAAAGAGACATAACTCAAATGAGCTAAATCTGCACATGTCTGCCGAAAATGTGTAAACTTACTGAGCAGCACAGTAAAGCAGTGTTTCAGCCGAAATATGTTGCAACGCAAATATGTTTGCTCTCCAGACAAAACATAGCATTTACTGAAACGAAAATCAAGATACGATAAAATCTGAAAATATATCTGATTTCTGCCTGAAACGACTGTGGAAGTGCACACCTAGTCAAACAAGAAGAATATCCAATGTTTTGACAACGTCACTACTGTATAAAACAATCTTTTCAAGAGTCAGTGCAGATAGGCTCAACTAGACAGACTGGGACTGTAGGTGAAACAGGTGTCAATGGAAACAGCAATGCAGTTGAAGGCATAACACGACAAGATGAAAATGTCAACCTCTGCAAACTGACAAGAAGAATAACAACAAAAAAAGGTCATTGCACCGCAGTGCTAAATAAAAACACTTTACATTAGAGTTGGATAGAGCAGCTACATGTAATAAAAAGTCAAATCAAAAGTCTGAAAATCAATCTTCAGTGTGGAAAAAAAAAAAACTAAATCATTGCTTGACACAAAAGGTTGTTAGATTTTCCAGCCATTTTGGAAGGAGCAAACATGGTTGCAATATGAGGACAAACAAATGACCTACCTGTTCCATATGCCAGCAGTGTCCTCAAATTGTTGACCCAATAAACCCTTGACCACCTGAATACATAACCCATCACAAGAAAAGGTGCTCTTTAAAGAGGGCAAGTTTACCCCAGACAAGCAAAACATGTCTTGGCCCTGCATCGGTCTCAGATTGGCTGCATGGAAGAGCAGACTTGTGTTTTTCTGTTCTATTAATTAAATTTTGACTTTCAAGTTTTATTTTACATTTATATATATATATTAGGGCTGTCAAACAATTAAAACGTTTAATCGAGTTAATCACAGCCTAAAAATTAATTAATCGTAATTAATCGTAATTAATCGCAATTCAAACCATCTCTAAAGTATGCCATATTTTTCTGTAAATTATTGTTGGATTGGAATGATAAGACACAAGACGGATATATACATACAACATACTGTACATATGGGCTGTATTTGTTTATTTTAACAATAAATCCACAAATGGCATTATTAACATTCTTTCTGTTTAAGTGAGCCACAGATAGTAAGACTTGTAGTTCATAAAAGATAAATGTTATAGTTACAGTAATAATAATAATAAGTTATAGTAATTTTATATTAAAACCCCTCTTCATATTTTCGTTTTAATAAAATTTGTACAATTTTCAATCAAAAGTAGAGTTAATATAATAATAATAATAATAAGAATAAAAATAACAATAATAAGAATTTAGTGACCAAACTCTGAGTAATGCCAGTTCACTTTGCATTGTTGTTTAGCTGTGTGAGAATAGGGCCTCAATACTACAGACTGAAGTGCTTTTCTTTTTGTGAACATTATTTTTTTTGAGAGATAGCAATATTATTTTTGTTGTGCTTTCACTAAATGATACTTCTGTTTGTTGTGAAGGAGTTTCAGAAGCTTATGCCAATAAACGGCACAGCCCAAAGAACCCCTGTGTCCTCTCGCCTTTATAACAGATATATCTCTGTGCATATCTTACCCAAAATACAACAAGAGACACATAATTGCCACTAAAAGAAAGCAAACTTACCGAAATCTGTGTGGAGCACAAAGCAACAGCATAAACGTCTCACAACTACTAATTCTCCCACTATTAGAAGGAATAACATTAGTATGGAACGGCGCTGCGCTGCCCCCAAGCGGCCGGTGGCATTCTCTTCACTCTTAATGTCCATAAACAGCGTCACTGAAATCTGTTTGAGGCAATGCGAGAGCGGCTCATTCAGTGCATGCGTTAATTGCGTCAAATATTTTAACGTGATTAATTTAAAAAAATAATTAACGCCCGTTAACGCGATAATTTTGACAGCCGTAATATATATATATGTACTGTATATATTTAGGTTTATTCAAATTTTATTTTCATGATCACGAGCTCGTCTCAGTTTTTGTTCAACTTTCAAAAGTCTGATCTTATTTTGGTCTCTCTTCTCAAGCAAATCTTGGTCTTTAGCACAATACTATTAGTTGAAGTATCAGAGTGGCATGAGTGGGCCAGCCAATTGATATTTATAGTATATAAACACTGCACTGCTGTAATAAGATTTCTGTGTAGTTGTGGTGCTTGGCATGTATCTGTGACCATTGTTGAGATATATTTCCATTTATTCACAATAATCATATGTGGACATTGCATTCTCCATCATAAGACAGTATAGGCCATTGAAAAGCAGCACATCTGAAAAATATTAGCTAGTCCCTGCCCCCAAGTTAGAGGGGAGAAAAAGAGTCCGAGGAGATAGGAAGGGACTTTTGTTTTTCCGTCCTTTGTCTGGGTACCATGTCTCGTGTTTTCTGTCTGTGTGTCTTTCAGTGTAAATTCTTAGTTCTTTTTTATTTCCGAATTTTATGTCGTCATCTCCTGTTCTTTATAAGAATAAAACAACCTGTAACAAGGATAAATCGACTATTTTCCTTCACCATGTAACATTGTTTTGGACAGGTAAATTTCCAACGCGACCTTAATTCCATATCTCCTCCATGAGTTCCCTACTAAGGGATGCTAGCCAGGTCTATGAGGCTTATCATTGCCATGAACAGGTTGAGAAGATGAAGGTAACAGGTAGAAAATGAAGCTTCTCATGGTTATTGCATCAAAACCAAATTGCATAGAAAAAATTGTGCAAATATTTTCTCTGAAATGATAACAACTTCACTGCTCTAATGGCTGAAGTGAAATCCATATGGTGCTAAACACCTAATGATATCTGTCATCATTTTTCTTAATCTCCTCATGCATTTTTGAGCCAGTGACTGGTGTGTGCCCTTCCAGCAGGTGGACATGTGTCCTATCACTGTTAACTCAGTGGTTAATCGTGGAAGCAGGAGCTCCTACTGACATTTAGGGGTGGAGTGGTTCCTCTGACTTTATCTTTCAGGCTCTTGGGAATTTAGGATGTCATAGTTTCACTGCACCTGAACTTCATGTCATATACACTAGGTCATTACTCTTACACACACTCCAAATGTTAGTACACTAATGCAAAAATGTATTTTTGTTAGCCTTTATTTAACCAGGACATTCCCGTTGAAACAAGGATTTCATTGGTCAAGACAGCATCATAGAATAGAATAGAATAGAATAGAATAGAATAGAATAGAATAGAATAGAATAGAATAGAATAGAAAGCCTTTATTGTGACTGTACAGAGTACAATGAGATTTAAAGCTTCAACATAACCACATCCAACAAAACTACATTAAGACTAATAAAAATACATAAGATAAATAATAACGCAAAACAAATAATAACAATTTATAGTGTGCACCTATAGTATAAGAATAAAATGAATTAGTGACTAGCAGCTAGGGGTCATATGGTGGTAACATAACAGTGTGCATAGGACAACACAAAGGTTTCGAACTAAAAACAGACCGCATACCTTAGAATGGCTGAAAATGTGAATACATAATAGAGCAGAACATTCATGTAAAACACACACATAAATGAAATGAGGATGCTAGCAGGTCACTTACAACAATGTTAAAAACACACAAAAATTAATTCCATCAATCACAAAGTGCTCTAAAATGCATGCCATACAGAGTGAATGAACCGTGTCGGTGCTTTTCAGATGTGTGTAGTCATGTACACAGTCATGTAGTGTAACTCACAGGTGTCTGAGATGTAAAGATTATTTGTGTGTGGCTATCATACACATATACATAATAGCGGGGACTGAACTGAGTACACATCCATAGATACAGTACATGTGCGGTAGTACACTATATTATACAACTGATGGCTTTTGTCTCGATTTTTTTAATGTTATGTAAACCACTTTGAATTACCTTTTATTGAATTGTGCTTTCCAAATAAATTTGCGTTGTCTTTACAAAGGTATCATAAAAACTGTGAATCTTGACGAATCCATGTTCCCAACTTCCTACTAAGTATTGGATTCATTGTTTCATTGTGTGTGTATGTATATGGCGGAAAACACGGACAAGACTGAAAAAGCAGTGTCTTCTCTTGCACCCCTTTCTTGCACCCCTTTTTAAAATAAACTGCTGTATTTTAAACCAAAATAACTGTTGTGTAAGCCACGGGTATCTACTTCATAACTATCGCTTAATTGTATTTTTTTTGTTACTGTCTCATGTTCCCCTATATTTTAGATGATAAATAATTGGTCCAAACAAAGAAAAAAAAATAAAAAATGTTTAAACTGGTAAATATATGGAAAATAAAATCTGGACCATTCCTTTATATCTGCGATATCTGCATTGCGACCCTTGTTATATTACCATGTTTCACCCATAAAATCCCCCCCAAAATCCAGCTGTGCCATTCACAGCATAGTCTTGACACTTGGTGATACATGCTACATGGAGTTTTTGGATCGAAAAGAGGTAAGTACGCGATAATATCTCTTTAAAATCATGGCGTCTTTAATTATGCTCTCGCATGCTCTCACCTCCAATTAGGATTTTGCTGTTTAATTTTTATTTTTTTTTAATGCCCTCAGTTCAAAATTTTTCTTCCCCCATCCTTCCAATGATGAATCACACACGCATTTAGGACAATTTTGAAATTTGGCCAAATTGGGGGTCTCAGAGCGGAACTTCAAGTCACCTGAGTGTTTTCCGCGATACATACATACATACATATTATATATATATATATATATATATATATATATATATATATAGATTATATATATATATATAGATTATATATATATATATATATATATATATATATATATATATATATATATATATATATATATATATTAGGGGTATCAAACGATTAAAATTTAAAAAAAAAAATTAAAAATCTTATATATATATATATATATATATATATATATGTCAGAGGTTGCGCTAGACTTTTTCGTTGTCTGTCATTTTGACTGACAGGGTCATAAAAATCCGGTCATAATCTATTTTTACCCGTCACTTAAATTTTTTAAATGATGATAATGACATTGTGGAGACCCTTTGTTTGGCATAATTCACCTTCCGTACTTGAGCGCCGAGCGCGTTTACCGGCTACGACAGTCACGTGACAGAGACACTTAAGAGCCGCGCGCGGTCCCCTCTCTATCCACTTGCTCTCGCTATATGATTGGCCGAAGAGTCGAAATGCTCTCCCGTGAAATGCATGTTTAAAAATGTTCCCGTTGTTACTTCTTGCGTTCGCTTATAAGTGCCCATTTAAAAAGGAAAAGCGATGGATGATACTACACACAGAGCGTATTATTAACAAATGTTAAAGTTGTATAATCATATAGCGAGAATAAGGAACGTCACTGACAAGCGCAGGCCCCTGCGAGTGGATAGTGAGGGGTCTAGGATAGTGCGCCTACAGCTAACAAGACTCTTAACATTGCATACCGCTTCAACATATTCAATAGTATTTAGTTTTCATTCATTTTAAATTAATATTCTGTCTGAACAAGCTTAACAGAGAATCCACACCGTGCCATCATCACACATCAAGCAGATGAGGTTACATATGGAACAATAAAATTAACAGTTCACCTGCTGTGGCCTGAAGGGAGTCTTACACCTTCCTCCTGGTGCGCATGGACTTGAATTGCGTGCCCGCTTGTGCAGTCCCTGTTTTTTCACCTCTTTTATCAACACCATCGTCGTTTTGGGGCTTTTTGAAGAAACTTCGGACACTCAGTTGCCTTGACATTTTTCAGAGTAAGGCCAACGACGTCATGCATCAAGAGAGACAATAGCTAATTAATAAGCTCACTCGTCACCCTGTGGTCTGGGGTGTGAATTGCAACCGGTCAAAATGACGGATGAACTTCAGTTTTTTCCGTCACCGTTTTGAACAATCGGTCAACGACGGAAAATATTCGGTTAACGCGACCCCTGATATATGTATATATATATATATATATATATATATATATATATATATATATATATATATGTATATATATATATATATATATATATATATATATATATATATATGTATATATATATATATATATATATATATATATATATATATATATATATATATATATATAATTACTAAAGGCTAAGTCAGTAGGATATGTTCCAAATATCCATGATCCTGAGTATTAAAGGCAAATCTGGGAATACATTTAATTTAAAAAGAATTATAATGATACATGGAATTGGCATCTGAGGTGTCCTGTAATGATTTAGCAGCATTCTTTACAAACAAAGTACTAAAGATTAGACAGACTGTGTGCAACAGATTAACAATTGTTACACTAAATGCCTCCCAAAATGTCCCCCACGTCAATCTTAGACAGTTTAGCCTCTTGGACTATGTCACTTTAACAGAAATTGTGTCAAAATTAAAGCCCACAACATGCTGCCTTGACATCCTTCCTCCAAACTTTTTCAAAACTGTTTTTCATTGCATAGCCCCAGACATACTTCAGATTATAAATACTTCTCTCCAAACAGGAGAGTTTCCTCAGACTTTAAAAACTGCAGTAGTAAAACCTCTCCTCAAAAAACCTAATCTGGATGCCTCAACCATTAGTAATTACAGGCCAATATCAAATCTGACATTCTTGGAGAAAATTATCGAAAGGGTTGTGTTCGAACAGATCCAGACTTTTATGATGCAAAACAATCTTTTTGACTCATTTCAGTCTGGATTTCGGCCACTACACAGCACCGAGACCGTGCTTATCAAAGTCCTAAATGATATTCATCGGAATACCGATGCAGGCAAATCATCTGTTCTGTTACTATTGGATCTCAGCGCCGCATTCGACACGGTTGATCACAACATACTACTCAGCAGATTGGAACAGTGGGTAGGGCATACTGACACTATTCTTCAATGGTTCACATCCTATTTACATGATAGGGATTTCTTTGTGTCAATCGGAAACTATCAGTCAGAACGAACCAAATTCAAGTAAGGAGTCCCTCAAGGGTCAATTCTTGGACCACTCTTATTTAACATCTATATGCTTCCGTTAGCTCAGATAACGGAACAGTATGACATCTCCTATCACGCCTATGCAGACGACACACAACTGTACATTTCTGTGTCCCCACATGATTATAGTCCCTTAGTCTCCCTGAGTAAATGCATTCATCAAATCAATGAATGGATGTGCCAGAATTTTCTCCAGTTAAATGTGGAGAAGACAGAGGTGATCATTTTTGGGCCAAAAACGGAAAGGTCAAAGATAAGCAGCCAACTTAGCACAATGTCACTTACAGCTACAAATCAAGTCAGAAACCTTGGCGTAATTATTGACTCAGACCTAAAATTTGATTGCCATCTAAAGTCCGTCACTAAATCCGCTTATTACCACCTAAAAAATATAACCAGAATTAAGGGGCTTCTGAGTCAACAAGACATGGAAAAACTTATGCATGCATTCATTTTCAGCAGATTGGACTATTGCAACGGTATATTTACAGGTCTTGATAAAAAATCAGTCAGGAAGCTGCAGCTAGTACAGAATGCTGCAGCCAGAGTCCTCACAAATACAAGGAAGCTGGACCACATTACACCGGTTTTGAAATCGCTACACTGGCTTCCAGTAAGTCAAAGGATAAACTATCAAATACTACTGCTCATCTACAAAACACTTAATGGCCTTGAACCAAAATACATGCTTGACTTGTTAGAATCCTATGAGACATCTAGACCCCTAAGGTCGTCTGGAACCGGTCTTCTGCATGTTCCAAGAACAAGAACCAAGCAGGGGGAGGCAGCATTTAGTTATTATGCTCCCCACCTCTGGAACAAGTTACCTGAACGTCTGAAGTATGCGCAAACTGTTAGCTCTTTTAAATCAGGGCTAAAAACGCTTTTGTTTAGCACTGCATATCCATAACTGTCTATATATTTTAATCTACTTGCTTTCTATTCCTCTTGTGCTTATCTCCATTGCTGATTTCAATTATTATTAGCAGTAGTAGTTTTTGTTTTATTTTTATTTCTGTTTTATTTTTATTTATTTATTTTTATTCTATTTGTGATTAAATGCGATCTTTTGTCTTTGTTTTTACGTTGTATTGATTTAAATGTGATTTTTATGATCTTCATGTGATGTAAAAAACTTTGAATTGCCTTGTGTTGAATTGTGCTATATAAATAAATTTCCCTTGCCTTGCCTTACATCCAGAAATTTTAAATTTTATTATTTCTAGAATTCAACTCCATACAAAACTAAATAATCATCTTGCAAATAATCGCTAACTTGCCGATACTGGGTCTGTTGTACATTCCATTCCCCATTTTGCATTTTTTTCCCCCAATTCCTTTCTTGTTACCTAATTGAACATCTCGGCATTCCCCTTCTTTTGTTCACTAGATCCTCTATCTCACCATAGCAGCTTCCTAAACTCGTTGCATTACTCTAGCAGTACTGTCTCTTGGATCTCTTCCCAGTGCCAGACCTCGTCCAAGGGGAGAGTCAGTGTCACTGTAGATTAATGCTTTGTTAGCCAACTAATCAACTCCCATTGGTCTGGAAACAGAGTGGACTGTGGCACTGCTCAGATAGGGAGGTGATTCTATCCCATATCTTTTCCACTCAACTTCTTGAGGCCAAGAAACACTGTTCACACTTATCCCCCAGACTGTGTGACGATGATCCTGCTGAATACTGAAGAGAAATAGGAAGTTACGAGACTTCTAGCACTGCAAATGACTGAGTCTGAAGTAATCAAGCTGAGTGGCTGTGTAGGAAAAAGGAAACTAATGAGGGTACTTGTGGTGAGATTTCATTGCCATTGCAACAAAGACAAATTGTTTTTGTATTCACTTTTTAATTAAAGTAGAATAATACACCCTATAAGTCAGGATAAGAGGTAAACTAAGTTAAAACTAATGTAGTTTAGTACATAAAGTGATGAAAAAAGTCTTGTTTTAGATAACTTTTGTTGGCAACCTTGTGGAAAAACAATCTTTTCTGGGGTTGCTTGTAATGGGAAAACAATAAAGCAGTATCGTATGTATTTTAAATTTGCATTTTAGTGTTTATTCAAGTGGTTGTGAAAGCTAATTGATAGAGTGGACCATGTAATCTAAGTGATTTTTTTTTTTTTTTTTTTTTTTATTGCTCTACCCCATGAATTGGACAGCGAATATACAGTATACTGGGCCTCAGAGCCCCTGTTTTAATTGATATTTGATCATATGAATACATAGCAACAAATCATAAAAAGACATTCAGTTGTACAATTTGCCTATAATTGCCATTAATTCTGTACAGTATCAACCTGACCTCCAGAATAATATGTAATACAATACAAAATGTGGATTTTGTGCTTTTGGATAGGCTATGGTCGCTCGTTGAAGCGACTGTAAGTCTTATATAAACACTTTCAACAGTGAAAAAAGCTGGAAGAAAAATGATATAATATAGAGTCATTGATCATTATCACTTACCTCAAGATGAATATTTTTTTGCTTCACTCAATTAAACATTACCATGATTCCTCCTTTATCTTTCACACTTAATCAACCAGGGCTTGACTGTATTCTCCGTCCCTCTCATTGCTTCCTAATCATGTTCAGTGAACACTACCTCATTGACCAAAGACCAGCAGGGGAAAAATTAAATTAAGTATTAACTAATGATATATCCCATACTCTTGTTTCAAGGCATTTCCTGATCCATGGTTCAGTTGTATGCATATTGAAAACTAGCCAATAGAGGGTTGGGGGGCATTGGCAGAAATTTAGGCTGATTTCCCATCTAAAATAATTTCAATAATAATGCAAATGCTTTGTTTTTTCACTGTTCTAATATTAGGAAGGTTTTTTTTTTTTTGTAAATTTACTGTCAAGTTACGGTTTTGAAAATAAATCAACCTGACAGTTTTAGGACTCGTAAAAGATTAGCATTTATCTGAAGGACATCTACTTACTCTGCTCTTTCAGGGAGTTTGTCAGGCTTTTTTTTTTTTTTTTTTTAATGAAAGAGTTGAAGAGCATCGTCACTCATTGGCGCTACTTTTATTTCTCTACTACCCTCTCAATATAGTATGCAGTGTAGGCGATTTCTTGCAATTAATTACAAATGTTCCTTCAATATGATCACATTCTTGTACCAATGAACTATGCCGACACGGAAAACTTTATGATTGGCATGACATCTTTCTTTAAAACTTGGAACATTTTCTTGGTTTTGGTTTGAATGATTGGTAGAATTGTATCATTTCAACAAATCTGAAATGAATCCAGCTCACTGACAAGGTGACACACAGTATGTGAACACTCAGAGGGCACCTCAAAATTATTATGTCAAAACAAGTTTTTACTCTTAATTCCTAAAATTCAATCACTAAAAAAGAATCGTGAATATGATGTCCAATCAATATTAATGCAAAAGAAAATAAATTAACGATTTGTACAGTTAAGTATAAGTTTATTTGTTTACTTTAAAAAGCAAGTAACATTAACAGTACAGAATAAGAGTCACGATGTATTTAAAAAAAAAAAAACTTAGTCATCAGTATGTTACTACAGAGTGCCATTTTATGAAGCAGGTATCATCTTGCCTGGTTACACCAGACTCACCGCTGTTCCAGCTATTGAGTCTGGCCACCTTTCAGCGGATACAATTTCCAGGGCGGAGCAAGCCACAGCAAACAGACAGTGGAGTGGACCAATCAGCGACGGGCAGACGTGACGTTAGTAAAACGACGAGGGCAGGACGAGGGACTTGCGCGTGGAAGTAAACATACGAGGAGAGCGGAGTTTATTCAACATGGCTAGCGCGAGACAGACTGTTGTCAATGACTCATGTCGATGTGTTTTTGGTAATTTAAAACTGATTTTACCGTGGATTGGAACATATTCTCGGCTCTCCTGTTCACCATCTGTGTTGTTGTGGAGACGACTTCCGACGCACAAGAGTGACGTTGCTCGTTAAGAACACGTCACGCAAATAAACAAATCTGATTTGTCGATTGATTTTGTACCTGCTCGAGAGGCCGTTAATGGGCTGGTTCCCAGACTTTTCTCTCAGTGTTTGAAAAATACAGGGAGAACAGTCTGGCCGTGCCAGGCAAGGTATCATCCCCACTCCCCAGTGAAGTGAGTAGCTATTGGCTATCCTAAAAGTCGCTAGATTTCGCTGGATGACGTCATCACCTAATTTGGATGTAATGGTAATGGACGCTGTAGGAGAGAGGAATAATGTTGTGGGAGAGGCAAAGAGTGATTAAAAAAAAAAAAAAAAAAAACACTACATATGTTTAGAACTAGAAATGAACTCTAACCCTAACTTTTTTTTAACATTGCCAAACGAATTGGACCAGAAATACAATACAGTAAAAGAGTAAAAAAATGATGGTAACTTGTCACTAGATTTATCACTACTCACTTTTGACGAAAAAAGTAGCCCAGAGGCTGTAGAAAGTCGCCAGATTTAGTGAGAAAGTCATCAAGTTGGCAACACTGATAATGGAGGGACGATTATATTTTGGAACTAGAAACTGCAATTTCGGGAGAAATTACACACCTTGGTCTTTCCTCTGTGGAGATACAAATCTTAGCCCCACTCAGGTCTATCAATAGAATGGACCATAATGCCAGTCATTGGCACTAAACAAAGTTAAAGCCATTAGAAAAGATTGGGAGAATTGGACGTCCATGTCCGTCAATGGCAGCACCCTCCATAATTGTTAATGGAATCGGGGAAGTTTGGGGGACACGTCCTATTGATATGTAGTCATTTTCTGTTGATTTGGGAAAAAAAAAAAATTTCCCATTGAAAATGAATGGGAAGTTTGGACGTCCATGAACGTCAATGGCATCACCCTCCATAAGCGGCAATGCAATCGGGGACATTTGGGTGACACGTCCTAATGATATCTAGTCATTTTCTGTTGATTTGGGAAAAAAAAAAAAATCCCATTGAAAATGAATGGGAAAAATTTTGGACGTCCATGGACGTCAATGGTATCAACTTACATAAGCGTCAATGGAATCCAAGTACATTGGCATCAATAGAATGAACAAACATGAAGAAATGCCTTTGGAAATGAATGGGAAGTTTGGACGTCCATGGACGTCAATGGCATCACCCCCCATAAGCGGCAATGCAATCGGGGACATTTGGGGGACACGTCCTAATGATATCTAGTCATTTTCTGTTGATTTGAGGAAAAAAAAAAAATTTCCCATTGAAAATGAATGGGAAAAATTTTGGACGTCCATGGACGTCAATGGTATCAACTTACATAAGCGTCAATGGAATCCAAGTACATTGGCATCAATAGAATGAACAAACATGAAGAAATGCCATTGGAAATTAATGGGAAGTTTGGACGTCCGTGGACGTCAATGGCATCACCCTCCATAAGCAGCAATGCAATCGGGCACATTTGGGGGAAACGTCCTATTGATATCTAGTCATTTTCTGTTGATTTGGGGAAAAAAAAAAAAATTCCCATTGAAAATGAATGGGAAAAATTTTGGACGTCCATGGACGTCAATGGTATCAACTTACATAAGCGTCAATGGAATCCAAGTACATTGGCATCAATAGAATGAACAAACATGAAGAAATGCCATTGGAAATAAATGGGAAGTTTGGACGTCCATGAACGTCAATGGCATCACCCTCCGTAAGCGGCAATGCAATCGGGGACATTTGGGGGACACGTCCTAATGATATCTAGTCATTTTCTGTTGATTTGAGGAAAAAAAAAAATTTCCCATTGAAAATGAATGGGAAAAATTTTGGACGTCCATGGACGTCAATGGTATCAACTTACATAAGCGTCAATGGAATCCAAGTACATTGGCATCAATAGAATGAACAAACATGAAGAAATGCCATTGGAAATTAATGGGAAGTTTGGACGTCCGTGGACGTCAATGGCATCACCCTCCATAAGCAGCAATGCAATCGGGCACATTTGGGGGAAACGTCCTATTGATATCTAGTCATTTTCTGTTGATTTGGGGAAAAAAAAAAAAATTCCCATTGAAAATGAATGGGAAAAATTTTGGACGTCCATGGACGTCAATGGTATCAACTTACATAAGCGTCAATGGAATCCAAGTACATTGGCATCAATAGAATGAACAAACATGAAGAAATGCCATTGGAAATAAATGGGAAGTTTGGACGTCCATGAACGTCAATGGCATCACCCTCCGTAAGCGGCAATGCAATCGGGGACATTTGGGGGACACGTCCTAATGATATCTAGTCATTTTCTGTTGATTTGAGGAAAAAAAAAAATTTCCCATTGAAAATGAATGGGAAAAATTTTGGACGTCCATGGACGTCAATGGTATCAACTTACATAAGCGTCAATGGAATCCAAGTACATTGGCATCAATAGAATGAACAAACATGAAGAAATGCCTTTGGAAATAAATGGGAAGTTTGGACGTCCATGAACGTCAATGGCATCACCCTCCGTAAGCGGCAATGCAATCGGGGACATTTGGGGGACACGTCCTAATGATATCTCGTCATTTTCTGTTGATTTGAGGAAAAAAAAAAATTTCCCATTGAAAATGAATGGGAAAAATTTTGGACGTCCATGGACGTCAATGGTATCAACTTACATAAGCGTCAATGGAATCCAAGTACATTGGCATCAATAGAATGAACAAACATGAAGAAATGCCATTGGAAATTAATGGGAAGTTTGGACGTCCGTGGACGTCAATGGCATCACCCCCCATAAGCGGCAATGCAATCGGGGACATTTGGGGGACACGTCCTATTAATATCTGGTCATTTTCTGTTGATTTGGGGGAAAAAAAAAAAAATTCCCATTGAAAATGAATGGGAAAAATTTTGGACGTCCATGGACGTCAATGGTATCAACTTACATAAGCGTCAATGGAATCCAAGTACATTGGCATCAATAGAATGAACAAACATGAAGAAATGCCATTGGAAATGAATGGAAATTTTGTTGTCCATGGACGTCAATGGCAGCACCCCCTATAAGCGTCAATGGAGTTCGGAACGTTTGGGGGAGACGTACTATTGATAACTGGTCATTTTCTGATGATTTGGGGAAATTTAGTTTTTTCCCCATTGAAAATGAATGGGAAAAATTTTGGACGTCCATGGACGTCAATGGCAGCACCCCCCATAAGCGTCAATGGAGTTGGGGACGTTTGGGGTATACGTCCTATTAATATCTGGTCATTTTCTGTTGATTTGGGGAAATTTAGTTTTTTCCCCATTGAAAATGAATGGGAAAAATTTTGGACGTCCATGGCCGTCAATGGCATTGACATCCATATAGTCAAATGAATCCAAGTACATTGGCATCAATAGATTCGACATGCATGGCCGTCAATGGCATCAATGCAATGTAAAGTCCATTGGAAATACTATTGAAAGTGAATGGGAACTTTTCCCATTGGAAATGAATGGGATAGTTTTTGGCAAATATCCGGAGAACCGTAAATTTTTTCCAAATTCTGTATACAATCTTTATGCCCCCCACCGTCCCGGAATTTTTGATGTCCAAATTATGTGATTTGCTCAAAAATTGTAGGACAAGTAGCGTTTTGAAAAAGTTGTAAAAAATCGGAAAATTGCCGTTTACGGGCGAACGAAAAATTTTTCGGGGTCGTTTGAAAAATTCCCATCGTCGCGCGAAAATTCCGGTCGTGTCGATACTTGAACGGTGCCGATCGGTGGTACGGTTCGGGCTGCGCGGCGCGCCGAAAAAACGCGGAGAAACCATTGCATAATAATAATAATAACTAGAAACTGCAATTTCGGGAGAAATTACACCTTGGTCTTTCCTCTGTGGAGATACAAATCTTAGCCCCACTCAGGTCTATCAATAGAATGGACCATAATGCCAGTCAATGGCACTAAACAAAGTAAAAGCCATTAGAAAAGATTGGGAGAATTGGACGTCCATGGCCGTCAATGGCGGCACCCTTCATAAGCGTCAATGGAATTGGAGAAGTTTGGGGGACACGTCCTATTGATATCTGGTCATTTTTTGTTGATTTGGGGAAAAAAAAAAATTCCCATTGAAAATGAATGGGAAAAATTTTGGACGTCCATTGACGTCAATGGTATCAATTTACATAGGCGTCAATGGAATCCAAGTACATTGGCATCAATAGAATGAACAAACATGAAGAAATGCCATTGGAAATTAATGGGAAGTTTGGACGTCCATGGACGTCAATGGCATCACCCTCCATAAGCAGCAATCCAATCGGGGACATTTGGGGGACACGTCCTATTGATATCTGGTCATTTTTTGTTGATTTGGGGAAAAAAAAAAATTCCCATTGAAAATGAATGGGAAAAATTTTGGACGTCCATGGACGTCAATGGTATCAACTTACATAAGCGTCAATGGATACCAAGTACATTGGCATCAATAGAATGAACAAACATGAAGAAATGCCATTGGAAATGAATGGGAAGTTTGGACGTCCATGGACGTCAATGGCATCACCCTCCATAAGCGGCAATCCAATCGGGGACATTTGGGGGACACGTCCTAATGATATCTAGTCATTTTCTGTTGATTTGGGGGAAAAAAAAATTCCCATTGAAAATGAATGGGAAAAATTTTGGACGTCCATGGACGTCAATGGTATCAATTACATAAGCGTCAAAGGAATCCAAGTACATTGGCATCAATAGAATGAACAAACATGAAGAAATGCCTTTGGAAATGAATGGGAAGTTTGGACGTCCATGAACGTCAATGGCATCACCCTCCATAAGAGGCAATGCAATCGGGGACATTTGGGCGACACGTCCTATTGATATCTAGTCATTTTCTGTTGATTTGGGGAAAAAAAAAAAATCCCATTGAAAATGAATGGGAAAAATTTTGGACGTCCATGGACGTCAATGGTATCAACTTACATAAGCGTCAATGGAATCCAACTACATTGGCATCAATAGAATGAACAAACATGAAGAAATGCTATTGGAAATGAATGGGAAGTTTGGACGTCCATGGACGTCAATGGAATCACCCTCCATCAGCGGCAATGCAATCGGGGACATTTGGGGGACACGTCCTAATGATATCTAGTCATTTTCTGTTGATTTGGGGGAAAAAAAAAAATTCCCATTGAAAATGAATGGGAAAATTTTTGGACGTCCATGGACGTCAATGGTATCAACTTACATAGGCGTCAATGGAATCCAAGTACATTGGCATCAATAGAATGAACAAACATGAAGAAATGCCATTGGAAATGAATGGGAAGTTTGGACGTCCATGAACGTCAATGGCATCACCCTCCATAAGCCAAAATGGAATTGGGAACATTTGGGGGAAACGTCCTATTGATATCTATTCATTTTCTGTTGATTTGGGGAAAAAAAAAAAATTCCCATTGAAAATGAATGGGAAAAATTTTGGACGTCCATGGACGTCAATGGTATCAACTTACATAAGTGTCAATGGAATCCAAGTACATTGGCATCAATAGAATGAACAAACATGAAGAAATGACATTGGAAATGAATGGGAAGTTTGGACGTCTGTGGACGTCAATGGCATCAAAATCCATAAGCGGCAATGCAATTGGGGACATTTGGGGGACACGTCCTAATGATATCCAGTCATTTTTTGTTGATTTGGGGAAAAAAAAAAATTTCCCATTGAAAATGAATGGGAAAAATTTTGGACGTCCATGGACGTCAATGGTATCAACTTACATAAGCGTCAATGGAATCCAAGTACATTGGTATCAATAGAATGAACAAACATGAAGAAATGACATTGGAAATGAATGCGAAGTTTGGACGTCCCTGGACGTCAATGGCATCACCCTCCATAAGCGTAAATGGAATTGGGGACGTTTGGGGTATACGTCCTATTAATATCTGGTCATTTTCTGTTGATTTGGGGAAATTTGGTTTTTTCCCCATTGAAAATGAATGGGAAAATTTTTGGACGTCCATGGACGTCAATGGCAGCACCCCCTATAAGCGTCAATGGAGTTCGGAACGTTTGGGGGAGACGTACTATTGATAACTGGTCATTTTCTGATGATTTGGGGAAATGTAGTTTTTTCCCCATTGAAAATGAATGGGAAAAATTTTGGACGTCCATGGACGTCAATGGCAGCACCCCCCATAAGCGTCAATGGAGTTGGGGACGTTTGGGGTATACGTCCTATTAATATCTGGTCATTTTCTGTTGATTTGGGGAAATTTAGTTTTTTTCCCCATTGAAAATGAATGGGAAAAATTTTGGACGTCCATGGCCGTCAATGGCATCGACATCCATATAGTCAAATGAATCCAAGTACATTGGCATCAATAGATTCGACATGCATGGCCGTCAATGGCATCAATGCAATGTAAAGTCCATTGGAAATACTATTGAAAGTGAATGGGAACTTTTCCCATTGGAAATGAATGGGATAGTTTTTGGCAAATATCTGGAGAACCGTAATTTTTTTCCAAATTCTGTATACAATCTTTATGCCCCCCACCGTCCCGGAATTTTTGATGTCCAAATTATGTGATTTGGTCAAAAATTGTAGGACAAGTAGCGTTTTGAAAAAGTTGTAAAAAATCGGAAAATCGCCGTTTACGGGCGAACGAAAAATTTTTCGGGGTCGTTTGAAAAATTCCCATCGTCGCGCGAAAATTCCGGTCGTGTCGATACTTGAACGGTGCCGATCGGTGGTATGGTTCGGGCTGCGCGGCGCGCCGAAAAAACGCGGAGAAACCATTGCATAATAATAATAATAAAGTTGTAGAATAACATAACCTTGTTCTTTCCTTTGGAAAGACCAAGGTAATAACTAGAAACTGCAATTTCGGGAGAAATTACACCTTGGTCTTTCCTCTGTGGAGATACAAATCTTAGCCCCACTCAGGTCTATCAATAGAATGGACCATAATGCCAGTCAATGGCACTAAACAAAGTAAAAGCCATTAGAAAAGATTGGGAGAATTGGACGTCCATGGCCGTCAATGGCGGCACCCTTCATAAGCGTCAATGGAATTGGAGAAGTTTGGGGGACACGTCCTATTGATATCTAGTCATTTTCTGTTGATTTGGGGAAAAAAAAAAAATTCCCATTGAAAATGAATGGGAAAAATTTTGGACGTCCATGGACGTCAATGGTATCAACTTACATAAGCGTCAATGGATACCAAGTACATTGGCATCAATAGAATGAACAAACATGAAGAAATGCCATTAGAAATTAATGGGAAGTTTGGACGTCCATGGACGTCAATGGCATCACCCTCCATAAGCAGCAATACAATCGGGGACATTTGGGGGACACGTCCTATTGATATTTAGTCATTTTCTTTTGATTTGGGAGAAGAAAAAAAATTTCCCATTGAAAATGAATGGGAAAAATTTTGGACGTCCATGGACGTCAATGGTGTCAACTTACATAAGCGTCAATGGAATCCAAGTACATTGGCATCAATAGAATGAACAAACATGAAGAAATGCCATTGGAAATGTATGGGAAGTTTGGACGTCCCTGGACGTCAATGGCATCACCCTCCATAAGCAGCAATGCAATCGGGGACATTTGGGGGACACGTCCTATTGATATCTAGTCATTTTCTGTTGATTTGGGGGAAAAAAAAAAAAATTCCCATTGAAAATGAATGGGAAAATTTTTGGACGTCCATGGATGTCAATGGCAGCACCCCCCATAAGCGTCAATGGAGTTGGGGACGTTTGGGGTATACGTCCTATTGATATCTGGTCATTTTCTGTCGATTTGGAGAAATTTAGTTTTTTCCCCATTGAAAATGAATGGGAAAAATTTTGGACGTCCATGGATGTCAATGGCAGCACCCCCCATAAGCGTCAATGGAGTTGGGGACGTTTGGGGTATACGTCCTATTGATATCTGGTCATTTTCTGTCGATTTGGAGAAATTTAGTTTTTTCCCCATTGAAAATGAATGGGGAAAATTTTGGACGTCCATGGAAGTCAATGGCAGCACCCCCCATAAGCGTCAATGGAATTGGGGAAGTTTGGGGGACACGTCCTATTGATATCTGGCCATTTTCTGTTTATTTGGGGAAATTTTGTTTTTTCCCCATTGAAAATGAATGGGAAACATTTTGGACGTCCGTGGCAGTCAATGGCATCGACATCCATATAGTCAATTGAATCCAAGTACATTGGCATCAGTAGATTCGACATGCATGGCCGTCAATGGCATCAATGCAATGTAAATTCTATGGAAATCCCATTGGAAGTGAATGGGACTTTTCCCATTCGAAATGAATGGGATAGTTTTTGGCAAATTTCCGAGGAAGCGTAATTTTTTTCCAAATTCTGTATACAACTTTTATGCCCCTCACCGTCCCGGAATTTTTGATGCCCAAATTATGTGATTTGGTCAAAAATTGTAGGACTAGATACATTTTGAAACTTTTTTTTTTTCATGGAAAATTGCCGTTTACGGACGAACGGAAAAATTTTCGGGGCCATTTGTAAAGTTTCCTGTGTCACGCGAAAATTCCGGTCGTGCCGATACTTGAACGGTGCCGATCGGTCTAACGGTTCGGGCTGTGAAGCGCGCGTTTTTTTTCCATTCAAAATGAATAGGAAAGTTTTTGGCAAATTTCCGGGGAACCGTAAATTTTTGCCAAATTCTGTATACAACTTTTATGCCCCTC
Source organism: Corythoichthys intestinalis (assembly GCF_030265065.1). NCBI lineage: Eukaryota > Metazoa > Chordata > Actinopteri > Syngnathiformes > Syngnathidae > Corythoichthys > Corythoichthys intestinalis. The sequence continues at coordinate 47,599,545 of NC_080399.1, forward strand.
AACGTCCCGGAATTTTTGATGCCCAAATTATGTGATTTGGTCAAAAATTGTAGGACTAGATACATTTTTAAACTTTTTTTATTTTTCGGAAAATTGCCGTTTACGGGCGAACGGAAAATTTTTCGGGGCCGTTTGAAAAATTCCCATCGTCGCGCGAAAATTCCGGTCGTGCCGATACTTGAACGGTACCGATCGGAGGTACGGTTCGGGCTGCGCGGCGCGCCGAAAAAAACGTCAACAATTATTGAATAATAATAATAAAAAACTAGAAACTGCAATTTCGGGAGAAATTACACACCTTGGTCTTTCCTCTGTGGAGATACAGATCTTAGCCCCACTCAGGTCTATCAATAGAATGGATCATAATGCCAGTCATTGGCAAAAAACAAAGTAAAAGCCGTTAGAAATGAATGGGAGAATTGGACGTCCATGGACGTCAATGGCGGCACCTTTCATAATTGTTAATGGAATCGGGGAAGGTTGGGGGACACGTCCTAATGATATCTAGTCATTTTCTGTTGATTTGGGAAAAAAAAAAAAAATTCCCATTGAAAATGAATGGGAAAAATTTTGGACGTCCATGGACGTCAATGGTATCAACTTACATAAGCGTCAATGGAATCCAAGTACATTGGCATCAATAGAATGAAAAAACATGAAGAAAAGCCATTGGAAATTAATGGGAAGTTTGGACGTCCGTGGACGTCAATGGCATCACCCTCCATAAGCAGCAATGCAATCGGGGACATTTGGGGGACACGTCCTAATGATATCTAGTCATTTTCTGTTGATTTGGGAAAAAAAAAAAATCCCATTGAAAATGAATGGGAAAAATTTTGGACGTCCATGGACGTCAATGGCATCACTCTCCATAAGCGGCAATGCAATCGGGGACATTTGGGGGACACGTCCTAATGATATCTAGTCATTTTCTGTTGATTTGGGAAAAAAAAAAAAATCCCATTGAAAATGAATGGGAAAAATTTTGGACGTCCATGGACGTCAATGGTATCAACTTACATAAGCGTCAATGGAATCCAAGTACATTGGCATCAATAGAATGAACAAACATGAAGAAATGGCTTTGGAAATGATTGGGAAGTTTGGACGTCCATGGACGTCAATGGCATCACCCCCCATAAGCGGCAATGCAATCGGGGACATTTGGGGGACAAGTCCTAATGATATCTAGTCATTTTCTGTTGATTTGGGGAAAAAAAAAAAATTCCCATTGAAAATGAATGGGAAAAATTTTGGACGTCCATGGACGTCAATGGTATCAATTTACATAAGCGTCAATGGAATCCAAGTACATTGGCATCAATAGAATGAACAAACATGAAGAAATGCCATTGGAAATGAATGGGAAGTTTGGACGTCCGTGGCCGTCAATGGCATCACCCTCCATAAGAGGCAATGCAATCGGGGACATTTGGGGGACACGTCCTATTGATATCTAGTCATTTTCTGTTGATTTGGGGAAAAAAAAAAAATTCCCATTGAAAATGAATGGGAAAAATTTTGGACGTCCATGGACGTCAATGGTATCAACTTACATAGGGGTCAATGGAATCCAAGTACATTGGCATCAATAGAATGAAAAAACATGATTAAAAGCCATTAGAAATGAATGGGAAATTTGGACGTCCATGGCCGTCAATGGCAGCACCCTTCATAACCGTCAATGTAATTGGGGAAGTTAGGGGGACACGTCCTATTGATATCTGGTCATTTAATGTTGATTTGGGGAAGAAAAAAAAATTCCCATTGAAAATGAATGGGAAAAATTTTGGACATCCATGGACGTCAATGGTATCAACTTACATAAGCATCAATGGAATCCAAGTACATTGGCATCAATAGAATGAACAAACATGAAGTAGAATCCAATGCCTCACCACATAGATGATGACTTTATATACATATCACACAACACTGCATATAGCAGATGGATAGCTCAGTGTTAATATCGCTGCCCTTGGTACGAGAGGATGGTGGTTCGATCCCCGATCAGCGTGAAGTTTCCTACTTTATGCGTAATACCTCAGAGTGGAATGGACGTCGCCGACGTCAAAAGTGCGGATGAAGCCGACATCCAACGAGCGGACGGCGCCGACGATCAACGAACAGATGGTGCCGACATCCAACGAGCGGACGGCGCCGACGATCAACGAACAGATGGTGCCGACATCCAACGAGCGGACGGCGCCGACGATCAACGAACAGATGGTGACGACGTCCAACGAGCGGACGGCGCCGACGATCAACGAACAGATGGTGACGACGTCCAACGAGCGGACGGTGCCGACATCTCACGTGGAACAGTGACGACGTTCAACAAGCAAACGTCAAAAGTGCAGAATGCGCCGTCCAACGAGCGGACGTCACCGACGTCCAAAGTGCTGACGCTGCCGACGTCCATCGAGCGGACGGTGCCGACGTCCAACGTGGGACAATGATGACGTTCAACATGCAAACGTCAAAAGTGCAGAATGCGCCGTCCGACGTCCAACGAGCGTACGTCACCGACGTCGAAAGAGCAGATGACGCCGACGTCCATCGAGCGGACGGTGCCGACATCTCACGTGGAACAGTGACGACGTTCAACAAGCAAACGTCAAAAGTGCAGAATGCGCCGTCCAACGAGCGGACGTCACCGACGTCCAAAGTGCTGACGCTGCCGACGTCCATCGAGCGGACGGTGCCGACGTCCAACGTGGGACAATGATGACGTTCAACATGCAAACGTCAAAAGTGCAGAATGCGCCGTCCGACGTCCAACGAGCGGACATCACCGACGTCCAAAGTGCTGACGGCGCCGACGTCCAACGAGCGGACGACACCGACGTCCAAAGTGCTGACGCTGCCGACGTCCATCGAGCGGACGGTGCCGACGTCCAACGTGGGACAATGACGACGTTCAACAAGCAAACGTCAAAAGTGCAGAATGCACCGTCCGACGTCCAACGAGCGGATGGTGACGACGTCAAAAGAGTGGACGACGCTGATGTCCAAAGTTTGGCGACGTCCAACGAGCGGACGTCACCAACGTCCAACGTGCTGACGCTGCTAACGTCCAAAGTGCTGACGCTGCCGACATCCAACGTACAGACGGCGCCGACGTCCAACGAGCGGACGGTGAAGACGTCCAACTAGCAAACGTCGCCGACATCCAACGTGCGGATGACGCCGACGTCCAGTCGCCGAAGTCCAACGTGCGGATGACGCCGACGTCCTAAAAATTCCCATTGAAAATGAATGGGAAAAAATTTGGACGTCCATAGACGTCAATGGCAGCACCCACCATAAGCGTCAATGGAATTGGGGACGTTTGGGGGACACGTCCTATTGAAATCTGGTCATTTTCTGTTGATTTGGGGAAATTTTGTCTTTTCCCGAATGAAAATGAATGGGAAAAATTTTGGACGTCCATGGCCGTCAATGGCATCAATTTACATAGGCATCAATGGAATCCAAGTACATTGATATCAATAGAATTGAACCATTTTTGATGCCCAAATTATGTGATTTGGGGAAAAAAAATCCCATTGAAAATGAATGGGAAAAATTTTGGATGTCCATGGAAGTCAATGGCGGCACCCTTCATAAGCGTCAATGGAATTGGGGACATTTGGGGGACACGTCCTATTGATATTTAGTCGTTTTCTGTTGATTTGGGAGAAGAAAAAAAAATTCCCATTGAAAATGAATAGGAAAAATTTTGGACGTCCATGGACGTCAATGGTTTCAACTTACATAAGCGTCAATGGAATCCAAGTACATTGGCATCAATAGAATGAACAAACATGAAGAAATTACATTGGAAATGAATGGGAAGTTTGGACGTCCATGGACGTCAATGGCATCACCCTCCATAAGCAGCAATGCAATCGGGGACATTTGGGGGACACGTCCTAATGATATCTAGTCATTTTCTGTTGATTTGGGGAGAAAAAAAAAATTCCCATTGAAAATGAATGGGAAAAATTTTGGACGTCCATGGACGTCAATGGTATCAACTTACATAAGCGTCAATGGAATCCAAGTACATTGGCATCAATAGAATGAACAAACATGAAGAAATGCCATTGGGATTTAATGGGAAGTTTGGACGTCCATGAACGTCAATGGCATCACCCTCCATAAGCGGCAATGCAATCGGGGACATTTGGGGGACACGTCCTAATGATATCTAGTCATTTTCTGTTGATTTGGGGAAAAAAAAAAATTCCCATTGAAAATGAATGGGAAAAATTTTGGACGTCCATGGACGTCAATGGTATCAACTTACATAAGCGTCAATGGAATCCAAGTACATTGGCATCAATAGAATGAACAAACATGAAGAAATGCCATTAGAAATTAATGGGAAGTTTGGACGTCCGTGGACGTCAATGGCATCACCCTCCATAAGCAGCAATGCAATCGGGCACATTTGGGTGAAACGTCCTATTGATATCTAGTCATTTTCTGTTGATTTGGGGAAAAAAAAAAAATTCCCATTGAAAATGAATGGGAAAAATTTTGGACGTCCATGGACGTCAATGGTATCAACTTACATAAGCGTCAATGGAATCCAAGTACATTGGCATCAATAGAATGAACAAACATGAAGAAATGCCATTGGAAATGAATGGGAAGTTTGAACGTCCCAGGACGTCAATGGCATCACCCTCCATAAGCAGCAATGCAATCGGGGACATTTGGGGGACACGTCCTATTGATATCTAGTCATTTTCTGTTGATTTGGGGAAAAAAAAAAAATTCCCATTGAAAATGAATGGGTAAAATTTTGGACGTCCATGGACGTCAATGGCAGCACCCCCCATAAGCGTCAATGGAGTTGGGGACGTTTGGGGTATACGTCCTATTGATATCTGGTCAGTTTCTGTTGATTTGGAGAAATGTAGTTTTTTCCCCATTGAAAATGAATGGGAAAAATTTTGGACGTCCATGGACGTCAATGGCAGCACCCCCTATAAGCGTCAATGGAGTTGGGGACGTTTGGGGGACACGTCCTATTGATATCTGGTCATTTTCTGTTGATTTGGGGAAATGTAGTTTTTTCCCCATTGAAAATGAATGGGAAAAATTTTGGACGTCCATGGCCGTCAATGGCATCGACATCCATATAGTCAATTGAATCCAAGAACATTGGCATCAATAGATTCGACATGCATGGCCGTCAATGGCAATGCAATGTAAAGTCCATTGGAAATCCTTTTGAAAGTGAATGGGAACTTTTCCCATTAGAAATGAATGGGATAGTTTTTGGCAAATATCCGGGGAACCGTAAATTTTTTCCAAATTCTGTATACAACTTTTATGCCCCTCACCGTCCCGGAATTTTTGATGCCCAAATTATGTGATTTGGTCAAAAATTGTAGGACTAGATACATTTTGAAACTTTTTTTTTTTTCACGGAAAATTTCCGTTTACGGACGAACGGAAAAATTTTCGGGGCCATTTGTAAATTTTCCTGTGTCACGCGAAAATTCCGGTCGTGCCGATACTTGAACGGTGCCGATCGGTCTAACGGTTCGGGCTGTGAAGCGCGCGTTTTTTTTCCATTCAAAATGAATAGGAAAGTTTTTGGCAAATTTCCGGGGAACCGTAAATTTTTGCCAAATTCTGTATACAACTTTTATGCCCCTCACCGTCCCGGAATTTTTGATGCCCAAATTATGTGATTTGGTCAAAAATTGTAGGACTAGATACATTTTGAAACTTTTTTTTTTTTTCGGAAAATTGCCGTTTACGGGCGAACGGAAAATTTTTCGGGGCCGTTTGAAAAATTCCCATCGTCGCGCGAAAATTCCGGTCGTGCCGATACTTGAACGGTACCGATCGGAGGTACGGTTCGGGCTGTGCGGCGCGCCGAAAAAAACGTCAACAATTATTGACCTATAATAATAATAAACTAGAAACTGCAATTTCGGGAGAAATTACACACCTTGGTCTTTCCTCTGTGGAGATACAGATCTTAGCCCCACTCAGGTCTATCAATAGAATGGACCATAATGCCAGTCAATGGCACTAAACAAAGTAAAAGCCATTAGAAAAGATTGGGAGAATTGGACGTCCATGGCCGTCAATGGCATCACCCTCCATAAGCGGCAATCCAATCAGGGACATTTGGGGGACACGTCCTAATGATATCTAGTCATTTTCTGTTGATTTGGGGAAAAAAAAAAAATTCCCATTGAAAATGAATGGGAAAAATTTTGGACGTCCATGGACGTCAATGGTATCAACTTACATAAGCGTCAATGGAATCCAAGTACATTGGCATCAATAGAATGAACAAACATGAAGAAATGCCATTGGAAATGAATGGGAAGTTTGGACGTCCATGAACGTCAATGGCATCACCCTCCATAAGCAGCAATGCAATCGGGGACATTTGGGGGACACGTCCTATTGATATCTAGTCATTTTCTGTTGATTTGGGGAAAAAAAAAAAATTCCCATTGAAAATGAATGGGAAAAATTTTGGACGTCCATGGACGTCAATGGTATCAACTTACATAAGCGTCAATAGAATCCAAGTACATTTGCATCAATAGAATGAAAAAACATAATTAAATGGCATTAGAAACTAGAAACTGCAATTTCGGGAGAAATTACACACCTTGGTCTTTCCTCTGTGGAGATACAGATCTTAGCCCCACTCAGGTCTATCAATAGAATGGACCATAATGCCAGTCAATGGCACTAAACAAAGTAAAAGCCATGAGAAAAGATTGGGAGAATTGGACGTCCATGTCCGTCAATGGCAGCACCCTCCATAAGCGTCAATGCAATCGGGGACATTTGGGGGACACGTCCTAATGATATGTAGTCATTTTTTGTTGATTTGGGGGGGAAAAAAAATTCCCATTGAAAATGAATGGGAAAAATTTTGGACGTCCATGGACGTCAATGGTATCAACTTACATAAGTGTCAATGGAATCCAAGTACATTGGCATCAATAGAATGAACAAACATGAAGAAATGCCATTGGAAATGAATGGGAAGTTTGGACGTCCATGAACGTCAATGGCATCACCCTCCATAAGCAGCAATGCAATCGGGGACATTTGGGGGACACGTCCTATTGATATCTAGTCATTTTCTGTTGATTTGGGGAAAAAAAAAAAATTCCCATTGAAAATGAATGGGAAAAATTTTGGACGTCCATGGACGTCAATGGTATCAACTTACATAAGCGTCAATAGAATCCAAGTACATTTGCATCAATAGAATGAAAAAACATAATTAAATGGCATTAGAAATGAATGGGAAATTTGGACGTACATGGCCGTCAATGGCGGCGCCCTTCATAAGCGTCAATGGAATTGGACTAGTTTGGGGGACACGTCCTTTTGATATCAGGTCGTTTTTTTGTTGATTTGGGGGGAAAAAAAATTCCCATTGAAAATGAATGGGAAAAATTTTGGACGTCCATTGACGTCAATGGTATCAACTTACAATGGAATCCAAGTACATTGGCATCAATAGAATGAAAAAACATAATTAAAAATAAATGGGAAATTTGGACGTCCATGGACGTCAATGGCATCACCCTCCATAAGTGTAAATGGAATTGGGGAAGTTTGGGGGACACGTCCTATTGATATCTAGTCATTTTCTTTTGATTTTTGGAAAAAAAAAAAATTCCAATTGAAAATGACTTTGATGCGGGAGGTCGTAGGATCGAACCTCTGTCAATACCAAGTTAGCTTTTGTCAATGCCTGTATCACATACATGATAACTTTATATACATATCACACAACACTGCATTTAGCAGATGGATAGCTCAGTGTTAATATCGCTGACCTTGGTACGAGAGGATGGTGGTTCGATCCCCGGTCAGTTTCCTACTTTATGCGTATACCTCAGAGTGGATTGGACGTCGCCGACGTCAAAAGAGCGGATGACGCCAACGTCCATCGAGAGGACGGCGCCGACGATCAACGAACGGATGGTGACGACGTCCAACGAGCAAACGGCGGCGACGTCAAAAGTTAGCGCGAGAGGCTGACGTCACCGACGTCAAAAGAGCAGATGATGCCGACATCCCACGTGGGACAGTGACAACGTTCAACAAGCAAACGTCAAAAGTGCAGAATGCGATGTCCAAGACGTCAAAAGAGCAGATGACGCCGACGTCCCCGACGATCAACAAACGGATGGTGACGACGTCCAACGAGCAAACGGCGCCGACGTCAAAAGTTAGCGTGAGAGGCCGACGTCAAAAGAGCAGATGACGCCGACATCCCATGTGGGACAGTGACAACGTTCAACAAGCAAAAGTCAAAAGTGCAGAATACGATGTCCAACGAGCGGACGTCACCGACGTCCAAGACCTCAAAAGAGCAGATGACGCCGACGTCCATCGAGCGCACGGTGCCGACATCTCACGTGGAACAGTGACGACGTTCAACAAGCAAACGTCAAAAGTGCAGAATGCGCCGTCTAACGAGCGGACGTCACCGACGTCCAAAGTGCAGAATGCGCCGTCCAACGAGCGGACATCACCGACTTCCAAACTGCTGACGGCGCCGACGTCCAACGAGCGGACGTCACCGACGTCCAAAGTGCTGACGCTGCCGACGTCCAACGTGGGACAATGACGACGTTCAACAAGCAAACGTCAAAAGTGCAGAATGCGCCATCTTACGTCCAACGAGCGGATGGTGACGATGTCAAAAGAGTGGACGACGCCGACGTCCAAAGTTTGGCGACGTCCAACGAGCGGACGTCACCAACGTCCAAGACGTCAAAAGAGCAGATGACGCCGACGTCCATCGAGAGGACGGTGCCGACATCTCACGTGGAACAGTGACGACGTTCAACAAGCAAACGTCAAAAGTGCAGAATGCGCCGTCCAACGAGCGGACGTCACCGACGTCCAAAGTGCTGACGCTGCCGACGTCCATCGAGCGGACGGTGCCGACGTCCAACGTGGGACAATGACGACGTTCAACAAGCAAACGTCAAAAGTGCAGAATGCGCCGTCTTACGTCCAACGAGCGGATGGTGACGATGTCAAAAGAGTGGACGACGCCGACGTCCAAAGTTTGGCGACGTCCAACGAGCGGACGTCACCGACGTCCTAATTGCTGTCGCTGCCGACGTCCAAAGTGCTGACGCTGCCGACATCCAACATAAAGACGGCGCCGACTTCCAACGAGCGGACGGCGCCGACGTCCAATGAGCGGACGGTGATGACGTCCAACTAGCAAACGTCGCCGACGTCCAACATGCGGATGACGCCGACGTCCAGTCGACGAAGGCCAACGTGCGGATGACGCCGACGTCCCATAAATTCCCATTGAAAATGAATGGGAAAAATTTTGGACGTCCATGGACGTCAATGGTATCAACTTACATAGGCGTCAATGGAATCCAAGTACATTGGCATCAATAAAATGAAAAAACATAATTAAATGCCATTAGAAATGAATGGGAAATTTGGACGTCCATGGACGTCAATGGTATCAACTTAAATAAGCGTCAATGGATACCAAGTACATTGGCATCAATAGAATGAACAAACATGAAGAAATGCCATTGGAAATGAATGGGAAGTTTGGACGTCCGTGGACGTCAATGGCATCACCCTCCATAAGAGGCAATGCAATCGGGGACATTTGGGGGACACGTCCTATTGATATCTAGTCATTTTCTGTTGATTTGGGGAAAAAAAAAAAATTCCCATTGAAAATGAATGGGAAAAATTTTGGACGTCCATGGACGTCAATGGTATCAACTTACATAAGCGTCAATGGAATCCAAATACATTGGCATCAATAGAATGAACAAACATGAAGAAACGCCATTGGAAATTAATGGGAAGTTTGGACGTCCGTGGACGCCAATGGCATCACCCTCCATAAGCAGCAATGCAATCGGGGACATTTGGGGGACACGTCCTATTGATATCTAGTCATTTTCTGTTGATTTGGGGAAAAAAAAAATTTCCCATTGAAAATGAATGGGAAAAATTTTGGACGTCCATGGACGTCAATGGCAGCACCCTTCATAAGCGTCAATGGAGTTGGGGACGTTTGGGGTATACGTCCTATTGATATCTGGTCATTTTCTGTTGATTTGGAGAAATTTAGTTTTTTCCCCATTGAAAATGAATGGGAAAAATTTTGGACGTCCATGGAAGTCAATGGCGGCACCCTTCATAAGCGTCAATGGAATTGGGGAAGTTTGGGGGACACGTCCTATTGATATCTGGTCATTTTCTGTTGATTTGGGGAAATTTAGTTTTTTCCCCATTGAAAATGAATGGGAAAAATTTTGGACGTCCATGGCCGTCAATGGCATCGACATCCATATAGTCAATTGAATCCAAGTACATTGGCATCAGTAGATTCGACATGCATGGCCGTCAATGGCATCAATGCAATGTAAATTCCATTGGAAATCCCATTGGAAGTGAATGGGACTTTTCCCATTCGAAATGAATGGGATAGTTTTTGGCAAATTTCCGAGGAAGCGTAATTTTTTTCCAAATTCTGTATACAACTTTTATGCCCCTCACCGTCCCGGAATTTTTGATGCCCAAATTGTGTGATTTGGTCAAAAATTGTAGGACTAGATACATTTTGAAACTTTTTTTTTTTTCCGGAAAATTGCCGTTTACGGGCGAAGGGAAAATTTTTCGGGTCCGTTTGAAAAATTCGCATCGTTGCGCGAAAATTCCGGTCGTGCCGATATTTGAACGGTGCCGATCGGTCAAACGGTTCGGGCTGTGCAGCGTGCGTTTTTTTTTCATTCAAAATGAATAGGAAAGTTTTTGGCAAATTTCCGGGGAACCGTAAATTTTTGCCAAATTCTGTATACAACTTTTATGCCCCTCATCGTCCCGGAATTTTTGATACCCAAATTATGTGATTTGGTCAAAAATTGTAGGACTAGATACATTTTTTAACTTTTTTTTTTTTTGGGAAAATTGCCGTTTACGGGCGAACGGAAAATTTTTCGGGGGATTTTGAAAAAGTCCCTGCGTCGCGCGAAAAATCCGGTCGTGCCGATACTTCAACGGTGCCGATCGGTGGTATGGTTCGGGCTGCGCGGCGCGCCGAAAAAACGCGGAGAATAAGATGAAGATATAATAAATAATAATAACTAGAAACTGCAATTTCGGGAGAAATTACACACCTTGGTCTTTCCTCTGTGGAGATACAGATCTTAGCCCCACTCAGGTCTATCAATAGAATGGATCATAATAACAGTCATTGGCACAAAACAAAGTAAAAGCCATTAGAAATGAATGGGAGAATTGGACGTCCATGGACGTCAATGGCATCACCCTCCATAAGCGGCAATGCAATCGGGGACATTTGGGGGACACTTCCTAATGATATCTAGTCATTTTCTGTTGATTTGGGGAAAAAAAAAAATTCCCATTGAAAATGAATGGGAAAAATTTTGGACGTCCATGGACGTCAATGGTATCAACTTAAATAAGCGTCAATGGAATCCAAGTACATTGGCATCAATAGAATGAACAAACATGAAGAAATGCCTTTGGAAATGAATGGGAAGTTTGGACGTCCATGGACGTCAATGGCATCACCCCCCATAAGCGGCAATGCAATCGGGGACATTTGGGGGACACGTCCTAATGATATCTAGTCATTTTCTGTTGATTTGGGGAAAAAAAAAAAATTCCCATTGAAAATGAATGGGAAAAATTTTGGACGTCCATGGACGTCAATGGTATCAACTTACATAAGCGTCAATGGAATCCAAGTACATTGGCATCAATAGAATGAACAAACATGAAGAAATGCCATTGGAAATGAATGGGAAGTTTGGACGTCCGTGGCCGTCAATGGCATCACCCTCCATAAGAGGCAATGCAATCGGGGACATTTGGGGGACACGTCCTATTGATATCTAGTCATTTTCTGTTGATTTGGGGAAAAAAAAAAAATTCCCATTGAAAATGAATGGGAAAAATTTTGGACGTCCATGGACGTCAATGGTATCAACTTACATAAGCGTCAATGGAATCCAAGTACATTGGCATCAATAGAATGAACAAACATGAAGAAATGCCATTGGGATTTAATGGGAAGTTTGGACGTCCATGAACGTCAATGGCATCACCCTCCATAAGCGGCAATGCAATCGGGGACATTTGGGGGACACGTCCTAATGATATCTAGTCATTTTCTGTTGATTTGGGGAAAAAAAAAAAATTTCCCATTGAAAATGAATGGGAAAAATTTTGGACGTCTATGGACGTCAATGGTATCAACTTACATAAGCGTCAATGGAATCCAAGTACATTGGCATCAATAGAATGAACAAACATGAAGAAATGCCATTGGAAATGAATGGGAAGTTTGGACGTCCCTGGACGACAATGGCATCACCCTCCATAAGCAGCAATGCAATCGGGGACATTTGGGGGCCACGTCCTATTGATATCTAGTCATTTTCTGTTGATTTGGGGAAAAAAAAAAATTTCCCATTGAAAATGAATGGGAAAAATTTTGGACGTCCATGGACGTCAATGGCAGCACCCCCCATAAGCGTCAATGGAGTTGGAGACGTTTGGGGTATACGTCCTATTGATATCTGGTCATTTTCTGTTGATTTGGAGAAATTTAGTTTTTTCCCCATTGAAAATGATTGGGAAAAATTTTGGACGTCCATGGAAGTCAATGGCGGCACCCCCCATAAGCGTCAATGGAGTTGGAGACGTTTGGGGGACACGTCCTATTGATATCTGGTCATTTTCTGTTGATTTGGGGAAATTTTGTTTTTTCCCCATTGAAAATGAATGGGAAAAATTTTGGACGTCCATGGCCGTCAATGGCATCGACATCCATATAGTCAATAGAATCCAAGTACATTGGCATCAATAGATTTGACATGCATGGCCGTCAATGGCATCAATGCAATGTAAATTCCATTGAAATCCCATTGTAAGTGAATGGGAACTTTTCCCATTAGAAATGAATGGGAGAGTTTTTGGCCAATTTCCGGGGAACCGTAAAGTTTTGCCAAATTCTGTATACAACTTTTATGCCCCTCACCGTCCCGGAATTTTTGATACCCAAATTATGTGATTTGGTCAAAAATTGTAGGACTAGATACATTTTGAAACTTTTTTTTTTTTCCGGAAAATTGCCGTTTACGGGCGAAGGGAAAATTTTTCGGGTCCGTTTGAAAAATTCCCATCGTTGCGCGAAAATTCCGGTCGTGCCGATATTTGAACGGTGCCGATCGGTCAAACGGTTCGGGCTGTGCAGCGTGCGTTTTTTTTTCATTCAAAATGAATAGGAAAGTTTTTGGCAAATTTCCGGGGAACCGTAAATTTTTGCCAAATTCTGTATACAACTTTTATGCCCCTCACCGTCCCGGAATTTTTGATACCCAAATTACGTGATTTGGTCAAAAATTGTAGGACTAGATACATTTTTAAAGTTTTTTTTTTTTTCGGAAAATTGCCGTTTACGGGCGAACGGAAAATTTTTCGGGGCCGTTTGAAAAATTCCCATCGTCGCGCGAAAATTCCGGTCGTGCCGATACTTGAACGGTACCGATCGGAGGTACGGTTCGGGCTGTGCGACGCGCCGAAAAAAACGTCAACAATTATTGAATAATAAATAATAATAATAATAAAGAAGTACAATAAAGTTGTACAATAACATAACCTTGTTCTTTCCCTTGGAAAGACCAAGGTAACTAGAAACTGCAATTTCGGGAGAAATTACACCTTGGTCTTTCCTCTGTGGAGATACAAATCTTAGCCCCACTCAGGTCTATCAATAGAATGGACCATAATGCCAGTCAATGGCACTAAACAAAGTAAAAGCCATTAGAAAAGATTAAGAGAATTGGACGTCCATGTCCGTCAATGGCAGCACCCTCCATAAGCGTCAATGTAATTGGGGAAGTTTGGGGGACACGTCCTATTGATATCTAGTCATTTTCTGTTGATTTGGAGGGGAAAAAAAATTCCCATTGAAAATGAATGGGAAAAATTTTGGACGTCCATGGACGTCAATGGTATCAACTTACATAAGCGTCAATGGAATCCAAGTACATTGGCATCAATAGAATGAACAAACATGAAGAAATGCCTTTGGAAATGAATGGGAAGTTTGGACGTCCATGGACGTCAATGGCATCACCCCCCATAAGCGGCAATGCAATCGGGGACATTTGGGGGACACGTCCTATTGATATCTAGTCATTTTCTGTTGATTTGGGGAAAAAAAAAAATTCCCATTGAAAATGAATGGGAAAAATTTTGGACGTCCATGGACGTCAATGGTATCAACTTACATAAGCGTCAATGGAATCCAAGTACATTGGCATCAATAAAATGAACAAACATGAAGAAATGCCATTGGAAATGAATGGGAAGTTTGGACGTCCATGAACGTCAATGGTATCACCCTCCATAAGCGGCAATGCAATCGGGGACATTTGGGGGACATGTCCTAATGATATCTAGTCATTTTCTGTTGATTTGGGAAAAAAAAAAAAAATCCCATTGAAAATGAATGGGAAAAATTTTGGACGTCCATGGACGTCAATGGTATCAACTTACATAAGCGTCAATGGAATCCAAGTACATTGGCATCAATAGAATGAACAAACATGAAGAAATGCCATTGGAAATTAATGGGAAGTTTGGACGTCCGTGGACGTCAATGGCATCACCCTCCATAAGCGGCAATGCAATCGGGGACATTTGGGGGACACGTCCTAATGATATCTAGTCATTTTCTGTTGATTTGGGAAAAAAAAAAAAAAATCCCATTGAAAATGAATGGGAAAAATTTTGGACGTCCATGGACGTCAATGGTATCAACTTACATAAGCGTCAATGGAATCCAAGTACATTGGCATCAATAGAATGAACAAACATGAAGAAATGCCTTTGGAAATGAATGGGAAGTTTGGACGTCCATGGACGTCAATGGCATCACCCCCCATAAGCGGCAATGCAATCGGGGACATTTGGGGGACACGTCCTAATGATATCTAGTCATTTTCTGTTGATTTGGGGAAAAAAAAAAATTTCCCATTTGAAAATGAATGGGAAAAATTTTGGACGTCCATGGACGTCAATGGTATCAACTTACATAAGCGTCAATGGAATCCAAGTACATTGGCATCAATAGAATGAACAAACATGAAGAAATGCCATTGGAAATTAATGGGAAGTTTGGACGTCCGTGGACGTGAATGGCATCACCCTCCATAAGCAGCAATGCAATCGGGGACATTTGGGGGACACGTCCTAATGATATCTAGTCATTTTCTGTTGATTTGGGGAAAAAAAAAAATTTCCCATTGAAAATGAATGGGAAAAATTTTGGACGTCCATGGACGTCAATGGTATCAACTTACATAACCGTCAATGGAATCCAAGTACATTGGCATCAAAAGAATGAACAAACATGAAGAAATGCCATTGGAAATGAATGGGAAGTTTGGACGTCCCTGGACGTCAATGGCATCACCCTCCATAAGCAGCAATGCAATCGGGGACATTTGGGGGACAGGTCCTATTGATATCTAGTCATTTTCTGTTGATTTGGGGAAAAAAAAAAATTCCCATTGAAAATGAATGGGTAAAATTTTGGACGTCCATGGACGTCAATGGCAGCACCGCCCATAAGCGTCAATGGAATTGGGGACGTTTGGGATATACGTCCTATTGATATCTGGTCATTTTCTGTTGATTTGGAGAAATTTAGTTTTTTCCCCATTGAAAATGAATGGGAAAAATTTTGGACGTCCATGTAAGTCAATGGCGGCACCCTTCATAAGCGTCAATGGAATTGGGGAAGTTTGGGGGACACGTCCTATTGATATCTGGTCATTTTCTGTTGATTTGGGGTAATTTAGTTTTTTCCCCATTGAAAATGAATGGGAAAAATTTTGGACGTCCATGTAAGTCAATGGCAGCACCCCCTATAAGCGTCAATGGTGTTGGGGACGTTTGGGGGACACGTCCTATTGATATCTGGTCATTTTCTGTTGATTTGGGGAAATGTAGTTTTTTCCCCATTGAAAATGAATGGGAAAAATTTTGGACGTCCGTGGCCGTCAATGGCATCGACATCCATATAGTCAATTGAATCCAAGAACATTGGCATCAATAGATTCGACATGCATGGCCGTCAATGGCAATGCAATGTAAAGTCCATTGGAAATCCTATTGAAAGTGAATGGGAACTTTTCCCATTAGAAATGAATGGGATAGTTTTTGGCAAATATCCGGGGAACCGTAAATTTTTTCCAAATTCTGTATACAACTTTTATGCCCCTCACCGTCCCGGAATTTTTGATGCCCAAATTATGTGATTTGGTCAAAAATTGTAGGACTAGATACATTTTGAAACTTTTTTTTTTTTCACGGAAAATTTCCGTTTACGGACGAACGGAAAAATTTTCGGGGCCATTTGTAAAGTTTCCTGTGTCACGCGAAAATTCCGGTCGTGCCGATACTTGAACGGTGCCGATCGGTCTAACGGTTCGGGCTGTGAAGCGCGCGTTTTTTTTCCATTCAAAATGAATAGGAAAGTTTTTGGCAAATTTCCGGGGAACCGTAAATTTTTGCCAAATTCTGTATACAACTTTTATGCCCCTCACCGTCCCGGAATTTTTGATGCCCAAATTATGTGATTTGGTCAAAAATTGTAGGACTAGATACATTTTGAAACTTTTTTTTTTTTTCGGAAAATTGCCGTTTACGGGCGAACGGAAAATTTTTCGGGGCCGTTTGAAAAATTCCCATCGTCGCGCGAAAATTCCGGTCGTGCCGATACTTGAACGGTACCGATCGGAGGTACGGTTCGGGCTGTGCGGCGCGCCGAAAAAAACGTCAACAATTATTGACCTATAATAATAATAAATAAAAAAAAGTACAATAAAGTTGTACAACAACATAACCTTGTTCTTTCCTTCAGAAAGACCAAGGTAATAATAATAATTATAATAATAAAGTTGCACAATAACAATACCTTGTTCTTTCCCTTGGAAAGACCAAGGTAATAAAGAAGTACAATAAAGTTGTACAACAACATAACCTTGTTCTTTCCCTTGGAAAGACCAAGGTAATAAAGAAATAAAGAAGTACAATAAAGTTGCACAACAACAATACCTTGTTCTTTCCCTTGGAAAGACCAAGGTAATAATAAAAAGTACAATAAAGTTGTACAACAACATAACCTTGTTCTTTCCCTTGGAAAGACCAAGGTAATAAAAAAAAGTACAATAAAGTTGTACAACAACATAACCTTGTTCTTTCCCTTGGAAAGACCAAGGTAACTAGAAACTGCAATTTCGGGAGAAATTACACACCTTGGTCTTTCCTCTGTGGAGATACAGATCTTAGCCCCACTCAGGTCTATCAATAGAATGGATCATAATGCCAGTCATTGGCACTAAACATAGTTAAAGCCATTAGAAAAGATTGGGAGAATTGGACGTCCATGTCCGTCAATGGCAGCACCCTCCATAATTGTTAATGGAATTGGGGAAGTTTGGGGGACACGTCCTATTGATATCTAGTCATTTTCTGTTGATTTGGGAAAAAAAAAAAATTCCCATTGAAAATGAATGGGAAAAATTTTGGACGTCCATGGACGTCAATGGTATCAACTTACATAAGCGTCAATGGAATCCAAGTACATTGGCATCAATAAAATGAACAAACATGAAGAAATGCCATTGGAAATGAATGGGAAGTTTGGACGTCCATGAACGTCAATGGCATCACCCTCCATAAGCGGCAATGCAATCGGGGACATTTGGGGGACACGTCCTAATGATATCTAGTCATTTTCTGTTGATTTGGGGAAAAAAAAAAAAATCCCATTGAAAATGAATGGGAAAAATTTTGGACGTCCATGGACGTCAATGGTATCAACTTACATAAGCGTGAATGGAATCCAAGTACATTGGCATCAATAGAATGAACAAACATGAAGAAATGCCTTTGGAAATGAATGGGAAGTTTGGACGTCCATGGACGTCAATGGCATCACCCCCCATAAGCGGCAATGCAATCGGGGACATTTGGGGGACACGTCCTAATGATATCTAGTCATTTTCTGTTGATTTGGGGAAAAAAAAAAAATTCCCATTGAAAATGAATGGGAAAAATTTTGGACGTCCATGGACGTCAATGGTATCAACTTACATAAGCGTCAATGGAATCCAAGTACATTGGCATCAATAGAATGAACAAACATGAAGAAATGCCATTGGAAATGAATGGGAAGTTTGGACGTCCGTGGACGTCAATGGCATCACCCTCCATAAGCAGCAATGCAATCGGGCACATTTGGGGGAAACGTCCTATTGATATCTAGTCATTTTCTGTTGATTTGGGGAAAAAAAAAAAATTCCCATTGAAAATGAATGGGAAAAATTTTGGACGTCCATGGACGTCAATGGTATAAACTTACATAAGCGTCAATGGAATCCAAGTACATTGGCATCAAAAGAATGAACAAACATGAAGAAATGCCATTGGTATTTAATGGGAAGTTTGGACGTCCATGGACGTCAATGGCATCACCCCCCATAAGCGGCAATGCAATCGGGGACATTTGGGGGACACGTCCTAATGATATCTAGTCATTTTCTGTTGATTTGGGGAAAAAAAAAAAATTCCCATTGAAAATGAATGGGAAAAATTTTGGACGTCCATGGACGTCAATGGTATCAACTTACATAAGCGTCAATGGAATCCAAGTACATTGGCATCAATAGAATGAACAAACATGAAGAAATGCCATTGGAAATGAATGGGAAGTTTGGACGTCCGTGGACGTCAATGGCATCACCCTCCATAAGCAGCAATGCAATCGGGCACATTTGGGGGAAACGTCCTATTGATATCTAGTCATTTTCTGTTGATTTGGGGAAAAAAAAAAAAATTCCCATTGAAAATGAATGGGAAAAATTTTGGACGTCCATGGACGTCAATGGTATAAACTTACATAAGCGTCAATGGAATCCAAGTACATTGGCATCAAAAGAATGAACAAACATGAAGAAATGCCATTGGAAATGAATGGGAAGTTTGGACGTCCCTGGACGTCAATGGCATCACCCTCCATAAGCAGCAATGCAATCGGGGACATTTGGGGGACAGGTCCT
This sequence comes from Corythoichthys intestinalis, assembly GCF_030265065.1. Taxonomy (NCBI): domain Eukaryota; kingdom Metazoa; phylum Chordata; class Actinopteri; order Syngnathiformes; family Syngnathidae; genus Corythoichthys; species Corythoichthys intestinalis. The sequence continues at coordinate 47,618,687 of NC_080399.1, forward strand.
ATTGATATGTAGTCATTTTCTGTTGATTTGGGGAAAAAAAAAAAATTCCCATTGAAAATGAATGGGTAAAATTTTGGACGTCCATGGACGTCAATGGCAGCACCCCCCATAAGCGTCAATGGAATTGGGGACGTTTGGGATATACGTCCTATTGATATCTGGTCATTTTCTGTTGATTTGGAGAAATTTAGTTTTTTCCCCATTGAAAATGAATGGGAAAAATTTTGGACGTCCATGTAAGTCAATGGCGGCACCCTTCATAAGCGTCAATGGAATTGGGGAAGTTTGGGGGACACGTCCTATTGATATCTGGTCATTTTCTGTTGATTTGGGGTAATTTTGTTTTTTCCCCATTGAAAATGAATGGGAAAAATTTTGGACGTCCATGGCAGTCAATGGCATCGACATCCATATAATCAATTGAATCCAAGTACATTGGCATCAGTAGATTCGACATGCATGGCCGTCAATGGCATCAATGCAATGTAAATTCCATTGGAAATCCCACTGGAAGTGAATGGGACTTTTCCCATTCGAAATGAATGGGATAGTTTTTGGCAAATTTCCGAGGAAGCGTAATTTTTTTCCAAATTCTGTATACAACTTTTATGCCCCTCACCGTCCCGGAATTTTTGATGCCCAAATTATGTGATTTGGTCAAAAATTGTAGGACTAGATACATTTTGAAACTTTTTTTTTTTTCACGGAAAATTGCCGTTTACGGACGAACGGAAAAATTTTCGGGGCCATTTGTAAAGTTTCCTGTGTCACGCGAAAATTCCGGTCGTGCCGATACTTGAACGGTGCCGATCGGTCTAACGGTTCGGGCTGTGAAGCGCGCGTTTTTTTTCCATTCAAAATGAATAGGAAAGTTTTTGGCAAATTTCCGGGGAACCGTAAATTTTTGCCAAATTCTGTATACAACTTTTATGCCCCTCACCGTCCCGGAATTTTTGATGCCCAAATTATGTGATTTGGTCAAAAATTGTAGGACTAGATACATTTTGAAACTTTTTTTATTTTTCGGAAAATTGCCGTTTACGGGCGAACGGAAAATTTTTCGTGGCGGTTTGAAAAATTCCCATCGTCACGCGAAAAATCCGGTCGTGCCGATACTTCAACGGTGCCGATCGGTGCTACGGTTTGGGCTGTGCGTTGGCTCAAAAAAACGCGGAGAATTATTGAATAATAATAATAACTAGAAACTGCAATTTCGGGAGAAATTACACCTTGGTCTTTCCTCTGTGGAGATACAAATCTTAGCCCCACTCAGGTCTATCAATAGAATGGACCATTATGCCAGTCAATGGCACTAAACAAAGTAAAAGCCATTAGAAATCAATGGGAGAATTGGACGTCCATGGACGTCAATGGCATCACCCTCCATAAGCCTAAATGGAATTGGGGACGTTTGGGGGAAACGTCCTATTGATATCTAGTCATTTTCTGTTGATTTGGGGGAAAAAAAAAATTCCCATTGAAAATGAATGGGAAAATTTTTGCACGTCCATGGACGTCAATGGTATCAACTTACATAAGCGTCAATGGATACCAAGTACATTGGCATCAATAGAATGAACAAACATGAAGAAATGCCATTGGAAATGAATGGGAAGTTTGGACGTCCGTGGACGTCAATGGCATCACCCTCCATAAGAGGCAATGCAATCGGGGACATTTGGGGGACACGTCCTATTGATATCTAGTCATTTTTTGTTGATTTGGGGAAAAAAAAAAAATTCCCATTGAAAATGAATGGGAAAAATTTTTGACGTCCATGGACGTCAATGGTATCAACTTACATAAGCGTCAATGGAATCCAAGTACATTGGCATCAATAGAATGAACAAACATGAAGAAATGCCATTGGAAATGAATGGGAAGTTTGGACGTCCGTGGACGTCAATGGCATCACCCTCCATAAGAGGCAATGCAATCGGGGACATTTGGGGGACACGTCCTAATGATATCTAGTCATTTTCTGTTGATTTGGGGAAAAAAAAAAATTCCCATTGAAAATGAATGGGAAAATTTTTGGACGTCCATGGAGGTCAATGGTATCAACTTACATAAGCGTCAATGGAATCCAAGTACATTGGCATCAATAGAATGAACAAACATGAAGAAATGCCATTGGAAATGAATGGGAAGTTTGGACGTCCATGAACGTCAATGGCATCACCCTCCATAAGCAGCAATGCAATCGGGGACATTTGGGGGACACGTCCTAATGATGTCTAGTCATTTTCTGTTGATTTGGGGAAAAAAAAAAATTTCCCATTGAAAATGAATGGGAAAAATTTTGGACGTCCATGGACGTCAATGGTATCAACTTACATAAGCGTCAATGGAATCCAAGTACATTGGCATCAATAGAATGAACAAACATGAAGAAATGCCATTGGGATTTAATGGGAAGTTTGGACGTCCATGAACGTCAATGGCATCACCCTCCATAAGCGGCAATGCAATCGGGGACATTTGGGGGACACGTCCTAATGATATCTAGTCATTTTCTGTTGATTTGGGGAAGAAAAAAAAAATTCCCATTGAAAATGAATGGGAAAATTTTTGGACGTCCATGGACGTCAATGGCAGCACCCCCCATAAGCGTCAATGGAGTTGGGGACGTTTGGGGTATATGTCCTATTAATATCTGGTCATTTTCTGTTGATTTGGGGAAATTTAGTTTTTTCCCCATTGAAAATGAATGGGAAAATTTTTGGACGTCCATGGACGTCAATGGCAGCACCCCCTATAAGCGTCAATGGAGTTCGGAACGTTTGGGGGAGACGTACTATTGATAACTGGTCATTTTCTGATGATTTGGGGAAATTTAGATTTTTCCCCATTGAAAATGAATGGGAAAAATTTTGGACGTCCATGGACGTCAATGGCAGCACCCCCCATAAGCGTCAATGGAGTTGGGGACGTTTGGGGTATACGTCCTATTAATATCTGGTCATTTTCTGTTGATTTGGGGAAATTTAGTTTTTTCCCCATTGAAAATGAATGGGAAAAATTTTGGACGTCCATGGCCGTCAATGGCATCGACATCCATATAGTCAAATGAATCCAAGTACATTGGCATCAATAGTTTCGACATGCATGGCCGTCAATGGCATCAATGCAATGTAAAGTCCATTGGAAATACTATTGAAAGTGAATGGGAACTTTTCCCATTGGAAATGAATGGGATAGTTTTTGGCAAATATCCGGAGAACCGTAAATTTTTTCCAAATTCTGTATACAATCTTTATGCCCCCCACCGTCCCGGAATTTTTGATGTCCAAATTATGTGATTTGGTCAAAAATTGTAGGACAAGTAGCGTTTTGAAAAAGTTGTAAAAAATCGGAAAATCGCCGTTTACGGGCGAACGAAAAATTTTTCGGGGTCGTTTGAAAAATTCCCATCGTCGCGCGAAAATTCCGGTCGTGTCGATACTTGAACGGTGCCGATCGGTGGTACGGTTCGGGCTGCGCGGCGCGCCGAAAAAACGCGGAGAAACCATTGCATAATAATAATAATAAAGTTGTAGAATAACATAACCTTGTTCTTTCTTTCAGAAAGACCAAGGTAATAAAGTTGCACAACAACATAACCTTGTTCTTTCCTTCAGAAAGACCAAGGTAATAATAAGAACAATAAAGTTGCACAATAACAATACCTTGTTCTTTCTTTCAGAAAGACCAAGGTAACTAGAAACTGCAATTTCGGGAGAAATTACACACCTTGGTCTTTCCTCTGTGGAGATACAAATCTTAGCCCCACTCAGGTCTATCAATAGAATGGACCATAATGCCAGTCATTGGCACTAAACAAAGTTAAAGCCATTAGAAAAGATTGGGAGAATTGGACGTCCATGTCCGTCAATGGCAGCACCCTCCATAATTGTTAATGGAATCGGGGAAGTTTGGGGGACACGTCCTATTGATATCTAGTCATTTTCTGTTGATTTGGGAAAAAAAAAAAATTCCCATTGAAAATGAATGGGAAAAATTTTGGACGTCCATGGACGTCAATGGTATCAACTTACATAAGCGTCAATGGAATCCAAGTACATTGGCATCAATAAAATGAACAAACATGAAGAAATGCCATTGGAAATGAATGGGAAGTTTGGACGTCCATGAACGTCAATGGCATCACCCTCCATAAGCGGCAATGCAATCGGGGACATTTGGGGGACACGTCCTAATGATATCTAGTCATTTTCTGTTGATTTGGGAAAAAAAAAAAAATCCCATTGAAAATGAATGGGAAAAATTTTGGACGTCCATGGACGTCAATGGTATCAACTTACATAAGCGTCAATGGAATCCAAGTACATTGGCATCAATAGAATGAACAAACATGAAGAAATGCCTTTGGAAATGAATGGGAAGTTTGGACGTCCATGTCCGTCAATGGCATCACCCCCCATAAGCGGCAATGCAATCGGGGACATTTGGGGGACACGTCCTAATGATATCTAGTCATTTTCTGTTGATTTGGGGAAAAAAAAAAAATTCCCATTGAAAATGAATGGGAAAAATTTTGGACGTCCATGGACGTCAATGGTATCAACTTATATAAGCGTCAATGGAATCCAAGTACATTGGCATCAATAGAATGAACAAACATGAAGAAATGCCATTGGAAATTAATGGGAAGTTTGGACGTCCGTGGACGTCAATGGCATCACCCTCCATAAGCAGCAATGCAATCGGGCACATTTGGGGGAAACGTCCTATTGATATCTAGTCATTTTCTGTTGATTTGGGGAAAAAAAAAAAAATTCCCATTGAAAATGAATGGGAAAAATTTTGGACGTCCATGGACGTCAATGGTATCAATTTACATAAGCGTCAATGGAATCCAAGTACATTGGCATCAATAGAATGAACAAACATGAAGAAATGCCATTGGAAATTAATGGGAAGTTTGGACGTCCGTGGACGTCAATGGCATCACCCTCCATAAGCAGCAATGCAATCGGGGACATTTGGGGGACAGGTCCTATTGATATCTAGTCATTTTCTGTTGATTTGAGGAAAAAAAAAAAATTCCCATTGAAAATGAATGGGTAAAATTTTGGACGTCCATGGATGTCAATGGCAGCACCCCCCATAAGCGTCAATGGAATTGGGGACGTTTGGGATATACGTCCTATTGATATCTGGTCATTTTCTGTTGATTTGGAGAAATTTAGTTTTTTCCCCATTGAAAATGAATGGGAAAAATTTTGGACGTTCATGTAAGTCAATGGCGGCACCCTTCATAAGCGTCAATGGAATTGGGGAAGTTTGGGGGACACGTCCTATTGATATCTGGTCATTTTCTGTTGATTTGGGGTAATTTTGTTTTTTCCCCCATTGAAAATGAATGGGAAAAATTTTGGACGTCCATGGCAGTCAATGGCATCGACATCCATATAGTCAATTGAATCCAAGTACATTGGCATCAGTAGATTCGACATGCATGGCCGTCAATGGCATCAATGCAATGTAAATTCCATTGGAAATCCCATTGGAAGTGAATGGGACTTTTCCCATTCGAAATGAATGGGATAGTTTTTGGCAAATTTCCGAGGAAGCGTAATTTTTTTCCAAATTCTGTATACAACTTTTATGCCCCTCACCGTCCCGGAATTTTTGATGCCCAAATTGTGTGATTTGGTCAAAAATTGTAGGACTAGATACATTTTGAAACTTTTTTTTTTTCCCGGAAAATTGCCGTTTACGGGCGAAGGGAAACATTTTCGGGTCCGTTTGAAAAATTCCCATCGTTGCGCGAAAATTCCGGTCGTGCCGATATTTGAACGGTGCCGATCGGTCAAACGGTTCGGGCTGTGCAGCGTGCGTTTTTTTTTCATTCAAAATGAATAGGAAAGTTTTTGGCAAATTTCCGGGGAACCGTAAATTTTTGCCAAATTCTGTATACAACTTTTATGCCCCTCATCGTCCCGGAATTTTTGATACCCAAATTATGTGATTTGGTCAAAAATTGTAGGACTAGATACATTTTTTAACTTTTTATTTTTTTCGGAAAATTGCCATTTACGGGCGAATGGAAAATTTTTCAGGGGATTTTGAAAAAGTCCCTGCGTCGCGCGAAAAATCCGGTCGTGTCAATACTTGAATGGTGCCGATCGGTGGTACGGTTCGGGCTGCGCGGCGCGCCGAAAAAACGCGGAGAATAATTTGATGATATAATAATAATAACTAGAAACTGCAATTTCGGGAGAAATTACACCTTGGTCTTTCCTCTGTGGAGATACAAATCTTAGCCCCACTCAGGTCTATCAATAGAATGGACCATAATGCCAGTCAATGGCACTAAACAAAGTAAAAGCCATTAGAAAAGATTGGGAGAATTGGACGTCCATGGCCGTCAATGGCGGCACCCTTCATAAGCGTCAATGGAATTGGAGAAGTTTGGGGGACACGTCCTATTGATATCTGGTCATTTTTTGTTGATTTGGGGAAAAAAAAAAAATTCCCATTGAAAATGAATGGGAAAAATTTTGGACGTCCATGGACGTCAATGGTATCAACTTACATAAGCGTCAATGGAATCCAAGTACATTGGCATCAATAGAATGAACAAACATGAAGAAATGCCATTGGAAATGAATGGGAAGTTTGGACGTCCATGGACGTCAATGGCATCACCCTCCATAAGCGCCAATCCAATCGGGGACATTTGGGGGACACGTCCTATTGATATCTGGTCATTTTTTGTTGATTTGGGGAAAAAAAAAAAATTCCCATTGAAAATGAATGGGAAAAATTTTGGACGTCCATGGACGTCAATGGTATCAACTTACATAAGCGTCAATGGAATCCAAGTACATTGGCATCAATAGAATGAACAAACATGAAGAAATGCCATTGGAAATGAATGGGAAGTTTGGACGTCCATGAACGTCAATGGCATCACCCTCCATAAGCAGCAATGCAATCGGGGACATTTGGGGGACACGTCCTAATGATGTCTAGTCATTTTCTGTTGATTTGGGGAAAAAAAAAAATTTCCCATTGAAAATGAATGGGAAAAATTTTGGACGTCCATGGACGTCAATGGTATCAACTTACATAAGCGTCAATGGAATCCAAGTACATTGGCATCAATAGAATGAACAAACATGAAGAAATGCCATTGGGATTTAATGGGAAGTTTGGACGTCCATGAACGTCAATGGCATCACCCTCCATAAGCGGCAATGCAATCGGGGACATTTGGGGGACACGTCCTAATGATATCTAGTCATTTTCTGTTGATTTGGGGAAAAAAAAAAAATTCCCATTGAAAATGAATGGGAAAATTTTTGGACGTCCATGGACGTCAATGGCAGCACCCCCCATAAGCGTCAATGGAGTTGGGGACGTTTGGGGTATACGTCCTATTAATATCTGGTCATTTTCTGTTGATTTGGGGAAATTTAGATTTTTCCCCATTGAAAATGAATGGGAAAATTTTTGGACGTCCATGGACGTCAATGGCAGCACCCCCTATAAGTGTCAATGGAGTTCGGAACGTTTGGGGGAGACGTACTATTGATAACTGGTCATTTTCTGATGATTTGGGGAAATTTAGTTTTTTCCCCATTGAAAATGAATGGGAAAAATTTTGGACGTCCATGGACGTCAATGGCAGCACCCCCCATAAGCGTCAATGGAGTTGGGGACGTTTGGGGTATACGTCCTATTAATATCTGGTCATTTTCTGTTGATTTGGGGAAATTTAGTTTTTTCCCCATTGAAAATGAATGGGAAAAATTTTGGACGTCCATGGCCGTCAATGGCATCGACATCCATATAGTCAAATGAATCCAAGTACATTGGCATCAATAGATTCGACATGCATGGCCGTCAATGGCATCAATGCAATGTAAAGTCCATTGGAAATACTATTGAAAGTGAATGGGAACTTTTCCCATTGGAAATGAATGGGATAGTTTTTGGCAAATATCCGGAGAACCGTAAATTTTTTCCAAATTCTGTATACAATCTTTATGCCCCCCACCGTCCCAGAATTTTTGATGTCCAAATTATGTGATTTGGTCAAAAATTGTAGGACAAGTAGCGTTTTGAAAAAGTTGTAAAAAATCGGAAAATCGCCGTTTACGGGCGAACGAAAAATTTTTCGGGGTCGTTTGAAAAATTCCCATCGTCGCGCGAAAATTCCGGTCGTGTCGATACTTGAACGGTGCCGATCGGTGGTACGGTTCGGGCTGCGCGGCGCGCCGAAAAAACGCGGAGAAACCATTGCATAATAATAATAATAAAGTTGTAGAATAACATAACCTTGTTCTTTCTTTCAGAAAGACCAAGGTAATAATAAGGCGAATAAAGTTGCAGAATAACAATACCTTGTTCTTTCCATAGGAAAGACCAAGGTAATAAAGAAGTACAATAAAGTTGTACAACAACATAACCTTGTTCTTTCCCTTGGAAAGACCAAGGTAATAAAAACAAAAGGAAAAATATTTAATAAAAAAATGAGAATGGCAAAATGCTTATCAAAGATAAGAGGCTCATCAGGTACACATCTTCTAACATTGACAGTACAGACACTATTAAACATTAACTTCACAGTTTTGTTTACAGATAGCTGGACATATATTGTTCAGGCCTATTCAGAACTGCAACGCCCCTTTGACCGGCCCTCCAGCCCCTTTGCCCCCCACCACTTGAACTGGTTGCGGGAAGCAATTGTGTTTGTTGGCTGTGCCCTTTGTGCCATGGCTGCCACCACACGATCACTATCGCCGCTTTTCCTTTCATTACCCCTAAATTCGTCATAATTTGCAATGGTTTTACCACTCCAACTTCCCCAAACGTGTTCCATTTGTTTACCATTTTCACCTACACTGAAAGAGCCAGCATCAGCGTGGTGAGTCTTGTAGGCTCTCATGTATGGAGAGGAGGTCAGCCACTACCTTTACCTTTCCCACTATCTCCGTCATATTTGTGATGTTTTTAACAAGCTTGACTCTTCATTGATCACGAACGTGCCGTTCATTGCTGTTGCGTCAAGACACGCTGTCAGTTTCAACGTCAATTGACTGATTGGGATCATCAGCAGGTAAATATCATTCTTTAGAATCTTACTCAGCTGGTACTGGACAGATTTCACGGCACTGTTTTCACTATTGTTTCCTCTGTAAAGGCCTTTTCACACTAGACGCAGCCCAGTGCGAAGGGGTACTGCACCATGATGTGAAAAGGAAGGAGCCCACATAGTGATGACATAGCCGTGGCCATAAAGTTATGAGCGACGACTTCAGCAAGCCTATTTACAATAGTCCCAAGCATGAATGCATTTATAATTCTTTCTTGTACAACAAAGCCAGGACTTTTCTCATTTTACAGAGGAAGGAGAGATTATAACATCTATGAAAAGGGCTTTACTAATTCCAAAGAGAATGTGGATAGTTTTGTAATTCGTGAACTACTGTTCCAAACAAAAGTGCATCGATATATCGTTTAGTTTAGCAGGGAGAGGTGAGAGCCACTTTTCGAGTGTCTCAAAGCTCAAGAAACTAAGAAAGCTAATTTATTAAGCTTTCCTCTGCCGTAATTCCTATGTATCCATCTGCAAAAAAAAAAAAAAAAAAAAAAAACAAGATATCACTACACCAGCACATCAGACGCTCAGAGTTTGCCAGTGCTTTGTAAATCATAAGGTTCCGGAACGCAAAGTACATATGACAGCGCAGGAATGACAAGACGAGCACAGGTCCCAGAACATACGCATGCAGAGAATGATGCTGAAAACAACATGTAAATGCCCCCTTGAGTTGCTGTGGGACTTACAAGCCTCAATTTCAGATAATATCCATGATATAAATGTTATGACAAGAATTTACAATTATTTAGGCTATAATCTACACAGCAGGGGCATAACCACAGGTGGGACCTACAGTACACAGTCAGCAATTAGTTTCTTCGACAGGTCTAACTTGTAGAACATAAAAAAATAAAAAAAAATAAAAATCTGAGATTACAATGAATAACACAAATCTCCCATTATTATTATTTATCATAATAACTTGTGGGTTTGAGGAACCTCTCTGATTGGTCAGTTGCCGTGTAATAATCACGATATAACATGGCTAGATGATTAATACATGGCTAGGGCCTCATCACCAAATGTATCACTACGCCGTTACATTCGTGCCTTGAGTCTGTGGTTTACAAACATATTTATCCGTTAATTCATTATACTTCTACAGTATAGCTGACAACCAGTTCAGGGTGAACCCTGCCTTCTGCCCATAGTTAGCTGGGATAGGCTCCAGCGCCTCCGTGACCCTCGTGAGGAAAAAGCAGCATGGAAAATGAATGAATGAATGAATAATAATTTATTCCAATAACACAGTTGTAATTATTGTATAGGCCCATGTAAGCAAATAAATTGAAAATAATTCAAAACGGTGTTGCCTAGTTTAATGCATTCACCTTGAACTGAGCTGCTGCCCAAACAGTTGTGCAACCCATCCCTGACCTATCGCTGGATGTCCCACATTCTTCTCCGCTCAGCGCACTCTCCTCCCCTTCTGAATCTTCCTGTAAGCGAGCTGATGTCGCGGTTCCCGCCTTTTGCTCCGGCTGCCCTACCAGGCTAGCTGATGCCAGGATACTGGCCTGTTGCTCCGGCTGCTGGTGGTCCACATGGCTGGCTGCTGGAACTGTAGCTGGCCCCCACTACTGGTGGCGACGAAACTGACCAGCTGCTCCCACGGTAGCAGTCTCCTGCCCCGGCTTGGCTGGCTGTCCATGAACCTGGCTAGCTGCTGCGGCGCTAACCTCCTGCCGCACCCGATCCTTCCGATTAGCATGATCGCTGCAGCTGCCCTCATCACCGGTTTTTGCTTTACTGGCTCGTTTTGAACCATCCTCCTTCTTTTCGAAAAAGGACTGTAAATGCAACTTGCATGTTGAAATATCGTTTGAGCATGGCTGCTTGCTCCCCAGATGCTGCAAATTTTCTTTCTTTCTTTTTTTTTTTTTTTATGTCAGCGGCATGATTTTTTTGGTCAAGCTTTTCAGTGCATCAATAAATCTCCGACTCTTTCAAATGACGTTAAATGTTTCTAAACAACATTGTTACTGGCATCCCTAAGGGGCCACTGTCCCATTTCAGTGTGACTGGGATTGCCAATTTGGCGTAGAAGAAGTGGGCGAGCATGAGGGGGAGGGAGAGGGAGCGAAAAGGAGAGGTGCGCGGGAGCGTAGTGTTGACTGGCTGACTGTCCCCCACTGGTTTTTGTTTAGTTAATAAAAGCCTCCATGCAACAGCCATCCAAGGCATCTCTGTGTTTTTATACACTACACCACCTACCCGAAGGACGAACCGGACGTAGGAACAACGACGAACGAGCCACGGAAATCGCCGGTCAACATATTATTTTTATTTTCTATACACAAGAGGTGCCGGATCTGCCCAAATAAGTACCGGAACACAGGGAGGCCACAATCAAGAGGTGTCGAATCTTGTTCCGGCACAAATTAACCCCTGGAGTTTGCCACTCTAAACTAAAACAAGTTTGTATTTCGGCACGCACCCCTCTGCAGCAAATTTACTCACCTTTTGCTATTCTATCCATTATGGCCACAAATGTTCAATGCAGCGGGAAACGCCCCTTCCAACTTACACAATGAATACGTTTCTGTACAGCAAACTTCACACTGCTGTGATAGGCCTTTATCCTTCAAACAGGGGTGGCGGTAGGTCAGGTGGATGGGTGGAACAGCCTTTGGAACTTTATACTCCATAATTCTGAATCATATTACTCTCAGCTCTGTGATAATTTTAATGTTTTTTTTTTTTGTTTGTTTTTTTTTTTTTTTTGTGTGTGTACCGATATTTCATATGCTTATTCATCAAACTTTTCAAATATCAATGATTGTTGTTCTGCGTCAGTTTTAAATTGGTAAACGGCCTACACTCATTTCATTTCACCTTAAACTATCCATGTTTACCTGGATTGACATAAGAGTTGACTACAGCTTATATCATTGCAATATTTATATTTTATAGTCCCATTTATTTGACTTTTTTTTTTTTTTTTTTTTTTTTTTACAATTACCGTATTTTTGGACTATAAGTCGCACCAGAGTATAAGTTGCACCAGCCATAAAATGCCCAACGAAGAGAAAAAAAAACATATATAAGTCGCACCGTAGTATAAGTCGCATTTTGGGCAAGGCAAGGCAAGGCAAATTTATTTATATAGCACAATTCAACACAAGGCAATTCAAAGTGCTTTACACCACATGAAGATCATAAAAATCACATTTAAATCAATACAACGTAAAAACCAAGACAAAAGATTGCATTTAATCACAAATAGAATAAAAATGAAAAAATAAAAAATAAAACAGAAATAAAAATAAAACAAAAACTACTACTACTAATAATAATTGAAATCAGCAATGGAGATAAGCACAAGAGGAATAGAAAGCAAGTAGATTGAAATATATAGACAGTTATGGATATGCAGTGCTAAACAAAGCGTTTTTTGCCCTGATTTAAAAGAGCTAACAGTTTGAGCATACTTCAGACGTTCAGGTAACTTGTTCCAGAGGTGAGGAGCATAATAACTAAATGCTGCCTCACCCTGCTTGGTTCTTGTTCTTGGAACATGCAGAAGACCGGTTCCAGACGACCTTAGGGGTCTAGATGTCTCATAGGAATCCAACAAGTCAAGCATGTATTTTGGTCCAAGGCCATTAAGTGTTTTGTAGACGAGCAGTAGTATTTTATATTCTATCCTTTGACTCACTGGAAGCCAGTGTAGCGATTTCAAAACCGGTGTAATGTGGTTCAGCTTCCTTGTATTTGTGAGGACTCTGGCTGCAGCATTCTGTACTAGCTGCAGCTTCCTGACTGATTTTTTATCAAGACCTGTAAATATACCGTTGCAATAGCCCAATCTGCTGAAAATGAATGCATGCATAAGTTTTTCCATGTCTTGTTGAGTCAGAAGCCCCTTAATTCTGGTTATATTTTTTAGGTGGTAATAAGCGGATTTAGTGATGGACTTTAGATGGCTGTCAAGTTTTAGGTCTGAATCAATAATTATGCCAAGGTTTCTGGTTTGGGGGGAAATTTACTAAATACAATCCAGCACATAGAACACATATGTCATCTTGAAAGGCAATTTAATATAAAAATACAATAGAGAACAACATGCTGAATAAGTGTACAACAATGCTTTCGCTAGCATTAGCACATCGTTCAAACAACCACACAACTGGCTCTAAGTGTCCGATCACTGGTGGAAAACACACAACAACAACAGAAAAGATGATACACAGAGGCCTCTGTAGATATATTTTACAAGCATAAACAATGAACGTAGGTTCGCAGCCATGTTTCTCTCTCTCTCTCTCTCTTGCCCACTCGCTCAGAGATGCTACGTAGCTGTCTGACTTCTTATGGCGTGTGAGCACTCTTCTTCGCGTAAACAAGTGCGAGTGCGCCCCCACTTGGATGTGAAAGCGCCACAAACTTAAAGCATGCATTTCAATATAAAACAATAATACAATTGAACACACATTGCCAAAGGCAGAACGCGAATATGGCCATAGCTATTAAGAGTTATTCAGATTACTATAGCATAAAGAACATGTTAACAAGTTTACCAAACCATTAGTTTCACTCCAAAACACCAAAATAACATGTGAAATGATATCATAATGTGTTACTAATTTCACACAAAAGCCGCTCCTGAGTATAAGTTGCACCCCCAGCCAAACTATGAAAAAAAAAAAAAAAAAAAAAACTGCGACCTATAGTCTGAAAAATACGATATGAATAAAACTGTTAAAATTATTTTTGTCCTCAACAGGCCTACCTAAAATGTGTAATATTTCTCTCACCTTTGCCAGTTTCATTCACCAGATGTTTTTAACATTTGATATTATTTAGGAAAATTTAATATCTGTGATGGATGTACCTAGTAATCCACACTGTACATAGAAGAGACACCTTACCAATGCAAGTCAATTTACTCAACAATACATATGTCTTTACTATTAAATTTTACACACAAAGGGATGTCAACCATTTGAGCTCACCTTGTACTCCATTACCAGGTTGAGGACCTGCACCTGCTTTTCCAGGTGTGAAGGAAGACCCCAATGATACACTCCTAATGACTTGCCAGAAGGAGAGGGCACTCCGTGCAGCTGCACACTTTTACAGCCATCTATCTTCATATATGACAGGATTTAGAGAGGATGCTGACTATATGTTTTCCTTATAATAGAAAACATTTTCAACATGTGTATTTTAAATCACAAACCATGAGTAATGTCTCTTGTGTGGATGAGAACAGCTTCAATGAGGCATGATAATTAAGAGCCAATCAATTACTTTTGTGCTTAATTTATTACACTATGTATGTTAAAAATTGTAGGCAATTACAGAATGCCAACGGCTGTAGCTAGTAATTGATGGACGTCTCCCACTTCAGAATGGAATATAGTATCACTCGCCATATTAACATATTTGCTAATTATTACAAATGATTTAGAACAGGGGTGCCCAAGTCCAGGCCTCGAGAGCCCCTACCGAGCTTATTTTCCATGTCTCATTCAAACACACCTGAATCAAATATCGCAGAGCTTGCTCAAGAGATGATCATTAGATCCAGGTGTGTTAAAAGAGGAAGACATGGAAAACAAGCTGGATTTGTAAAAAAATCAAATATAGGAACTGAATTTTACTCATGGTGAATAAAACATCATGAAACAATTTGAAGGGCATATTATTACTTGATAAAATAACGTCAATTATTCATTTGGAGAAGTATGATGACTTGAAAAAGAAAAAAAAAACAACAGGATGACATACTGCATTCCCTGAGCGCCAGCTACCAAGGTTCATTCAAGGTTCTTCTCATTGCTTATCTCGAAACCTCTGAATTGATGTTCATTTCCTAATCCTCAATGTCTCAGTGCTCTTAACTTTCCCACCATTTATTTCACCCCCTGAAAATCTCTAGTGACAGCCTTCAACTGACATCAATGTCATTGCAGGTCACAGAGGTTAAATGGGACCACTTGGTTTCTGCACATATCACAACACACAACAGACTCCTCAGTGGAATTTGAACAGAAAGTTACACAATAACTACAGTACAATAATAATAAAAGGTAGCAGCAGTAAGATATGTACAGTGGAAAATTCAAAATCAAATACAAATCTGGTCCATGATACTTTGGCTGCGTTCAGACTGCGAGCATATCTGATTCCAAACGGATCACTCCTCAAATCTGATTTTTAGGGCTGACACTATTTTGAGCAAGAGTCTAAATTGGATCTGGACCTGTTCAGACAAGACCACATTATTGACACAGTTTTTGAGCAAGTAAAGGCCTCCAAATTGTCCATTTTTATTTGCCCCTAAATAAAAGAATAATGATAATACTAATCATTTTTAAAACAACAGGGCTCTCGCACCACTTGGTACTCAGGCCCTAATTATTAAATGAAGGAAAATAAAATAAATTAGTTTTAACGCTGCTACACGCGCAAATGCTCAGTGCATTTGAGACCGTGCCTTAGTATCAATCAAGTTTATGAGTTTATTCAAAGGAACAGTATCCAAATACAGTAAGTTAGTATTTACATGCATACACATACAATTGCTGTGGTTTAGTACATTACGTTTATAGCACCACCTCTTTTTGTCACATTTTTCTTTCTGTGACTTCCACACGCCCTCTTCTAGTCATTGTTTAATCCGGGCGGGAGCAACTTCGCTCGGGTTCGCCGCCACAAGAACTCGCCCCACTCCTTTGGCTCTCGATCAGTTCCACTTGTTACATGTGAAAACACAGTCTCAGAGAGATTGAAATTGCCTAATGAAGAGCATTACTAGTTTTGGCAGGAACGTAATTTTTTTTTTTTTTTGTGAGCTACAGTTCCACACAAACGTATATCGTACGTACAGGGGCAGCATGGCTGTAGGGACGGTGTGGCTCAGTCGTAGAGTAGTCGTTCCCCGTCCGAAAGGTTGTGGGTTCTTTTCCCCACCCTGAAGAGCTCGTCTGTCCTTGAGCAAGATACTGAACCCCACGTTGCTCCTGGTGTTGTATCACCAGTAGGTAGATGATGATATAGTGTCAAAGGACTTTGAGTGCCTTAAAAGGTGGAAAGGTGCTAATTATTGTAACACCATTTACCATAAAGATCTCATTTAGCTTTGCATTTAGAGGCGTGAGACCCATTTTTCGAGTATCCCAGACTCGCAAGAAAGCACATTTATCAGGGTTTCATTGGCCGTGACGTGTGTGTGTCTTCATCCACTGAACAGAATGATATGACAACCCCAGCACCTCTGCTATAGGACACGTTCAGAGTTTGCCACAAAACACTCATTGATGCCAGGAATGCAACCCTTCTATAGGGTTTCAAAATCAGCATCTTTCAAACTAAATTTCCCGAGGTTGCAGAACCAATGCCAATTATTTTCCATATTATTCACCATATTATGGCCAAAAGTGGAGCTCTACCAGTTTGGTAGGCTGATAGTGACATCATCTTGACTAGCAATTGCTAATCAACACTAGCTGTGAAAAATCTACGAACGGCTGTTTGGAATAGAACTGTTCTGAATGCCAATTTTAAATTTAGTAAACATATTGTGTGATTAACATCAAAATTTAACATGAAATAAAACCTGTGATTGTTGCACAGTCCCAATACATTGTTCGTGTGTGTGTATGAGTAAGTGCATGCTCATGTATACGCTGTAATTTTCGAACAATGAATCGCAAACTACAGAGTTTATTTATTGTTTTTTACAGGCTAATGGTCTGCACATCTTTTGGTGTAAACACCCCATAATACAATGAGCCATCATTTTAGAAAAGATGGACACTAGAGGGCTTTTCGAATTCTCTTTATCTCCGCTTTCATTTTCCAGCTGTGTCTCCATTGGGATCTTTTGCTTTGATCAGTGAACCTGTAATGTTCTCATGCAGATGCACTCTTGACAGTGTGAGAAGAGGCAACTGTTGGGCAAAGGCAAAGCGAGGGACTGTAGTGCAAGATTAGATATTCAGAACATGGACGTCAAGGGCAGAAGAGGCAGATTGTGCTGCAGGCAGCCTATAAAGAAATAGAAAGCATTAAAATGATTCCTACACTAAAGAGCAATATTCCACTTAATTACATGGCAAAGTAATAAGAACCATGGCAAAGGATACACATACTTTGAAACATGTTTACCATAAATGTTTTGCTTGTGGATAAAATATTCATGTCTTGTATATACATACTGAATACAAATACATCTAACATGCTTTACGTATATCATCAAACACACGCGCAAGCGGACACACACCCGCGTGTAAGTAAGCCGAAAATCCATTTCCAAAGTTACTAGTCCAGGGTCTGTGGGACCCGGAAATCTTGTAACTAAAAGACGTGGATGAGGAGTGTTTGTGTGGGTGGGTGTGTGTGTGCGGGGTGTGTGTTAGGCTACGTTCGCACCGCAGGTCAATTGTAATTTTTTTTGCCCATACTTATCACTTAACTGACATTTTCATGCTGTATGAATAGTCCAATTCCGATGTTTTCAAATCTGAGCTGGGACTTTTTCATATGGTTATGTATATAAATTGGATATGTCTCTAATGCCCCTGCATTATGAACGCTATTCTTTACAAATGCGATCTATATGTCATCAACAAGTGAAATATATTACCACTTCTTGACAAAACAAACAACAGACGTGAATGAGCATTGCCAGTCAAAGGTTAAAAAAAAATACCTTTTGCTTATCAATACAGTACTTGAAGCAATCAGATTAAAATATACAGTATATATATATATATGGGCTGCGTAGCTTAAAAACTTCAAAAATTGTCAAAAAAGTGTGATGGCTGGGACATGCTGCACGGACTACATTTACTTCCATAAACACTGTGACATTGTGTCACATGAGTTGCACTGCGCATGCGTGTGAAATAACAGAATTGTTTCTTCCACACAGCAATTTGCATGTTTGGTTACATGAACAGCTACACAGATATATCTGAATTAATACAAAATTCGATTGGGCATCACTGTGAGTGTAGTGAAATTTAGTTAAATTAATTGATTGTGTATTTTTTTCCTGTGAACTGGAAATGGGTCCCACAGACCAAAACACAACACAGTAACAAAAATCACTTCGCAAGAGTGCTCTTTCCAGCAGTTTCACTCCCTGGTAGTAGAGATAGGCAAAAAGAAGCCTCCTATTCCATTGGGGTATTGAGGTTCCTTACTAGATTTGTTATTCATATTAGCTCTCTACTGACACCTGCTGTGCAAGTAAAAGTCCCAAATCCCAATATTTACTCAGCATACTATTAATGCGTAGGCTACAGGACGTGCTCATTCATACAATACTGTAGATACATGGCGGCTGGTTGGTTGTGGATTTATATTTGGGAATACATTTTTTTGGATGTGGGACTACACTACTGCTAAGCTCAGACCACACTGTTCAGCCCATTTAACCCAATAAACACGTCGTGGAAAAAAACGTTGGCTGTCGTAGCTCTTCTCACACATATGAAGAAGTCTGGTAATGTACCGGTGTTCATCTGGCACACGCTAAGTGTAAATGCAGTTTGCCAGCTCAGCTGACAGAAATTTGCCAAAACATAGCCGCCTTGTGACCTTGTACCAACTCTAGAACATTACCGGTTCGCGCTAAATCTGGATGCAGCAAGTGATGTTCCGCTTCTGAGTGAAGAGGTTGTTGGCATATGCTGTACTACCTAACATGTGACTTCAGCACGCTGCACTTGAACCCTGATTTGTATCCATCTTAAAACAAAATAACATTTGACAAGTAGCAAACAAAGAACTTATTGACTATCATATTATCAACAAACTAGATCCAAAGATCTTTTACCAACATCCTAGGAAGAATCACGTCATGCCCGGGTCGCGCGCAGCATGTAAAAGTCAGGCGTGTTAGCTTTTCTTCTCATCTTGTCGCATAGTGTGATATGTTTTACCTGCACCTATGATTTGTTGCCAATTACTAACCGATTGTATTACTTCATGAATAGCTTTCGCCCGCTCCTTTTACTAGAAGTGCAATGTTGGCTGTGTGTGACACAATTATGTTGAACAACCTGACAAACTGAATTTATATTAATTAAGTGAACTTATATTACTTTTCAAAAACTTGGAATTCGTCATTGGTCATGTGACTGTCCCTGTTTTGACACACACTGCCCTAAATGAAGCTTCGTTTGTCACTGATCACGTGACTTCCTCGCAAATGCTTCCCTCGATACGTCATATTTTTTACACCCACTTCGGTTGACACAAGCTTTGAAGCCCCTTATCATTTGGCCAATCACTACTGACGACAACATTACCTGTTGCAGAGAGACTGCATTGGATGTTTTGAACAGTTAAAAGAGAGAGCGAATCAGTAAATAAATCTAATGCTATCTTTAAAAAAAAATGATACATATTGTGTAAAAACGATGGATGTGGTGGCTAAAGTTAAATGGATTTTGTAATGGAGAAATCACCCCAACATCACACTTCCGCTAAAAGGGAGCATCTATAACAATCTGGAGTGCTGATGGCAAACGAGTCTAATAAAGGAAAAACAAAATGCGGGTCTGTGGGGTTAGCTTAGAAGGGAGTTGTATACGAGTGACTGGGTGGTTGAACAATTTTCCAATGCCACCAAGGAAGTGGTCCAGCTCAGGTTTTGTCAGGGGGTGCAAAATTAATACAGCTATAATAAACATGATCGCAATCATCGCCATGTGGCACCATATAAATACTGGAAAACAGAAGGCCAAGTACCACTCCCTTAGAGAATCTACAGGCAATAATTACAATACCTAGAGTTCACATTCCAATTAATTACTCCGTGTGTCTTCACTGGATGATAAAATCTAAAGAAAGTGATAAGCATTCAATGGGTATTTCAAGGCAATTCTGTGGTAAATTATGGTCAACAAATGTAATGTATGGATGACGTATCTTTGTCCTTAGATCATTTAACACTTTTGTGATGGCAATGTCATAGCACCAAATGCAATCAACCCATGCGAAGTTTAGCTTACATTACATAATTTTTAGTATTTTTCAAATCTATGACCCATTTCTCAATAGGGGTTGATTTTAAATCTCGCCGGGCATCATTAGTCAGGTAAGGGAAGGATTGGCGGCTCCCAGCAGGTTGTGGGCTGTCGGATAAATTTCTGGTGTGTCAAAAATCCAGTCGGGCACAACAGTGATCTTGTGAAGAAACTCATTATATACAGTAAACTGTGTTTTCGTATGTGCTTTTTATGTAGAATATGCTCGTAATGTTTTTAATATTAGTATTCTGCGTCCAGATTCTTAATATTCAATACATTTTGCTTCAAAGCATTTGTCAAAGTACTCGAAGACTCACACATCGAAACCCAACACATAAAAAAAAAAAAAAAATACAATTAAATGATTAAAAATTGTGAATTAAAGTCACACGTTCCCCAGAAATTTGAAGGAGTGGGTTTTGAGGTAGAGAGGGGAGATGAAAGGTTGCAAGATAGAGCAGTTCTGGCACTTTTTAGTGAGTTCTACAGGGTGAATGGCGGCAACCGAGCATGGTTCTGTGTTGTGGGTACAGGATTTTAGGCAGTGGAGGATTGGAAGCTGTGCAAAGAGGCATAGTGGTGAAGTAGGTAAAAGTGGTTGTGGATTTACATATATATATATTTATTATTTTGACTGGAAGTCAGTCCTGGTTAATGGGACGTCAATAACTGTCAGTGGCACTAAAACATGATCATTCAGTGCAAGCTGTACCCGTTTGAATGAATTGACATTAAACAATACAGAAAAATGTTGCCAATTTCATAATTTGTGGTTTTCAAACTGGACAAAGAGATGGGGCATGATCATACAGCTATTTCTTTTGCTCATCGTCAATGAGTGATTCAAGCACAGGTGTCGAACTGATGCCCTGGTGCCAGATCCATCCCATCACTTTTTTTGTGTGTTCGTAAATAAAAATTGTGAAAAAAAATACCAACATTTTAAAATTTTGTCATTTGACAAGTCTCGATATTGCAAGTATTTTTGTCATCTGTGCCCCTTCTAACATTGAAGAAGAAGAAAAAAGTTTATTTATTTATTGTTTACTTGTTCCCCAGTTTCCGCGACCCTCATGAGGAAAAGCGGCATGGAAAATGAATGAATGAACGTTCCCCAGTTCTACAACCTAATATCAATTTTCAATTCAGTTTGTTGTGTATACGCAGTCATTTGAGGCGATCATACTTTTAAATGGATTTGCGTCAAGATGGCTCTCTAAGAGAAACCATAACAATGATGTGGCCTGTGAAAAAATTGTTTAACATCTCTGGATTATTGATACACTATTCTCCCTACTTAATCAAAAAGTTAGTAGATTACCAATCAATGCAATTAAAAATAATTAAAAAAAAAAAAAATGAAGCAAATCCAGAATTGCATGGCTGTCTGCTTAAAGTCACATTCTTATGAACTGGATCCAATATAACAAAGAACACCAAACAGCACAATGATTGATGGAACAAAAATTAAAATCTGATTGGGGCAATTGAGGAGGGGCTAAATTTTACTTATCTGTAACAGTGTGTCCTTTACGAATGAAAGAATGAAGGTTTCATACCATGAATATACAATTTAATTTGATGTATTTTATTCTGCATTGCGTGTGAGTTTTATAGGTTCTGTCATAAGAATGTAAAATAAGATTAATTATAATTTCATAGTGTGTTCATTTTCTATTGACACATTTCATTTTAGCTGCAATGATGCACTAGATCCATCGGGACTAGAGTTTAGAATGAACACTAGCTATATGCACCATCTCCTCAGTGTTTCACAAGGCTTCATTCACCCAGCACTACTTTTTTGTCCTCACACCACAGGCAGCGTCCTCACCCTGCTGCAGCAGTTGTATCGCATGGTGACATTCTCCAGCGATACCTCAACATCATCCACTGGCCACTCCAGCATCAGGAAAGCTCATCCGTGCCAAACTTGCAGCTTAGTCTGATCCCTTTGTTTTCTCCTCGGCTCTTTTTCTGGCCTTTTTCTCTTTTAGGGTTGTTTCCATTTATCAGCCTCTGTCAGCCTCCGATTGGCTGAAGTGGTGCGGTCCTAGTTTCTGGTTGGATTGTTCATATGGCCTGAGTTCTCCAGGTGCAGTGAATGTTCGGGCTATTCAGGAGTCAATTGACGTTTCATAAACTCCATCTCCTAAACTGCCATTGATCAATCATACGTCCTAGAGACTGTTGTTAAGGTGCAAACTCCGACAAACTCTCCGATGCCCAGTTGTCTAATTGATTGATTTGGTTGTTTTGAGATCTCCAACTGCCATAAAACTACAGAAGAAGATGAAAAGGATCCGAGGACGTCCGAAATGGTGAACCAATGGCCTATGAGATACTGAAATCGGACACAAGCCTACCCCAGTAGTACATCAGCATGAATTTTCTTTCCCTTCCTAAAGCTAAAAAAGACAACTAGATACCACTGGATTAAGAAATCGGGACGTTTGGTGTCACTCCCAGCTAAATGTCTCTAAAATAAATGAACATATAAACAAGCTCCCTTAAGATAAGATTAAGCTAACACCATACGCTAACCAGTGAGCTGTCTTACCCAAAATGCTTTAGTAGAGCCGAGAACATTCATAAAACTGAATGTCAAAGTTGTGTTTCCTGTTATAGAATATTAAATCTTACATGGATGTCATCGCTATAACACTATAAGTATAGCTGTTTCATTAGCTAAAGTTAGTTAACGTCACCTCTTAGTTCACTGTCCGTTCTATGAGTGCGCTAACAAAAAAGTGATGCTTCCTCTTTTTAGGTAAACATCACGCCCTTATAACATCTTGATTTTTCAAATAACATTTTGTGGAGGGACACCTTAGTATCCCAATCCTTGCTGTAACTGTATGCTTATGCCTCGATAGCTTGCTTTAATACTTTCAATATGACCCTCCATTGCACAAGGTAAACTCATTTGCATCAACCTGGAGAATGTTGCACTGGTATCGCTCCAAAATAAATCATTTAAAACACTGTGGTATACGTCTGCTTGCAATGTTACTGTCGGTGTAGAACATACTAGGGTTTGCTTTTGCCTCGATAGCTTGCTGTATTTTTAATAGAAGCTTCTGCTGTATATTGTAAACGCTTTTGCCTAAATCTGGAGGATATTGCACTGGTATTGCTCCAAAATAACTCACTGAAAACACTCTGGCATGCGTCTGTCTGCAATGGCGTTGCCGTTGGAGTGACGAAGCTTGTCGGCTGAGCAACCATAACTAAGAGGGGGGGCTGGGGCTGGAGGTTAACTGAAAAAAAAAAACAATGCCCTGCAACCAAAAACAAGTAAAGCATAACATGAAAGAAGCAGAAAAATTAAAATTACACACAACCATGAAACAAAATGAAAAATATTGATTGAATATTATACTTCCACCATATGACATCAACATATTCATTGATCACAAATGTAAAGATGAAAAATGGCGCCTCGGAATTGGTGAATGATTAACATATATATACAGTATATATACTGTATATATATATATATATAGATGGATAGATAGATAGATAGATAGATAGATAGATAGATAGATAGATAGATAGATAGATAGATAGATAGATAGATAGATAGATAGATAGATAGATAGATAGATAGATAGATAGATAGATAGATAGATAGATAGATAGATAGATAGATAGATAGATAGATAGATAGATAGATAGATAGATAGATAGATAGATAGATAGATAGATAGATAGATATAGATATATTTATAGTGCCTTGCAAAAGTATCCGGCCCCCTTGTTTCAGGCTTCAAACATAAAGATATGAAATTTAATTTTTTGGTCAACAACAAGTGGGACACAATCGTGAAGTGGAACAACATTTATTGGATAATTTAAACTTTTTTAACAAATAAAAAACTGAAAAGTGGGGCGTGCAATATTATTCGGCCCCTTTACTTTCAGTGCAGCAAACTCACTCCAGAAGTTCAGTGAGGATCTCTGAATGATCCAATGTTGTCCTAAATGACCGATGATGATAAATAGAATCCACCTGTGTGTAATCAAATCTCCGTATAAATGCACCTGCTCTGTGATAGTCTCAGGGTTATGTTTAAAGTGCAGAGAGCATTATGAAAACCAAGGAACACACCAGGCAGGTCTGAGATACTGTTGTGGAGAAGTTTAAAGCCAGATTTGGATACAAAAAGATTTCCCAAGCTTTAAACATCTCAAGGAGCACTGTGCAAGCCATCATATTGAAATGGAAGGAGCATCAGACCACTGCAAATCTACCAAGACCCGGCCGTCCTTCCAAACTTTCTTCTCAAACAAGGAGAAAACTGATCAGAGATGCAGCCAAGAGGCCCATGATCACTCTGGATGAACTGCAGAGATCTACAGCTGAGGTGGGAGAGTCTGTCCATAGGACAACAATCAGTCGTACACTGCACAAATCTGGCCTTTATGGAAGAGTGGCAAGATGAAAGCCATTTCTCAAAGATATCCATAAAAAGTCTCGTTTAAAGTTTGCCACAAGCCACCTGGGAGACACACCAAACATGTGGAAGAAGGTGCTCTGGTCAGATGAAACCAAAATTGAACTTTTTGGCCACAATGCAAAACGATATGTTCTGTGTAAAAGCAACACAGCTCATCACCCTGAACACACCATCCCCACTGTCAAACATGGTGGTGGCAGCATCATGGTTTGGGCCTGCTTTTCTTCAGCAGGGACAGGGAAGATGGTTAAAATTGACGGGAAGATGGATGCAGCCAAATACAGGAACATTCTGGAAGAAAACCTGTTGGTATCTGCACAAGACCTGAGACTGGGACGGAGATTTATCTTCCAACAGGACAATGATCCAAAACATAAAGCCAAATCTACAATGGAATGGTTCAAAAATAAACGTATTCAGGTGTTAGAATGGCCAAGTCAAAGTCCAGACCTGAATCCAATCGAGAATCTGTGGAAAGAGCTGAAGACTGCTGTTCACAAACACTCTCCATCCAACCTCACTGAGCTCGAGCTGTTTTGCAAGGAAGAATGGGCAAGAATGTCAGTCTCCCGATGTGCAAAACTGATAGAAACATACCCCAAGCGACTTGCAGCTGTAATTGAAGCAAAAGGTGGCGCTACAAAGTATTAACACAAGGGGGCCGAATAATATTGCACGCCCCACTTTTCAGTTTTTTATTTGTTAAAAAAGTTTAAATTATCCAATAAATTTTGTTCCACTTCACGATTGTGTCCCACTTGTTGTTGATTCTTGACAAAAAATTAAAATTTTATATCTTTATGTTTGAAGCCTGAAATGTGGCGAAAGGTTGCAAGGTTCAAGGGGGCCGAATACTTTTGCAAGGCACTGTATATATATATATATATTTAAATATATATATATATATATATATATATATATATATATATATATATATATATATATATATATATATATATAATTATATTTTACAAGTATCAATAAAATTACTCTTAGAAATGAGTACAACTGCTATTTTAAGAAAAAATACCTAAAAACTAAGACATTTATTTCAAGAACTTAGGGTTTGAAATCTTCCCCATGGACCATTTATCTATTTCTGGGGAAAAGACTTATATGAACATATTTTTTTGTTTAAAAATAATAATAATAAATAAATAAATAAATAAATAAAATTTAAAAAAAAAAAGCCATGTTTCGCTTTCTCTGCTGTGGGTGTTTCTCTTGTCACTGGCAGTATAATACATCAGAAGTCAGTTTATGTACTGCAGGTGTGCTGTAATTCGCTGCTGATCTTCAGAGTCTTATGCAAGGATTAGAGTTGTTTTGATCAAGTAAGCTTTGGGTAACTCCCAGGATGATATTCTGCAAATTCCCTTTGCTTACTTCTTGAGCTTCCAAACCAAACCCATCAGTCACAGTCAGATGTTTAAGAAAATACCTGTTTAGGATCAATTTTGATGAATAAAAATCTAACAAATTCAGTGTAATGTATTGAAGTGCAAATTCTTTATTCTTGTCATCAGCACAACATCGCAATTATGTGTTTGGAAATGTGTTCCGCACCAGAATTTAGAATTTAGAATGCATTATTCCACTACTGAACGCTGGGTATTTGATAGTGACGTATTGATGCTCTCATACTACCCATACTACCGTTATCACAATTATTCATTGGTTGAAAATTATCATTGTTTCTCCATGTTCTGAAAATATAGCGCTCACAGCAGTACATCATTTTAAAAGTCCCAATCAGTTGTGAGTTTAACAGCTACAGACCATCTGCCAAAACTTCTAGTGTCACAATGTGTTGTTAGTTAGTCACTTTTTAGTTCAGGAATTAAAGGGGCATGTGAAGAAAAGATCTAAGAACCCAAGACCAAGAAAATCTTTGGAGCCTACAAAGTTGTAATTCTTAAAACAAAATACAAACAGCCTTCCATTCAAACTTGAAGTTTAACATCCAAATGCCATAAATTGTGTGTGTGTGTGTGTGGGGGGGGGGGGTGTAGCGTAGTCAGAGCAGTGCAATGCAGAATGACACAGTTTATCTCAGCCCTGTAGAATACGGTTGCTAACAGCCGAGGAGTCGAGTAGCACTGCACCACACAGAGAGGTTCTAACGCCCAATCAAGGCAGCACTGAGCATCATCTTAACAAACGGCAACTTGGTGCACAAGCCCCGTGGAATTTGCTGGGTCTCAGATGCACCTACACTTAGGAACTGCAAGCTTCTTCTGCCAAGCTTGTCGATGTTGATATCTTAGTATTCCAGACAATGGTTCTCCTTGCTGAAAACCTTTGAAACAGATGTGCCCGAGTACGGTCCTTGAGAGCCCCTATCCAGGTTGTTTTCCATGTCTCCCTCCTTGAACACACCGGAATCACATGATCAGCTCATCACTAATCTCTAGGAGCCTGACAACCATCCTGATTATTTGATTCAGGTGTGTTGGAGGAGGGAGACATGGAAAACAAGCTGGATAAGGGCTCTCGAGGACCGGACTTGGGTACCTATGTTTTGAAACATTCTATTCAGTCCCAGCATTGCAAGACGACTGTTATGTTTTCGGGTTCACCCTAATACAACACGAAACAACAAAACAAAACACAGTGCTCTAATGGTTTGTTTGCAGAGATCCTACTGTGGCACACTGCAAACCCGGTATGACGGGCCTTTTCAGGTTCTGCGGCATGGGAATAATGACATCATCATCTATTTGGGTAGTAAACCTGAGACTCTCTGTTGACAAGGTGAAGCTAGATCAGTACTTCTCAAATAGTGGGGCGTGCCCCCCTGGGGGGGCGCAGAGCGATGCAAGGGGGGGGCGCATGTGACCTCGGGGAATTATTTATTTATTTTATTTTTTTTTGCTGTACTGGAATAAAGTGTACTTGCACATCCACTCAGTGGGTGGCAGTGGTGCTCTCATTTTCAGAGTGCGCGCAGTATTTTTTAACTAAGGAAGAGCACTCAGCACACACAGAAAACAGATATGAAGAGCAGTGTGCCGCCGTCGTTTTCGAAAGCCGTTTTCCGACCGAACTCACTCATGCAGCGAGCGACCCACTGTCTTGTCCGGTTCTCACGTCGCCGCCCGAGAAGTGCCATTTTCGGCTTGGGATCGTCACGACGACCGCCCTCACGTACGGTTCTACCTCGGCCGCCGAGAATGCGCTTTTTTCGTGCCGTTTGCCTTCTAGCTTTGACTTTTAATACAGTGGGTGATGAGGAAAGACCACTGTTTACTGTGTCTAAAAATAATTATAGCGGACAGCCAGAAGCAATGTTACCTCTAATTTTTCATGTGTCTGAGCAAACGCACAATCTCCCTGAGCACTCTGCAGCCCACAATGAGCAACATCAGATGTGTACCGTATTTTTTGGACTATAAGTCGCACCAGCCAAAAAATGCGCAATGAAAAGATAAAACATATATGTCGCACCGGCGTATAAGTTGCATTTTTGGGAGAAATGTATTTGGTATAATGTCATTTCACACAATTTCACACAATCACAATGTCATGGTATATGTCATTTTGAAAGGCAATTTAGAATAAAAATACAAAAGAGAACAACAGGCTGAATAAGTGTACGGTATGCTAACATTACATGACTCATAAACAACGAACTGAGAATATGCCTGGTATGTCAATGTAACATACTGTAGCTATTTAGAGTTATTCAGATAACTATAGCATAAACAACATGCTAACTAGCAACAATGATATAATAATGTGTGAATAAGTTCACATATAAGTCGCTCCAGAGTACAATGTAAGAATAAAACTGCGATTTATAGTCCGAAAAATACGGTACATAGCGGCCACACACCAGTATCACGCCTTTTCACGCCTATTAGCATTTCTACTGCCCGTAAATTATCTAGTAGTAAGAGCATTTAATGATTAATGTCCATAGTTAAAATATCTTAATAAAGGTCACTGGAATACACACCAATCTGACTGAAATTGTACCTTAGTTTTCACATCTTAATATATAGGACTTGCATTTGGTGTGATTGAGTTTACAAATTCAAAGGTATAGTTTTTACTTCGCTAGCTTTCTGGTATACTCACATACTTTGCCATGTGATTGCGGATTTGTTGAACTGACACCACTGACGCATTCATTTCGATGGCAAGTAAAATATTGTCAATGAGAACTTCGACTTGCTCTGGGTCAGATTTTATTTTGTGGGACAGCTCGTTTCTCTTCTGTCGGTCTTTTGCATTCTCCCGCAATAATGTACCAATCCCCAGTCGCATCTTGAGTCTTTGTAATTTTCAACAGCTTTCAAATGACTTTTCTGCTGAATATGACGCTTGAGGTAGTCCAACTTCCATTCAGTCCAGATTTTTCCCTCTGAAAACTCACTTAGTACTTTGGCTTCAGTTTCACCGCTTGTTCGTCTATTTGCACATGCTCCGACAGCCAGCTCCATCTTATATGAAACGCATTTCTTTTTTACTTTGGCTTGGTGAGTGGAGGTGTCGCTGCCCGTTCGTTTCGCCATGATAAGGGGTTGGCCTTTGCGTCTCTCAACTCTGCCGCGCTCACGCACTGTTGTCAGTAGTGTTGTATCGGTCGCGAACGATTCGTTCTTTTTGAACGAATTGTTTGGGTGAACGAGACCGAACTAATCACCATCTGCACTGATTCGTTCTATGAAGTTGGTGCTTGTTCACTGCGTGGGAGGGCGTTGAGCAAGCGGCAGCGTCATCTGACATCGCACACGACCAATCAGACGCCAGCCTCATCGCGGGCAGGGGAGGGACCGGAAACAGAATCAGGGCGTATGTCACTCACTTCCACGTGTGGCCAATAAGCAGCCAGCGTGCAGGCAAGGGGGCAAGACTGAGTTTTGTCACTTCCCGTTCAGTGACTCGGTCCTCCGGTTCCTGACCTAGCTTGCTGCTAACGTGACTTTCCAGTAATGACTATGCGGTGAACGAATCAAAAAATGAAAGGAAAGGACTTTGTCACATATTTGTTAACGTGGAGCCTATCAAATGCAGCTCAAAAAGACAAAAACACCACACAAATCTAGCGAGCATGGTTTAGTGTACTACTTTTCTCAACAGACTCGGGACTACCTATTACGACATACTATCAAATTTACAGTAATTTAAAACACGGGTAGCTACGAGGCAAGCAAAAGCTGAGCTGCGGTCGCGTGACAGCAATGAAGGGGGCAAAGAACTGTCACTATATGGAGGCTTCATGGCAGCGATATTTACCTCATATGTGCACAGAAAAAAAGAATAGTACGATCACCATAATACTGATTTGCAATGAAACGGTATATACATGTCCATTTTTTCCAAGTGTTTTATTTTTTTTTTCCCGTGTCAGGTGTTGGTTGGTTTGACAAATTATGTCAATCCGTCCATCATGTGCTACTCAAGCGCCCCACAACAACGCACATGGACACGGGAGATGTCGCAATATGTCTACATTTTTCTTAACAGACTAATGAGAGTAGAAAGTCGATATCGTAAAGAGCTAACAATTATTTCTCGTCAGCATTTGACGATCTGAGATGCGGGGACGACAGGGGAGCTGACCGGATTATTTCATTTATTAATACCAGTGCAAAACGTCAATACGATCACCATAATACTGATTTGCAATGAAACTGTAAATACATGTCATTTTTTCCCGAGTGTTTTATTTTTTTTCCCGTGTCAGGTGTTGGTTGGTTTGACAAATTATGTCAATCCGTCCATCATGCACTACTCAAGCGCCCCAAAACAACGCACGCAGACACGGGAGATGACGCAATATGTCTACATTTTTCTTAACAGACTAATAAGGGTAGAAAGGCGACACCGTAAAGAGCAAACAACCATTTCTCGTCAGCATTTGACGATCTGAGATGCGGGGACGACAGGGGAGCTGACCGGATTATTTTATTTATTAATACCAGTGCAAAAATTCAATACGATCATCTTAATACTGATTTGCAATTAAACTGTCAAATATCAAAATGCAGTATTGTCTTTATTTCAGAGCAGCACATTCGAAAACTAGCTATTTACACTTATAGTTTTAACAATAGTGACTAAAAATAATAGTGATGAGCATGAAAACAAAAATACAACAGAGTGAGAGGTAAATATGATGTGTTGGTCGTTCCATTTAGAAATTAAACTTTCGATTTCTTTTTATTTTCGTGACAGCAAGCATGCTGCGTTGGCTGGTAGCAGGCTAGCAGCAGCATTGTATATGTGATCGAGAACATGCTAAAGAAAGTCCGTGCGCCCCCGACCCCAAACCCCCACTCCTCCCACAAAAGGAAAATGTTTAACCGTGTCCTAAATCGAAATGCAAGCACGAGCCATGATTTTGAGCCCATAGAACTAGGACAGACGACGCGAAAGTTCTCCCTCGCTTTTGCAGCAGCGGGAGGGAGGGAGACGAGGCTGTCTGTGAAAGCAGAATGATATTGCCTGTCACTCATTACTGAAACTACGACGAGTGGTCAATGTGCAAGAGAGGGAGGGACCAAGCAATGTCACTTCCCGTTCAGTTATACTGCGAAGCGGTCTTTGGTGATTCGTTCGGCAACGTCACTTCCCGTTCAGTAACCGAACGATTCATTTGGACGGGGAGGGAGATGAGGGGGGCGAACGATTCGTTGAACGATTCGTTTGAACGAATCTTTTTACTGAACGATCCGGAATGGATTCGTTTACTCAAGTGAACGACAGATCCCGTCACTAGTTGTCAGCTTGCTAACCTACACCGCGCGTGTAGGCTGGGCAATACACAAGCAATGTCAATGCTATGATTGGCTGCGTAGCGGAAGTGAAACTTATCGTATCATTTCCTGGACACCAGTCACTCACCGAGTTACAACGCAATCAATACGTTTCTGTTGATTTTTTTTTTTGTGCGCAGCATTGAATTTCTTGTGCGCAGAGTAGGTGCCAGCAGTGCGCAATTGCGCACGCGCGCAGCTTAGAGGGAACATTGGCCAGAAGCCAAATCAATTAAGACGCCACTTAAAGACATTAGACCCCAATTTCATTGATAATCCGCTTGATTGTTTTTCAGCGAAAACGTGCCGAATATTGCCGACAATGGTCCTGCTTTATCAGTAAACCAGTGAGCATTGTTAGCATGCTCATTGCAAAAAAAACTCCACACCATTGCAATGGAGGTAATACTGTGAGCAGCAAAAATAAAAACTGTCCTTCTGTCCAAGGACACTCTTTTTTTCTTTTATTCAGTTTTGTTTTTCCGGTCAAATTTTTTGGCATATTGTCCTCATGAGTGAATGTTTCTAATCAATTTTAATTTGTTATTATTTAGTGATTTTATTACATTTTATTTTTCTGTATCAAATGGTCAAAAATGTACCTTGAGTGTATTTTTTACAGTTTGGATGTGACTTTTTTTGAAATTCAGGCAAATTGATGCGCGTCAAGTCTTCTCTGTTACAAACAAAACAATGCTAATAAAGTACTTTATTATTACTTTATTAAGTTGATCTATGTTACTTTTTTTCTTTATTAGAAAAAAAAGGACACAATGTTAGGCAGATACGTATTTATAATAGTAATTTTATAGACAAATGATACTATTTACAGTGGCGGCAGAGAGTTTGGGGGGGGCGCGAAACATTTACGTCTTCCTTGGGGGGGCGTAACAGAAAATAATTGAGAAGCACTGAGCTAGACCATGTAGACGTGGCCCATCCTTTCGAGTTGGTTTAAGACACCAGTGGCCTGTACTATGAAGCCGGTTTTCTGGCTTAGCAGCGTAACATCAAGAGTAACTTCATCACATGCAGCATAATTTATCAGCTAAATGGGACTACGAAAGGTGAATATGCTGAAACCGGGGAATATTGCCACGGCAACACACGCCACACGTCAAACCTGGTCGTCTCAGAGTTAGATCTTGCTTAACCCCAGGATTCCAATTAACCACACTCTATTTAAACAGCACTCCGCCGCGGACGTGTCCTCTTGACAATGACAGCGTTCCTGGACGACCCGTACGACATTGGCGCGCGGATTGTGAGGGGCTCTCTTCGGAAGGCACGGGTTTTTGGAGACCGCCAGAATCCACTGGCGTACACGGACGATGTTCTCCATTAAAGATATAAATTTTTAGCTGAGGGAATTCGTTACCTGTGCCAGCTGATCGAGGCGGACATCACTAATGTAACCCGCTGAAGTCAGGCCCTCACAACCGCGCAGATTGTGTGCCTGTCCTTGCGCTCTTTCGCCAGTGGACAATATATGTATTCCATCGGTGATGCTGAATATCTGAGTAAGAACATGCCGTGCGATCCGGAGTGGGGTATGGAAACGCCTCAAATTGATTGTTGAAAATGTTGTACAGAAACTTGTGTCGGCTTCGCAGGATGTAAACGAATGTGGAGCTTTGCTCTCATACAAGAAATATATTTTTACTTATTATTTTTCATCGTTATTTCATTGTGCAAATGCATTTATAATAATCATAAAAATATGTAGACTATTTAAACATTGAGAAAACTTGCGTTTGTTTTCTGCCAACTCGAAGAGATTAAAATAAATGTCAAATCCACTGATAAAACAGACACACAAATAAAAAAAAAATAAAAATGTTTATTGAATATGCATCTTCCAGTCTTGTTTAATTGTGAGAATTCGTTACAAAAGACGGGCTTTAATCTATTATCATTACGCACAACATTGTCACAAATGTGATCACAAAAAAAGCAACCACGCATCGCATCCCCGCATTTCCTTCTGCTCCTGAGTCCTCACAAATATAACATAAAATTTTGGGGGGGTTTTCAGGCTCGGGCCTGCAAATCAAGTTAATTGATCGGGCCGGGTCGGGCTGGATTTTTTTTTTAGGCCCGATCTAACCTCTCTACTCTGAAGATGTTCAAAGGACATACATATTCATACAGTCAATGGGACTAAACATACAATCATCCTGCTTCATGTGGTGATGCACGATAAATTATTTCTTACAGTTAACGTACCAAATGTTATTTTATTGTCCTGACAGCAGGCTTTATTTCTTTTCATGGACATAAGTAAACTGGCATATTGACGCATTCACAAATCACACGATCTGTAATTTGATGCCAACAGACCAGTTGCGCTCTACCAGTGAAGTGGTGTTGGATTTCGCGGTGTGGTTGGATTTTAATTACTCATAACTCCACATGATTATCGTGCATTCATCCTCCGTGAAGTAAGGTGCCCGTGCCATTGTCACAAGTACTGTTTGACTCTCGTCTATGCCCCCTTTTATGTGAACGTGCAGTAACTCTGACTGGGTTGACACAGGTTCAACTAATCAACCTCATAATCAGCGTCGTAGCACCGATTGACCACAAACTAGATAACCAGGTTTTGTCAACTGCGGTTACCCGCTGCTAAGCAGGATTACTTCTCAGGAGGTTAAACTCAGTTCGTAGTATAGGCCACTGGTCCTGTGATCAGCACACACAGTGGCTGAGCTGTCCTTGCCTTTTGGCTCAAAGGTTTTGACCAATGCATGGTTTATGCTTCTGCGTCAGGCTGACTGCAGAGCTACAGCATCGACCCTACGCCGTCTATGAGCATTTGAATTTCTGCATATGTGACGCATTGCACTGTAGTGCGCCGTCCAGTCACTAGGAGGTTGTATCCTTGTGTTGTTTTGCGGACTTTCGCAATGCTTCACATAGCACTTCTTGGTTTCTTTAATGTCCGAGATGGAGCTGCAGTCCTTTGAGCTGGAGCTCTTCAAACTCCATAAAGAATTGCTATTCCTCCAAATGCTGAAACACAGGAGACACAAAAAACGTGGAGGTGGTCTGTCCGACCACTGAACAAATCGAGGCAGAGAACGGGTGAATTTGCCACACTTGTTCACCCACTGAGGGGCATGAACGAAGAGATGTCGGATGTCAGCGGACAGATTTGACGATCTCCTTCGCCAAATTCAACCTTCGAAATCACACCAGCAAACACATAACATAGCAATCACGGAAATTACATTTTGTGTGGACCAAACACAGTCCTTACCGTTCATGTAGCAACGCATCACTGTGACATGTAGTCAGGATTTTTGGGAGGCGCACCCTGGGCTACGGCGTATGGTCCAAGCAGGGTACGCCATCAATGGTACGACGTCACTCTGACGCAGGAGCATAACAGCCCCTTAAGAGTGAATCCTGGTTGCTTGGTGGGGTGGAGTGCTCATCTTTACATAATCCATCCATGGAACACACGGCTGTGTCTCCATGGGAACGTATTTAAGTGCCTGACTTGTCTGGTTTGCTTTGATGTAGTTTGCTCAGATTCAGTAATGTGTTTTACTTCATCATGGCCTTTTGTTCGGAACCACACATGCATACGTTTAATTAATCTTTATATCCTCTCAACAGGCAAGTAAGTGCCAAAAGGAAAAGTAATATGTGTCCTATATTAAGGTGTTACTGGGACACATTAGCATTTTCACTTCATTTTTCTTCTGAGTTATGCTGAAATTACTTGGGGAAAATATGTTTTAATTGATAAATAGACCATTTAAGATTAATATGTCTCTCGGAGTAAAAAAAAAAAAAAAAAGAAAAAAAGAAAAAATTGTCAGCACAGTTATCGAAACGATAATATTTAAATGTTAGCATGTTGATAAATTGCGTAGCAGTATTTTGGCCCTCATTGTTTTGCCTTAAATGTGATTTAGAGTGGGCCTTCATCCTGTTGAATGGAACAGCGTTTGGGAAAAGTAGGCAACGAATGGGTTTAGAAAAGGCTCCCTGGATTAACTGTGCGTCTATTTAGAATGGACTACTGCTGAAACCCTCATCCATGCCTTCATAACCTCCAGACTTGACTACTGCAACAGCATTCTCTTCGGTTCTCCATCCAA
Organism: Corythoichthys intestinalis; assembly: GCF_030265065.1. Taxonomy (NCBI): domain Eukaryota; kingdom Metazoa; phylum Chordata; class Actinopteri; order Syngnathiformes; family Syngnathidae; genus Corythoichthys; species Corythoichthys intestinalis. Next base: position 47,654,123 of record NC_080399.1, read on the forward strand.
ACTCATCAATAAACTACAATATATCCAAAACTCTGCTGCACGCCTTCTCACCCGGACCCCCTATAGGAACCACATTACCCCCGTCCTCCACAAACTGCACTGGCTTCCTATTTCATACAGAATTCAGTTCAAAATCATCCTTCTCACTTACAAAGCACTCAATAACTTGGCCCCGCCCTACCTCACAGACCTTCTCTGTCCCCACACCCCTTCCCGTCACCTCCGCTCTTCTAATGGAAACATCCTCGCACCGCCCAAACAAAGAACACACCGAACTAGGGGGGACAGAGCCTTCTCCGCTGCCGCCCCCTTCCTTTGGAACTCACTCCCAAAACCCATTTGTTCATGTTCAGACCACATTCAAAAAACTGTTAAAAACTCACCTTTTTAAACTAGCTTTTAACTTATAATTATTTTCTTGTTTTGTTCTGTCCACGTTGTTTGCTGTTTCTGTTCCTACTGTAAAGCGTCTTTGAGCATTGGTAAAAGCGCTCTACAAATAAAATGTATTATTATTATTATTATTATTATTATTATAAATGGACAGGCAGTTAGGCACCTGGCAGCCACAGGAATAGGGCGGTAGATGGGTGCCACACTTTTTGAATGTAGGGGCTCCCGGGGCGGTGCCTCTTCCTTGTCTTGACTGTCAGTTGCAGAGGGGGCATGGGGGTGTTCTGGACACGCTCTTTCCAGTGGTGGTCTCTCAGCGTTCCTTCTGACTTCCTCTCCTCTTCCTGCCTGGGTGTCCTACTTGGGCCCTACCGCGGCTCACTGACAGTGGGGGTCTGAATGTATGGGTGGTGGTGGGGGCTGGTGTGGGGGCATGGTGGTGGATCCCTTCTAATTACTTATATTACTTGGTTTGCATATTCCTACCTAGTCGACTTACCCTGAATTTACACAACCTGTGGCTGCGACACGGTTGCATGACGGCTACGAAAACATCGCAGGTCAATTTCTACTGGTTGCGTTTGTGCTACGAATGTCTGCGGCAATCAGACAGAGGAAATCACGAGGGCTCTCACGAGACGCATGATGCCTGAGCCACCTCATCAGTGATCCTCTTTGAGAAAAGAGTTTCATTTTGAAAGGAAACCGGTAGTTTTATTTTGTATCAGTGCTAAATGTCCTTTCCTGCATGGTGGTATTGTTGTAATGTAATGCGGTCCGGGTGTGCCGTCCAGAAAATATAGACAAACCCTACTCTTACCTACAATATCATGAACGCAGCTAATCTTGTTGCAGCTGCAGACGGTGTGAATTACCCTTTAGTTACAATGTATGTCGCTTCCCGGAACCTAGAGTCCTAAGATACATGTCTTTTGGTGATACTGTGAGCAAAAGAGTAGTTAGGATTCTATATTCAGGCTCCAGTACCACCTTACATGTTGAAATTAGAGTGGCTACCTCAGCAGAAATGTTTAAATCCCTCCTTAAGAACTGCCTCTACACTTTAGCTTTTAGATATAATGGTATGTTGGCCATGTTGGTGCCGTTTCAACACCCCCCCACTCAACCTGGCAGTTGGGAGTGTTTTTGTGTGGGGGCTATGTGGCAATAACTGAAACAGCTCTATGTATTTGATGCGGTCGTTTTTTTCTGAGGCAATGCTGGAGAAGTCCAGTTTAGGTCATCAGGAAAGATCGTTCTTCCACCTATTATGTTTCATCACACCGAATGGACTGTCAAGTTGTCATTCTGAAGGGGTGATTCCCCATCTGTGGCTGTTTCTCTTTTGGGTATTCAGAAAAATGGATGTCATAACTGTCTTTTAACGGTGGACCTCTGAACGCTTTAAAGACATTTGTGGTGATTGAGGGCTGGATTAATAAATGTGACTTCGCTTCTGTTTGAGGCAATAAATAAATAGCATGCAAATGATACATTTGCTTTTTATCTGCTGTTCATTGGTTCTTTCCTTTTGGTATTTGGAGCAATTCAAAATGGAGCACAAGCATAGGGAAGCCTATTTGCATTCCATGCCACTCTGTCCCACTGTCTCTATATACACGTGACCAAGCACAAGTTAACGAAGGAGAATAAGCAAGAAGGGAGGACAGCAGAGAAAGGGAGGGATCGAATGTGAGAGAGGAAGGGTGAATGTGATATGTTGAAGTGGAAAACTGTGATAGACCAAGCAGTTATTTAGGCAGTGACTGCTATTGAGGCAGGAAGGGCACAGGGACAGTGGCAGAACTATTCAGTCACTCAAGTGTTCATACCGCTGCTGAAGACAATATGGATAACAGCTGGAAAATCACATTGGGACCAAGGATTCTGGAATTCTGTGTTGCTGAGCTCTTCATCTTTGCCTTGTAGTATATAATTTACCCCTCGCTTCTTAATAGTCTCTTGCCCTGTTAAAAAAAAAAAAAAAAAAAGTATTCACGACAAGGGAAACGTGGCTTGAATGGAAATGAGCAGTGGTCAGACATTTGTACAAGAAGAGGAGTGAGATGACTCAAGGGACAGTCTGCTCATCATGTGAATGTGCTGGGACTGCAAGCTGTGTATAATCTAGTATGAAAACGCCACAGAAATACATGCATTGTGACTAGCTGGTGGCCTTTGCTTTTCTTATGTTTTTATGCATTATGTGCTTTGAGAAATTCAGTCAGGACATATAACATATGTACAGGATTTCCACTTGGTGAAAAAAGGACTTGACACTAGGATACCACATTCAAGGTAAGTAATTAAAATCTTCAACTTTTATAGCCTGCTTCACTCGTCTTACAATATCTGACTCATTGTATTAAATGTCCTAAAGCTTAAAAGTACTTGGGAACTTAAAAGCTCCAATTCCGATTCATACAACAAACATAAAAGGGCAGCTGGAAATATTGCCTGGTTGCTGCCCTTTGCTGCCTCTTTAATCATGCTACTGTCAAAAATAGCATGTTTTACTGTGTTTGCACATCGCCATAAGTCAATACTTTTTACTATTGATCTGCTGTCTTGTCCTGCAGCATTCTCTCTTGTTTATGATTGCCTAAAGATTTTGAAGTTGCATATTTAAAAATCAGCACATTGGAACAGTTTTCTGCAAATCAACCGCATCCATTTGTGATAAACATCTTTACAATATGCGGTACAATATATGGCTAATAACATTTTTAAAATAATCACGAGCATAAGAAATACATTGATGTCCATATAGCAGTTATAAGTGGAGGTGTAAAATCTTTGTGAGCTTATATTTCAGTGTCAGAAACCTAAAAGTCCCCCAAAGTGGTATATGGATATGGTATATCAAGCCATTTTAGTTGTTCCTCATGGCTTGGGTTTCTGAATTAGTTTGATTATCATGTATATCACTGACTGGATCCAAATTTAATATTCAATATTCAAAGTTCAATTCTATACTCTGATTGAAATTTCAACAAAGCGTTGATAGATTGTTGTCGGAGTGGGTGTGTCAATGGGAATATCGTGTGCATTGGCAAAGTGTGCGGTGTCGTAGCTTAATTGTCGCTTCACTGTGATCTGACTACAATTGTCCTTCAATTAAACCAAGCTTACACAAAATAAAATATTCACTCACTTGACAATGCCACTTTAGTGGGTGCTATAGGAGTCAGGAGCTTTTGCTGGGATTTCCTGGTTTCAAAATGCTAAAATATTTATTTTTAGTTGAATAAACCCACCTTCTTGACGGCAACCCACACACGCTGAGCGACAAGGTGGTCATCGTTGTGTTCCAGACACAAGACACACAAAGAGAAAACTGAAAATCCATTGAGAATAAGGCGACAAGGTCGGGTTTTGCAGGCAACCAAGCCAAGCGAAATGATTCCCAACCGGTTAAACCGTGATTTGAAGGAGGGGTTGTGGAGGTCGCACAAGTATTGTACTAAACCACAGCAAATGCACATGGCTATATTTAAAAAAGACAATATTTTTTTACACATTGTTCTTGGTGCAGCTGAGTGTAGAATCAGCAAGCGGCCAACTCCAAACAAGTTTGCCTGACACCTCAAGGCTCCTGTTACTAGTAGGCAAGGAAGAAGAATGTAGAGGGCAGGTACTTGCATAATAAGACAAGGTGTGACATCACACTATGGGCAATTTCAAATTATACTATTTGTAGAGAGAAATAGCTTAGAAAAGCAATTGCAACCATTAAAAAAAAAAAAAAAAAAAATTACATAACACACTTCAACTCAGACACACTCCCATTTTGACCTATCCTCAGCTTGAAACCAAATATTGGAAAAAGACTAAAGTGCCTTAAGTAGTCAGGCTGTCAATTAAATTGTTTATGCTTATCCTCTTATGAGATAACGGGTTCCCAATAGCAAAAAGAACCATTGGTTGGGTTTAACATTTGCCTTAATGTTAAAGGTCCGGGAATTAAAATGTCAGCTCTAAAAGTAACCCATCTAAAATGAACTCTTTTTGTTGGTTTGTTTGTTGTTGTTTTTTTTTTATTTTTATTTTTGCACTGTTGCCAATTTTTTGACGTATCAGCAAGATAATACCAGTGCAGGAAATATCTCATTATTTCTTATTAATTACTATTGAAGGAATTTGCCCCCCGGCCAAGCCGCACGGAAACGGCGACAGCAGAACGGAAATGGTGCGCCGCTGCTTACCACTTCCGTGCACCAACCGGGAGGGCAGATATTCCGCGCGTTCACCTCTTATGTTAACCCTTTGTACTGACTCCATGTTCCAAAAGTTTGAAGAAGACTCACCGAAAGCAGGTTGACAATTTATTCGTCGACAATGGTCAAAAAACAAGGCAAAAACAGACGACAGAGGAACAATGTTAAATCCAAAACAAGGCTACATAGAAAAGTCTCCGAGCAGCAAAATCTGTGTTATCTCAGTGTCCAGTATTTTTTAAGTCCGTGGTGGAGTAGGCCAGGCCGAAGGTGTGGCTCAGTGTTGTTTCGGGGCCATGCCTCTGTGGCTGGTTTTGGGTGGTTAGGTTCTTCCGTGGATGGGACGTGGTTGCCACAGCGACCGACGCTGGTCTTGACGTTCCAAGCGCCTGCTATCAACTTTGTTATCCGGGCTGGCTCTACTTGTTTTAGGGCAAGGCGCGCTGCTCTTTGTCCTTGTTGGTGTTCCGGAGAACTGACTGCAAGAGTTGGTGCGTCACGAGCAAGATTGACGCATCAACTCTTGCAGCCATTTGGGCCTTCTGTAATAAGATGGCGTTGTGTCTCTATTCTGCTTCTTTTCATTAAACTATGGTGTGCTATTTATTTTATATTAGGTGTGTGTTAAAATAGTAGAGTCCTACAGTAAATACGAGAAATTATACTATTCCCTGATTAATTATATTACGTGTGTTAGAGTAATGCTAACAGTTAGAACGTGCCTACGAGAAATGGTACCATTTTTCCATTTCACCCTCATGAGCCCTGATAAGGTGATTCACTTTACTGTGTCCAAGGGCATGGAGTGAAGTCTGCCTAATCTATAGTTAGATTAATGTGTTAGACTAATGCAAACAATTATATGAATGTGTTAGACTAATGCAAACAATTATATGGTGTGTGCGAGAACAGTACCTATTCCCTTCACTATTGAGTGCTGTGTTTTTTTTTTGTTTTTTTGTTTTTTTTATGAATTGGGAACAAATATGCCAAACTGATGCATTGATTTTGAAAAACAGTGAAAAAAATTGATCAACCTTCAGGGATTCCCGAACATACAACAATTGCAAACTAGAATCTATTTTCTGTTCACTGAGTGTAAACCTATCCAAACTGATGTAGGGCAAATGATAGGACATGAAATAGCAGTTATGAATGGTGAAATGGTTGATATTGGACAAAAGCTGCAAAAGAGACCCTGCCATTTATGAGCCACAACACTCTTTTTCTCTATAATCCCTTGACTGCTGAAGATAAATAATTATATCCTGTGTTCTCACAATATTTTGTTATTAAATATTTGTGACACATGAGTTCATTAGACAGGGACCATCCTTGTTTTCTAACAACACTGTAATTTTCATATAAAAATAGTCTTAGCACCCAGTACACTGTACACTGTTATTTGTGTCTTACAGTGGAGCAGGTTATAGGCAGTGGGCGGTTTGTGTCTACCACAATCACACTTATTTGTCACAATTTCCTGTTGACTCGAGACAGACAATTGCACGCTCACACAGTACACAAATTACATAGTAATCAGTTTGTATGCAATTTAATCATTCAGAGGTGGAGTATATGTTTTGCTTTACTTGAAATAACAAACATGTGTTGACATGATAGTTTGTTCCACTTTGGAGAGATGATGGCATAATGAAAAGCTGGTGATAGTTGCTGGTTAAGATATATGACCAAAGATTAACCTATACTGTCTTACTTCAAATATTTCAACTTCTGAAAATTGACTATTGCTGTGTTGTCACAGATTACTTGAAAAAGTAATTTGATGACTGATTATGCCTCAAAAACGTAATCTAGTTCCTTTACTGATTACTTTATTTTCAAAGTAACTCAGTTATTTTAAAGTAATTTATCGGTTACTTTTTACCAATTTTACTCCCTTTACTGCCTCGACATAAGAATGACAACAGAAAAATGTCATCGCATGTAATTGACGTTCCGATAATTTAATTCAAAAGGGAAGATTAGGATTTCTCACATAAGGCTTAATATTCGAGTTAACAGTGGTTTAATTACTGGATGGAGTTGATTTCAACCATCAGTGCGTTGCGCTAGCTTAGCCACTCCGAAGCCCTGAAACTAACAAATAACTGATACACTGCATGGAATTTGTTGAAATCAACTCCACCGACGAATTAAACCCCCACTAACTCGAAGGTTAAGCCTGATGTAAAAAATTCTGAACTTTGGGTTAGGGGTTACGGTTAGTAGCATGCTAGTGCCAATGTAAAACAATGCAAATTGACTGCGCAGTAATCAACAACACACAAATGAATTGCACAGTGCAATGAACACAAAGGTGGGGGTAGGATCGAACGCGCACGCACAACCCGGAAGTACGGCGTACACACATGTACATGCACATCAATTTGGCCACAAAACGTGGCGGCAACTTAGCACTTTCCACTCAAACAGACTTACACCACATCCCAAAGATGCTAAACGAACATGTCACTTCACGGCGCAAATGTTCAACACGAATATGATGTAAACAATGCTCGCGGACTTGGCGAGGACGAGCGGGAGCAATGACTACCCGCAGCTGCAACAGCAAAGCTACGAAACGGCTGCGCATGTAGCGGCTCCAACTTTAAACCGGAACCCTCCAGAATGTACATCACGTACATTCATGGACACACACAGATCAACATTTGCTTGCACATCTCAACAGGTGGCTGCATTTGGCTCGAATGTGCATCCGCGATCCTCACGCTTTTTTTCAGTCCCAAAACACTTACCGCGTGTGACTCAAGACCAAAATAGGAAGTAACTATGAGCAGTTACCATGAAAATGAATGCGTAGTGGGAACTTTTCTAAGATTTTCTATTCAAAATGCTCTTCGTACATGACTACAATATTCTTTATTCTACATACATTATGAGGCAAAAAACAAATAGTAACGCACAGACACTTAGGAAGCTAAATTTAATCAGATTACTTATTTGGAAAAATGAATGTGTTAGATTGCTCGTTACTTAGAGAAAGTGATCCAATTCCAATAACGCGTTACTTAGTAATGCATTAGTGACAACACTGGACTAGTGGCAGAATAATTTTTGAGTTAACCAGTGCCACTGCCTCTGTGGTTTTCAGATATACCGTCACATTGATAACAGCTCTTCATATGGAACAGTTTTTAGCTATTTGAAATGAATTAGCCATTTCTGTGTATAGTTTGATTTCAATTGTCTTCTTCTGATACTTAAACAGCTCCAACCAGCAATCCAATGGGGAGCTGTGCATTCCAGCTTTGAACAATGGATTTCGAGCCAGGCTTTTGAAGCTAAATCCAGCACAAATCCCACTCTAAAAACATCACAGTTCATAACAAGCATATGTGCCATATATTATTGAACAAGGGAAAACAATAGGCACAGCTTAAAAAAAACAATAGAGAAGCAAGAGCACACAAGTGGCTCTCTAAAGTAAAAGACCCAACTGCCTTTAAATAGCTGCCACATTTACAGTATGTGGAGCAAACACCTGCTGCAAAAGCAAATACAATGTCAAAGCTGCAGTATTTATTAGTTATAGTTTATATAGTTATTTTAATTTATTATTACAGTGGTACCGCTAACTACAAAATTGATTCTGGAAGTAGTTTCGTAAACTGAAAATTCTGTAGAGACGCGTTTTCTATGTAAATGCCCTGATCTGTTCCAAGCCCCCCAAAATTTAGACATCAATATTTTATAAAGCATAAAAATGCATCAACACATGTAACAAATACATGTTACATTTAGATTATTTCACAATTAACATAAAACGAAAGTTGTGCATAATGTAAAAAAACAAAGAATAAAGAATAAAAGTTAATACACTCATGTAAAGCTGTCAGAAATATAGGCAGAGTTTGACTTTTGGAGCAGGGGGCACACAACATGTTGATGACCCCGAAACACAGTGTCAGCAATAAAATGAACTTGCAAGATAATTATAATAATGGGTTGAAAATGAGCATTTTTTTGTTTCCCATCATTTTCGAGGGTATTTTCTAAATCAGGCTTCTTAGAACAGCTATACTTTTCGCCAAGATCGTCATCCATTGAATATGGTACGCTCGCCGTTGTTCTGTCAAATTTTGCAACTAAAATTTTGCACCACATCTGAATTTACTTTGTGTTAAATATGGCCGTGAATATAGCGGTTACAAAGTAAACACTACAAAATTTCTTTAAATAAAGAAATATTTACTTATGTTTGATCATGGATGGACATGTAGAAAAGTTCTCCTCAGACACATCCCGCCATGTTAGCTGCACACAACTGCATACTGTTTACGTCATCGCCATGGAATTAAGCATTAAAATTACGCCATATTCGTCTTAAACATGTATGTTTACGATGTTACTTGTTTATTTAGCACCTGTGGATATCATCGAGAGTCCAACTGAATGTAAAAGATGACTTATTCACTGCTACAACAGCTGTGGGAGCAAAATATTATAATGGTGAAAAATTTGGCAGAACACCGGTGGTGGCTCTGTTGTACAATTAGCGTCTTTAGTGGGGCAAATTGAAACTCTGCTCACCATTTTGGTAGTGCTCTCTGGCGTTTCATGGTCCACATTTTCAATCCTTGGTTCTTGCTCAGTAGCTGTTGTCGTTTTTGAAAGCTAAGGTTTGAAAAAATTTCCATCTTGCCTCTTCGGTCTTCAGGTGGTTTTGGCCAAGCAAAGCAAATGACCGTCAAAGGATCTAGCCACATGATCTGTTCAAAAAATAATTTTCATCCATTTTATATATTTTTTTCATTCATTTTTGTTGTTTGTTTTATTACTTTACAACTTTTATAGAAAATATTTTACCGGAAAACTCTCAATTTCAAAATCATATATAGGAAAGTCAATTGCCTGCAATGACACTTTTCGGCCCCCCCTCACACTCCTCGTATGGTCGAAACGCCTCATTGTCAGAGGGGCGAATGAAGAGGATGCAAGGATACACACATACAGTATACATACAGTAGACATCATTCTTAGCCTATTTGATGCTAGGATAATGCTAGGCAATAGCCAAAGGCAGAGCAGCTATAAGTATGTTACGTTCAGTAAACTCTGGGAGTTGCGAGTAGCAGTCCATAATGTTTTTGCCTTTTCGTATCCTGAAATTTCTTTCGTAACAAAAGGCAATATTTTCCCGTTGAGGCTTGTTGTAACCTAAAAATTTTGTTGTAGAGACGTCTGTGAGTAGAATTACCACTGTATATAAATTATATTTACTCCAGGCACTACCGGGGGAGATGGCACAATGCTGATTAAAAGCTTATCAGCTCCTCGAACATCTTATTGTAATTTTCAGTATTCGATCTTAATTATTTTGTCTCTCTATTCACCTGGCCCCATCTTTCCCACTTGTATAAAAAAATAAGAGTGATTTAAGCTGTTGCCTTGACATGTACATTCAGGGAGAAGACAGTCAGTGGACAGTTGTGCGAGGAACATTTTGAAAAATAACTGTCAGATACAGTATAAGTGGAATACATAAAGTTGGCAGCTCCTAGAGATCTCTGAAAATAAACAGCATAAGGCGAATATTTATGTAAAACATATTTAAGTGGGTAGATTTATACATCAAAAATTACAAAAAAAAAAAACTTTCCTGTGAATTTCCTGAATCCTGTGTTACATAGTCAGGATAGTCATATTTGTTGGACTCGTAGGTGAGTGAATATGTAGAGAAACCATTTTACTACATTACTTCAATGCAATATTGACATAGCGATGTTGGAAATATCCTCTGCAATACCTTACAACCTTACTTTCCTCAACAGACCTCAGGCAGTTGTATGGACATTTATTTACCTCAACTTCCCTATCACGCTGCAATTTAGCACTATCACAAAGTTCCTCTAATGAGATAAATGCCAATTCTGAAAAGGAGAACACATTGCATTTGTCAGACAAATGGCGTGTTTTGTCTTTGTGAGGAATCTAAGACGTAAACAAAACTGTGATGGGCATAGGCGACACTAATAACATCTGACTGCGGCGGGTGTTCAAATATTAAATTGTGGTTGTTTTTGTTTGACATAGAGGTAATTTTACTAGAGCTTGATGTATAAAAATAGGGGAAAAAAATGATAATCATTTAATATATTGTCAAAATTAACCTTATCAGTAAATGATGTTGGCTCTATTTCACTAAGGCCATGTCCACACGTAGCAGGGTATTTGGCAAAATGAAGATATTTTTCTACGGTTTGACCTATCATCCACACGTGCACGTAGATTTAAACCAGGGTTCTTAAAAACGACGGGGAAGGTGAAAATTTGCGAATTCTGCGTTTGTGGCTCCATCATGTGGACACTGATAAACGAAGATTTACGTCACTGGCTGCGACAAATTTTGTCCTTACGTCACACATGAGACCAATTATTACATTTGGACTATATTAAATAGGCGTTTTTTTGCTTCCATTTTTTTTACAAACTCTTGTTGCGCTTCTTAATGAATAATGGGTATTTTGGACAATTATTTTATTGTTTTGAATGTACTTAAAAATTAATGAAAGCAGTTGGCTGTGGATTTTTTTTTTTCTTTTTTCTACACAAACGTGCAGGTGTGGACGAAATTATTCCCCCCGACATATTAGGGCAGAATCCTTGTTTTTAAAAAAAAAAAACCTGCTACGTGTGTACATGGCCTAAAATGGGAGTGTAGGTGTTGCATAGAGACAACATGCATAGGGTTAGCAGTTGAATACATAAAACCTTATGTGAAAAGCCCCCCCGATTTTTCATGGAAACAATTGAAATAATTTGTCCGCCTTGGCGAATCCCCAAGTTTTTATTTATTTTTTTATTATTATCAATTTATTTTTGTAGCAATAAGATCATCAAGATTATATTTTGTCATAACAAATACACTGTTTGGTAATTGAAAGTGTAATATTCCATATAACCCAGCAGCTTTTCAACATTATTCAATTCAGTTGCTCGGGCAAGGATGGGAATCACAACTTCATAGGCATTTGTTTGTTATCTAGAATGAGCTATTTTTTTCTCCAAAGATTTAATTTCCTTAATTTGTTGCTTAAAATATGCATAAAAAATATATCATTTCGACAAATTAGCCTTCAATGGGCCATAACTCACCCCACCCCACCCCCAACAAATAAAACTGCATGGTGCCATTTGACCTACTGTTATACCTTCTAAAATTTCACATCTTGATCTTAATCCTTGAAATCCAGCTTTCTTTTAGGCATCATTGTTTTCATTTTTCTGATTTTAGTGTTTTTATAGCTGTGTAGGACTATACTTCTCAATACTTCTCAATTCCCAGTTTAAATCTAGAATGTTGAGGTGGTGGTGGGGGTCATATCATTTAGTGACAGGTGAGGCTAATTGATTTCAATAATTCAAATTCCGGCACCTCTTTTATTTATGGACTTCCAAACATCCATTCATTCATAACCACAGTGACTGATTAAGAAGTATAATAATAGTAAATTATTTTATCTTTTTTTAATAGGAGGCCTTTTTAAATGTAATGTTTCCTGTTTTATATCAATTTCAATAACATTCACAATCTTAGTAAAGCTCCACATTACATTTTTTTTCAGGCAAGCCTTATTGTTAATGAATAACATCTACTTGACAGGGCCACCTTCATTGACAATTTACATGTGGTGGCTTGTCAATTTTGATAGAAAAAATGCAAAGCAGGTGAAATGTCCATGTGCTTAAAAAAGAGAATTGAGTCCTTAGAACAGACTAGCATAGAGCATGGGCATGGGTAAACTGGTCTGATTTGAACTAATATTTCTTCATAGCTACACAGACTGAAGAATGACAGGATCATTTACATGCTTATCGCACTGCAGTTTTCTATTGAGCATATTCATGGAAATATCCTGCCTTATTATCAGCTACAGTGAAACCACTCGATGAATGCATGTTAAAGATGCTGAAACCCCCAAAACGTGAACATTATGGGCCAGATTCTCTCATTTGCATAAGAGGAACACACACGTCAACTCCCAATGGCAAACATGCGGAAAAATAAACAGTACTCACTTTTTTTTACTTAAGTAAAAGTACAGTAACAGGTGCAAAAAAAAAAAAAAAAACTTAATAAAAGTACAAGTATCTAAGAAAAAAAATACTTAAGTAAAAGTACAAATGTACTTGCTTTAAAATGTATGTTTCAAGTAAAAGTATTCTTTCCCAATGCAACTATGTAATATACCGTCATTTTCAGACTATAAGGATCACCTGACTATAAGCCGTCACCCACCAAATTTGACATGAACACGGCATTTGTTCATAGACAAGTCGCACTTAACTATAAGCCGCAGCTGTCCTCACTGTATTACGGATATTTACACCAAAAGATAACCGCTGCCAAATAAAGCGTTATTTTTCAGCGGCATCAGAAGATGTCATAACACCAAATGAACCACCATGAATTCATTCATTGATTCAAGAAGATTCATTTGGCCATCACTGCTCCTTTGGAGGAGAGAGTCAACCTCTGCTACACCTGCTATAAACACTTTTGTCATTCAAGATGCCTCTTAGCATGCATTGCAGCTCTACTGATGAAAATAACAATCAACATTAATGTTCTATGATAATCATTTCTTCAGTAACTGTTATAATTGTTTCATTAATTGCTAGTTATAGTATTTGGTAACAATTATAAGGTAGCGCCATAAGACTGTCAAAAGACCATCTTAATTATGACATGACACTGCCATGAGCAATAATGAATGCTTATGACACATGTCATTTTGTGTCATCCAGCAAATTATCTCACTTTTGAATGGATGTAAAAGTTCCGAATGGAACATAAATGGAGTTAGTGACATAATTTGCCGGATGACACTTAATGACATAAGCATTTATTCATGCCCATGACAGTGTCACGTCACAATTATGACGTAGGGATGGGAATTGATAAGATTTTTATGATTCCGACTCCACTATCGATATTGCTTAACGATTCGATTCTTTATCGATTCCCTTATCGATTCTAATTTGGACTAATGGACTGTATGAGGTTCTGGGTTCAGTATGTTTTACGGTTCATTCTCCTCGGGGTTCCACTGCCATAGAGTCAGTAAAGTACATTAATATTTTACTTGTGGTCACCCTCGGCTATTTCTTTGTTTTCTTCCCTTTTCGAGATGGCAGAAGGATGCAGTATTTCCAAATAGTGTTTTTTTAGGGTTTTTAGTGAGGGATGCCACTCCAGCGCCATTGCTGCCAATGCTAAATAACATGAAAACGGAAGTCGCGAGCAGAAAGCAGGGACTGAAACTGAAGTAACTCGTACACTTGTCTATATCTTGTTTATGTGCCTAATCTTGCTTGTACTCGTGTTGCTGCCTCTAGTGCTCAATTACGGTACAGTTGCACTGGGATTTTTCGGTCACGCCAGAGGCATGAAAAAAATGAAATACAGTTACCTGCTGCAAAATGTAGTGAAATAAAAGTAAAAAGTACAACTTCATAGTTGTATTTAAGTAAAGTACAGATAAACAAAAATGTACTTAAGTACAGTCACGAAGTGTGGTGGTTCATTGCATTCCACCACTGTGAATCCATGATATAAACTAGTATTATGATAGGATTTTCCAGCATCCCCACTCCTTTCGCCTATTGTCCTTTTCATGCAGCGCGGACATAGTTGTGACTTGAAGTTTCCACCTTCGCTGTCACTCCAACAATTCATTTATCAATAGAGGACAGAAAACAGCTTGAAACATACTGGATAAGGAGGAAAAATTGCAAACCAGTGTTACTGGCATTTCAACGGTGATCACGGTGGTACACCTGTTTGGCTGGCTAGAAAGGCGACTCAGAGTCCTGCTAAAAGCAGCAGGCTAATGAAGGTCCCCTAAGTTTAATTGTTTGAGCTATAAATAGTGAGTGATGCTTTGAGGAATACAGTCAGTCAGTAGCTAATAAAAGTGTAGTGCATCGTACAACTTGTGTGGTCAGTTATTTAGTTCAGGATTTGCAAATGCAAATAATTATATAACGATATAATACATAAGTAACATAATAATATAAAATCATCTAGAACACTTTTTTTTATTTAATTAACAAACAAAACAAGATAAACTTTCTGGTCCATTGAGCAAGGAGGAATGGGGGGAGCAAAAGCCTTACAAACTGACCTCAAGTCGGCTATTTATGGCCATGTTTCTTTAAATTAGTAAAATAAATAAATAAAATAAAAAACAACGAGGGTAAATGGGGATAAATGTCCTCCAAACAACTCACATACTGTATAGGAGAGTAAAATAATATTTTTCATTGCTGCCAGATTGAAGCATGTTCTCAGTATGTGAAAATTTATATGTGCTATGGAAAATTTTCAGATGCTTTTAGCATATTCCAGAATTACAGTGTGTTTGTGGATCTGAGGTAGCATATCATATTATTGGGTTCAGTCAGTGCGGTATTCTCAAGAGGCAGTCTTGCATGTGTTTTTTATTCATTTTATTTACAGCTCAGTAAACAGCTAACATGGCATCCATACAGTGTATCTATACTTGTATAGCCACTGGATGCATGATGCAGCTTTAGGCTACATCTAAACTAGAATGGGTAATCCTATACAAGGTATTTCACACTTAACGCTATACCTGGCCACCCAGGCGTTTAAGCAGCATTTACGACCCCTCACTGCGACAAGCCGAGTCCACATTTGCACAAACTATCCATGAACAAAAATGGAGACTGAGGCACATAACTGTATACTGTCCCCCTCCTCAGTTTGGTTTAACATAAAACATTGCTGATCCTTGTGAAAACTGAACATGATCAGTGTCATAAAATAAAGGAATATCAGCATGTCATTGAATAACAAGCATCGCTATACATGTAGATCAGGGTTCTCAACTTTGAAAGCTGTTTAGAATGAGACTTTGTGTGTGTATATTATTCAATACAAACATTCTTCATTACTGGACTGAATAAATTAAATTAACGCTTGTAGTTGTTTGGATACTTCACCTCTTCTTCATATTTTTGTACAAACAATTTGATATCTTTGTTTTTCAACAAATGTACGGATCGATTTTTTTTTATTAGTCATGCCACAAGTGTTTATTATTCAAGGCTAGCTTCAATATAAATATGTTCAGCGCATCCAATTTGTAGGCTAGACCACAGCAATTAATTTCAACCGGAGCTCATTTGAAATTATTTTACTGTGATCGGGGGCTGGGCAAACAATAACGTGAACCTATTTGTTTTCAGTATTATCTTTTTCATTGATTAATTCTTATTTACCTGCAAAAAAAGCACTAAACTGTACTGCTCTTCATTGATTTGGTTACATTAATAACATGGGTCATTTTTAACACCGATTTACATGTGTTTTATCATACTTTAATTCATCCCTATTTCAAGCCGCTTATCCTCACGAGGGTTGTTGGAGTGCTGGAGCCTATCTATGAGCAGTCGACAGGGTACACCCTGAACTGGTTGCCAGCCAATCACAGGGCACAAGGACACAAACAACCATTCACACATACACTCACACATAGGGACAATTTGGAGTGTTCATTTGGCATGCAATACAAGTTCTTGGGATGTGGGAGGAAACTGGAGTACCCAGAGAATACCCACACAGGCACGGAAGGAACATGCAACTTTCATATGGTATCGCATTAACTGGCGGTAATTATTTTTTTAATTTAATCACATTAAAATATTTGACGCATTTAACGCATGCGCGGAATGACCCGCTCATGCATTGCCTCAAGAGGCAGAGAATGGTGTCTTGTTTTGTGCTTTTTCTTAACAAAGGTATACCACACGCGACGTGATGGCACTTTTTGTTTCTTTATTAGCACATTCAGCTTCAACATTAACACAGCTTACGACTCTCAGCAGGCCGTAACTCTAACTCACTCCCGCATCATGTGAGTAAACAACATTGGTGGTGCGTGCACTTCAGGGTGCCTCGGATAATTCTAGATCAGAATATTACAAAAGGCGAGTGGACGCAGGCGTTCATTGGACCGCGCCATTTATTGGCACAAGCTTCAGTAACTCCTTCACAACAAATATAAGTATCATTTAGTGAAAGCACAACAAAAATAATCCTATCTCTCTCTCAAAAAAAATGTTCACAAAAAGAAAAGCGCCTTAATCTGTATTAATGAGGCCCTATTCTCACACAGTTAAACACCAGTAAAAAGAGAACTGGCATTCCCAATCAAAATAGCTATGAAAAATACACATGAAGTTACTCAGACTTTGGTCAAACTCTATTCAAAGATTTCGTTTAGTACAACAAATACACTGGATGGCAATATTTAGTCACAATATACAAACTATCAGAGGTGAAGCTAGCACTCAAATGACCGTGAAGTATAATGGATGGACCAGTAAACAGGGAACTACGGCGTCAGTTGAGGGACAAAACACACAATTTGGCTTGATTTCTAAGTTAATTTAAAACTCGCCATTGACAACTTGTGGTGTATTTCAATCACGACCTTACGTAGTTAAAGACACTGTGAAAGAACGGCAGGGAGCCCATGTGACGTCTCACTCGTAGATGTCAACAATGGCGAGCTACAAGTTTATTTTTTTGATTGAACAAATTTTATTAAAACGAAAACATTAAGAGGGGTTTTAATATAAAATTACTATAACTTGTACTAACATTTATCTTATAAGAACTACAAGTCTTTCTATCCGTGGATCCCTTTAACAGAAAGAATGTTAATAATGTTAATGCTATCTTGTGGATTTATTTTTATAATAAACAAATACAGTACTTATGTACAGTATGTTGAATGTACTGTATATATCTGTCTTGTCTTATTTTTCCATTCTAACATTAATTTACGGAAAAATATGGCATATTTTAGAGATGGTTTGAATTGCGATTAATTACGATGAATTAATTTTTAAGCTGTGATTAACTCGATTAAAACTTTTAATCGTTTGACAGCCTTAATATATATATGAAAAACAAATGAAATTGCACAAATTTCTGCCCCACATTTTATTACTACGACATTATTGCTTGATTTTTGAGGTGCGCTGTCCTTTCTCAATCTTCACAAAATTTTCAAAAATATGCAGAAAAAATATTGTTGTAAAGATTCTCAAAATGTGTGGTTAAATTTGGCACAAAACATGCAGGAAGTTAGAAAAAAAAAAAAAAAAAAGTTTAAAATATACACAGGATGAAACAAATTCAAAATGAGGCATTTTTAGTTTAAGAAATTAAAGAAATTACTTTTGATGGAAGTGACCAAAAAAATTCAAAAAGGCCATCATGTGGATTCAACGGGAGGGGCTCGGAGTAGAGTCGCTGCTCCTACGCATCGATAGGAGCCAGATGAGGTGACTCAGGAATCTGATTAGGATGCCTCCTCCGGGGAGCTTCCCTAGTGAGGTGTTACTGGCATGTTCCAATGGGAGGAGGCCGTGGGGTCAACCCAGGACATGCTGTGGAGCGTGTGGCTGGCCTGGGAACGCCTTGGGATACCCCAAGCGGCTGTGGAGAGGGAAGTCTGGGCTGATGCCCCCTCGACTCGGTCTGAGTTAAGCAGGAGTAAATGGATGGATGGATGCGACTCGGTCTGAGTTAAGCAGAAGTAAATGGATGGATGGATGGATGGATGGATGGATGGATGGATGGATGGATGGATGGATGGATGGATGGATGGATGGATGGATGGATGGATGGATGGATGGATGGATGGATGGATGGATGGATGGATGTGGGTTCAGAGTATCATTGAAAGATTTGGCCAGCTGTTTGACAAATGAAGGTGGAAAGATTTCAAGTTGGCCCTTGCATTCTTCAATTTTTTTTTTTTTTTGAAAGGCCCACAGAGAAAAAAGTTTGGACACCCCTTCCTTCGCATCTTCCCAAAAAATATAAAAAATGTCACTCCACCCCCATTGAAAACATCTATGATGAATTGATGCCATAACCGTAAATAACACTGACTTGATTTGAAGTGACATGACGAGTTTCTCAAGTAAACAGTGGCTCTTAATTTGTGATCCACATGTTGTTTTGCATACTGTATTTTTCAATTAAGAAAATTTGAGGCATGAGGCTCTCCCATAGTTTTGTGACAGTGAGTCTGTGAATTGGCTCTATATTCTATAAGTTGCTGGCAGGCAGTGGGAGTCAGACAGATTTAAAAATTGCCTTTTCCTCCTCTTCAAATCCCTCTGTCAAACGCAAGAGTTTGCAAGAGTATCATGAAGAATAGGAAGCCAAATATCTTGGGCTTCTGTGTAGGTGGGAATAAATAGCTGGAAAATTGCAGTGTTGTGTAGTAATGTTAAGCAAAATGCCCCAAGAAACTTAAACATAAATATGTGAATGAATAATAAATGCAAACACATGATTAAGGGAAGTTTCATGGGTCTTATATGAAATTTTTGCCAGAGCAATAGCACTACAATGTCACTTGTGCTGCACTATAATTTCACTTCACTTTTTACCATTTTTTTCTGTTCTGTTTATAAGACCATATTAAAGTGTACCTCCAGTGGTCAGGCCCAGTTAATGACTATACATCGTGTCTCTAATAAGGCAGCGTGCATTCAAGTGAACCAGTGCACTAATTTCAAACTGTACAAAATGACTCTGGGAACCATATACTGGACTGTCTCAGAAAATTAGAATACACAATATTCTAATTTTTTGAGACAGTCCTGTGTATATATACAGGACTGTCTCAGGAAATTAGAATAATACACAATATTCTAATTTCCTGAGACAGTCAGGAAATTAGAATATTGTGTATTCTAATTTAGAATAATACACAATATTCTAATTTCCTGAGACAGTCAGGAAATTAGAATATTGTGTATTCTAATTTCCTGAGACAGTCCTGTATATATACACAGGACTGTCTCAAAAAATTAGAATATTGTGTATTCTAATTTTCTGAGACAGTCCAGTATATATATATTTTTTTTAGATGACCACCAGAGGTGCACTTTAACATACTTATTAGAAAGCAAATTGGCAAATTTCATTTTGCGTTCTGAGCAACAGAGCCACAATTATCTGGACATCATAACAATGACGAAGAATTTCCAGGAACCGTCAACAAGCAATGTTCATGTGGCATTTTCTTCATTGGACTGTTTTGTCTCTCTTTAAGGCCTTTTCAGCTGACGCGAGTGTAAAGAGCGGTCTATGCAAGCGCAAAACTGGAGGAGCCACATAGCCTGACTTAGACGATGTCAGGAAGTGAAAAGCGGCAAGCATATTTACGATAGTCCCAAGCAACAGTGCATTTATTTTGCATTGCTGCACAAGAAAACAGCGACTTTTCCTTTTTCAAGAAGTAGGGAGCATTATATTAGCCGTGTAAAGAGTTTTGCTAGTTTCGGTGAGAAGGTAAATAGTTTTTGTTTTTGTTCGTGAACTACATTTCCACATAACCACACATCGAGGTACCATTTAGCTTAGCAAGAATAGGTATGAGAGTCATTTTTCGAGTGTCCCAGAACTCGCGAAACCTTAAAAAAAGCGCTTTTATCAAGGTTTCATTGGCCGTCATTTACGTATATCTGACAGCCGAAACGGCCTGATAACACAGATAGAAGTACGCCTGACCATCTGCTATTGGATTCGTTGTTGATGTAAGCGTGGTGGCGCTCTGAAGATAGGCGCTCTATTTTAGGCCCCGCCTCTCGGTGCAAATTCATTCATTATGCCCAAAATTTCCGTCCACTGCTCACTTTCGCCGAGAAGTCCGCTCACATATAAACAATGAATGGTTTGCCGCTGAACCCTTCACATTAGGCTGCCGCTAGTTTGAAACGGCCTTTAGATTCCTGTTGAATTGTTTTCATGTGTTCAACATCAAAGTACTAAAAATTTGTAAATGTTTTTGACTGAATAATCTGAGTAATCTGGTATTAATGGTATTCTGTTGGAGAAAGCAAAAGATATATTTTTGTTTCAAAATGTATTTATTTTTAAATCAGCAGGGTAAACTCCTGATTGTACCATCCCTAGTTTAATGCTTGGTTAACGTTTGCATGCCATTTGTCTGTGTGAATGGCAACCATTACTTTACTTGGTCATGCAATATACCACATGCATTATGGGTGTGAAAGCACATAAAGTTACTCAAAATTTGTTAACATACATCAATTTCATGAACAACCCCTCATGATCAATTGTATTAGGATTATTCTAATGCACTACCTGTTAAAAGGCTATTTTAAAGCAGTGAAGCTTGCAATCTATTTAGACAAGCTTTCAAAAGTCTTTTCATTTATCCTGAAAAGAAGGGGAACAATTTTCTTTTAAGGAATTGACATGAACATCAGACTACTGGAGAATGAACCAGCAATAGGCAGCCATCTGAAATGTCAGCAACAGAATATTCTCATACATCAGCACTGATCCCACTGGACATTGTAATAGGACGGTGGCATTTACCCACACACACCAAAAAAGCAATTACAAAAAATATCAACCACAAAAGATAAACTGGCAATATTTAATGTGCAGCCACCGTTACTAGTTTGCAATGTAAAACGTTGCAACCTAATCAAACACAATTTCCTGCAGAGATTTCAACATTCAAAGAATGGCATATTTGTTTAGTTTTGTTTTCCATGGGGGCTTAGATTTTCTCTCTTTTTTTATTTATGTATTTGTTTTTTGTTGTCTTCCTGTCCGTTCAAGGAGGCACAATAGCACCATCAAGAGAGTGTAAGATGAATTTGACAGTGAGTAACGGCTTCTTCAAAAGCATGGATAGCTTCAGGGGCGCTGAAAGTCACTCATAGCAGGGGGTACTGAGAATCTTTTTTTAGTTTTTCCCATCCAAAACCAGCCGTTCTGGTCGAAATTTGTCGTTCTCCCACATTTTCTCCATACAAGGCGTGCACAATGGGAGTGCACATGCATGCTGGATAGTTTATGTTCTACCACTAGACTACCATACTACAAAGACAGTGTTCTATTTCACCTACAGTTTTTGTTGGAGTTTTTGTACTGAAAATAAAAGTGCCCGTGTATTGTAATGCAAATCCCCGCAGGAAGATGGTGCAATGACACACGAACACATTTGAAAAAGAAAAGGTCACAGGTCACTCGCAAACGAATAACCAGCAGCCGTCTGCATGACAGAAGCTCAACAGTATCAACAAATAATAATATGGCTCCAATGCAAGCATGTCTTACCTATTTGAAGACACCAAAAATAGATTTCCTTTTCTGGACTCCACGGTCTAAATCTGCAGCTAACTTTTCCTCGCTTGGCCGTACTATGCAACTATCATCATAATCATCTTAATTTTGATCTTGGACTAAATTTTCAAAAATGTCACTGCTTTTGTAAAGAAAAAAAACATTTTTGCGCCATGTGAAAGCCTCCTCTGTCAACAGTTAACTTTTCCGTTCTAAAAGCGCCTTATTCATCGTGACCCGGTAGCAAGCGTGTTAGGGGGCGACCATGTTATTAACAAACAAAAACCTTCTCAACATATTTAATCCCCAAAATTAAATACTCTATTGTTCCAATGTGTGTTATATATTTATTTATTTTTTGATTGAACAGAGGTCAGGGCTAAATTTCTCTTTCAGTAGAAAAATTAGTGGTGTTTCCCCCACCCCCACACCATTGACATCTTTTTACATTACTTACAGTGGCTGCTGCTGGCCGAAAAAAATATCCCTATTCTTCGAAAGGGGCGGAGGAGGCGGCATGTTGTCAACATGAATCTGTGTGGGCTGCGTGAGTGTGCATGTGTGTCTGTGTGGTAGTAGGGGGTCAAGTCATCAGCCAATCAAACGTGCATTTAGGAGAAAAAAATGGACCAGTACATTCAGTAAGTGAAAAGTGTTAGTCTGCACATAATGAAAATACTGTAATTCACTTAATAATGGTAGGGTCTATTCTATCCTTACAACAAATGGGAAGACAATCTAAATTACCTACAGTATATAAGTGAACTCATTATATAATGCAAATAAGGTTGCTTAAAAGTTGGTGGGGACATTTTGAGCACCCTGAAAAAGACATACTTTTATGACCCTACCGTCCCTATGCAAACCCACGCCCTTGATATAGATCAGAAACATCAAGCACTCACAAAACATATAGATCAGGTCTAGTGTATAATTCAGCAGCAAATGAATCCAGATCATGCAGTAAGGCCTGCAGGTTACCCTTAATGGTTTTTTTCCCGACATTGTACCGATGATGAAAACACAATGTTTACAGGCTTCAAGGCTTCATGTGTGGCAGAACACAAGTGACAATATCATTAAAAATATTTCTGTTTATCAGTCAGTGCAGGCGCCAGAATAAAGGGCTTTCTGTTGTATACTGTACTTTGCCATGCCCTCGCCGAGATTGCACTCTCCCCTGTTGTTCCTTTTTGACAGAGAGGTTGACAGATAGATCACAAAGATGCACAATCATTGCTTGGTTGGGACTAGGATGGAGAGCACCCATTATTCTAAAGCAAAGCTGTCTGGCAGGGAGAGGCCTATGTGCCACATGGTGTCATGATAGATGGGACCATTAATCAACACAGGACGAGCCTTTAGATTGATGTGCAGAAATTCAAATGCTCAAGCAGCATTTGGAAGATTAAGGCTAGGTGGACAAGGTTGGGGGCTATCTTCCTGTGGTGGAAAATACAGGTGTGGTGCTGAAGCCCAGAGGTGAGGTAGAATGGGTGTATATTGGAAATGATTTGCCCTGTCACTGTGCTGCTTTTAATGTTCTTTTCCCACAAGGCCCTCATGTTTCACATCGAATAAGATGTCCTACATTTGTCATTGTCTCAACGACTTTTATTCTTCAGGGCATTTCGGTCACTGCAGGTGGCCATTCAGTTTCTCATTTTTCAAGTATAGATTGGTAATACATCAGTCCACTATTTTGCATTTACTTAAAAAGTATATCCATTTATCTATACAACACTTTACATATACTAGTATACTATAGTATTTATATGCTTGACGACAAATTTAAAAAAAAAAAGAATTGATTCATTCAAAAAGATTCATTCATTTATCTTCTGTACCACTCATCCTCACGACGGCCACGGGGATTTTTCAATTAAATTTTAGTTTTAATTTCAATTAAATTTAAAATTTATCACAAGAATTTCATTAAAACCATGAAGTTCTTGTGATTGACTACATTTAATTCCATGGTCATACACCCGAACCAATATTAACTTCAAAAGTAATACATTCAGTTAGGTGTACCCAAATTTTCCCTCGCCATGTCTTATTGGTTAGTATATCCAACCCTACTTGGTGTCGCCTCGGTAAATGAAGTCGTAATAAGCTTATAACACTAACTTGAGACACGCAGCATATACATTAGTATACAGTATGACGGAAAACACAGATGAGACTGAAAAAGCAGTTTCTGCTCTTGCACTCCTCTTTAAAAGAAACTGCTCTATTTTAAGCCACAACAACTATTGTATTTGATAGAACAATATGTCTACATGCTGCCATAGCAGATTCATGGTGCATTAAGCCCCCGAACTATTTTTAATTTGTCTGTTTTACCCTGAAAACCCCCGTTTACAGAGGTCGTGCAACCGCTTTTGTTTCAACCCAGCCATAAAACGAAGGTAATTAATAATATTTATTATTCAAAATGTCTGTCATTTTTAGCTTAGAATCATTAACTGATGTCTAATATTTCATTTGAAAAAAGAATTACTTTGAAAAAATTATTCACTCGCATATTTTAAACGTTTAAACAAATTTTGTCACAATGAAAAAAAATGGTGTTTGTAAAAATGTCAAGGATATTTACCTCATAACTATCGCTTAATTGTATTGTTTTTTTTGTTTCTGTCGCATTTTTTCTGATATGTTAGATGATAAATAGTCGAGCCAAACAAAGAAAAATTGGAAAAAAACGTTTAAAAAGGTAAATATATGAAAAAGAGAATCTTGACCACTCCTTGATGTCAACAATTTCTGCATCACAACCCTTGTTATATGACATGTATCACCCATAAAATCCCCCCAAAAATACAGCTGTGTCTTGACAATTGGTGATACATGCTACATGGAGCGTTTGGATCAAAACAAGGTAAGTCCGCGATAATATCTCGTTAAAGTCATGGCATCTGTAATTCTGCTCTCGCGTGCTCTCACCTCCAGATAGGGTTTTGCTGTTTGAATTTTTTTTTTCAAAAATGCCCTCCTCTTCAAAATTTTTCTTCCCCCAGAAAATTGAGATTTTAAGCTTTCCAATGATGTATCACACATGCATATCGGACAATTTTGAAATTTGGCCAAATTGGGGGTCACAGAGCGGAACTTCAAGTCACCTGAGTGTTTTCCGCCATATAGAGTACAGGCCAAAGGTTTGGAGACACCTCATTCAATGCAACACAAATGAAGGTTCCAACCCCATTGGTAAAGCAATAAATTCCACTAATCACCCCTGAAAAGGCATATCTGTGAGTCAAAAACCATTTTAGGTGACTCCCTAAAAAAAAAGTGGGTGGCTACTTTAAAGATACTATATGTATTGAGTTATTTAACCTATTTTGCTAAATACATAATTCCACACGTGTTCATTTATAGTTTTTTTTTTTTTTTTTTTACCTTCAGTGAGAATTTACAATGTAAATAGTCATGAAAATGAAGAAAACACATGAATGAGAAGGTGTGTCCAAACTTTTGGCCTGGATTGTACACTAGTAGCATATATAGCACACAAAATATGTGCAAAAAAGTCAAGGTTTAACTTTTTCTTTGGTGGCAGATATCTTAGTTTACGTTTAAAATAAATGTTTTAATTAATATCTGAGTTAACTCGAAATTAACTACTCTACTTAACTTGCCCAGATACACAAACCCTGCATATAGGAACGATCTGTCTGTCTGTTATATCATTATTTAATAATGAGATAATATATGAGTCCACCTGTCTAGTTTTAGGGTAAAGGTATCAAAGTAAATTTGACTTTGCTCCTCTCTATTCCTTCCCAAGTTTGCCAAGTTGATTGGCAATTGAAGCAAAATGGGTTATTTTCAGCTGCTTTGGAGAAACATATCTTCTAAGTGGTGGTTATGCAATGTGAAGCCACTGAATGGAGCAGGCTTGTCGACACAGAGCAATATCCAAGAACATAGCAATCATCTAACTTTGATAAAGTGAATTTTATCACCACAAAACAGGAAAAGTCATGCTTTATCTTTGTTATATTGTTTCAATAACAAGAAAGACCTTCTACAACACTAAACCCATTCAAAGAAGCATTATCCCTCAATATCTATTTCTAGGGGAAGAGAGAGAGAGAGAGAGAGAGAGAGAGAGAGAGAGAGAGAGAGAGAGAGAGAGAGAGAGAGCGAGAGAGAGAGAGAGAGAGAGAGAGAGAGAGAGAGAGAGAGAGAGAGAGAGAGAGAGAGAGAGAGAGAGAGAGAGAGAGAGAGAGAGAGAGAGAGAGAGAGAGAGAGAGAGAGAGAGAATACACTCAAGGATTTCATTTTTGGTGTCAGGCCACAGTACAGAATGGAAGTTGTGAAGCTCAAGCAGCCAGTTTAATATTTAATTTTTCTAAAGGGATAGTGCTAAGAGAGGTATAAACATCCACCTCAAACAAAACAAGCCTAGGGGGGATATTGAAAGAAAAGCTTCTATCTTCCTTGTACAGTTGTAGTGTTTTTACAGGCTCAGATTAAAACTGCTTTTCAGAAAAATTTAAGACCCGCACTCTACAGACAGAGCAGGAAAAAAAACAATCGCACCGCCAATTTTTTTTTTAAAGTCTCACAATGTCAGATATCTGCTTTCACACGGACTTAAAGTGGCATTTAAGTGAGTGTGTTTCTTTTTTACAGTATTTATTAACATCAGATGCCATTTTACAATGTTTGCAAAAAGATTTGTGTTGAAAGTGAATTTGGGTCCATTTTGCAGTAAATGTGGGGCTTGAGATATTGATTTCGAGTGACGACATGAATCGTAGCCCCCAAATTACTGCAAAACTGACTCGAAGGGGTGTCATTCATTTGTGCTATGTTGGCGCCATTGCTGGGACACCCCGCTGTTATTGAGAGAGTTGGTACGCTTCATCAGCCGCGACGGAGGTGATGCGATTGACGTCATCACTTGGAATTTATACCTCAATACCTATAAAATGATAGCAGCACAATCAAAGATTTTTACAGCACAAATGAGCACAAATGTAGCATATATGAATGGCTTTTTTCAATAAATATGGGGCTGCGTGGCGTCATCATTTGAAAAGAAAATGTCAATATCTCAAAAACGATAGCAACACAAACAAAACAAAAAAATCAGCACAAACGAGCACAAACAAATTACATAATTTTTCTATAAATTTTCATCTGTTGGGGGCGAATATGAACAAAGTTGGCATAAATGTCCTACGTGGTGGAGCATATAGATCTATTGACCGGGGAAAAGATAGTATCTTTGATTGGGTGCATTTGCTGGTAGACAATCACTTGCAGTCCCCAAGCTCTGCCCCTAGCAATTTGGAGCCCTGGGCTACCGTCTAACCCGCCAGTGTCAAGAACCTCCACTGGACAAGGGTTGCAGACTATAAATGCTACATGTTTATGTGATCATTGCTAACATTCTTGTGTAGTTTAATAGTCTTTGTCTTTTCTGATTGAAATGCAACAATGGTATGATAATCATTTGCAATACAGAAAGCAAGGCAAGGCAAATTTATTTGTATACCAGGAGTGTCACTAGACCTAA
Source organism: Corythoichthys intestinalis (assembly GCF_030265065.1). Lineage (NCBI taxonomy): Eukaryota > Metazoa > Chordata > Actinopteri > Syngnathiformes > Syngnathidae > Corythoichthys > Corythoichthys intestinalis. The sequence continues at coordinate 47,681,442 of NC_080399.1, forward strand.
TACAATACTGGAGCACAGCGGGGCACTGGCGAGCGAGCAATTAAAATAAATAAATAAATAAATAAAAATAGCGCTTATCAGTTATAAAAAGTCGATGTTCTACAGTTTGTATAAAAAAACAAAATACAACTTTCTGTAAAACAAAAAGTGGGTTTTTTTTGGCCATCAGTATTCAAAATCTAAATTGGGACATCCCTTGTTGATAGTCAATTCACCTGTGCTCATGTTCATCAACTTACATCTCTCCTTCACCTCTTCCTACACTCTGCTGCTCTACTTTGTCTTGACAGAAATGGGGATATATCACTGTAACTGTTGTACAATTAATCAGTGTTTCTCAACTGGTTGGTTGTGACCTAAAAGTTATGTTGCCTAGGTGTGTTACTTAGGTTACTTCTCTCATTCCTCCTGGCTGATGTATCCTTGCTGCGATCAAATAACTTTGTAAAACCCATTTGCAAGAGTAATGCTGTTTGTGTCAAATAGAAATAAAAAAATAAGACATCTTGTGACAGATTACAGGGACTGCAGTAACAAATAAAATGCTTGTAAAACAGCTTGAAATTATGATAAGCACACATACATACCTGTTAGAGGTTATATCCCAAAGATAGGCAATTAATTCATACAGATTGATTCTATTCATTTTGGTCATATAAACAAATAGCAATAAATAGCTTCAGTATTGATACAGTTCAAATATCACATATATGAACACAATATTAGACAAAGCCTTTGAGTGAGAGCCTCTCACTCAAATTGCATTTTATTGTTATTGTATTCATAGCCAGTTAGCTAAAAGATGGCATCTATCTGCTACTTCAATTTGCGACCAGAGTCGTTTACCACAGTTAACTGCCTGATACGTAAAGAGTAAATGTGAACAATTCTAATTCATAATTCATGGGACCAAACAAACATCAACACGGAGGTAAAAACGTACAACATGGATGGGGAGTTTATCTGGCACTAACCTGTAAAGCAGGTGGGAAGTGGTGGTGTAATTTGCGCCGTTGACTGTATGATTGATATTCTTGCACATGCACCATAATATAAAAGCTGCATTCACGTGGAGTAATCGAAAAAAATATTCTCTATTACATGGTGTCTATAAAAAGTGCCAAAATTGTGATGTATCCTGGAAGCATTAAAATAGGCTGCCATCCATTGTAGCAACCATGTTTTCATCTACATTGCATCTTTAGAACACATCAGAACGATTTTCCGATTTGGTAAATCAGATCTCCTGATACACACAAACGCAGCATATCTCCCGAAAGTTCTTAGCGGAAGTATCGACTCAGATGCCTATAGAGCCTACCCACCAACGTCATAAAACCACGTGCTCGCTGTATGGTTCCGCCCACTTGTCCGTCATTTTGACTCTGTATTAGCATTGTTTTCAATTGATGGCGGAATTTAAAATGCATTTCATGGAAGACCCGGTGCTTTCTGATGCCGCAAACTCACTGGATCTGTTGCATAAAAGGCGTTATGAGGAAAAGCTTCGTTCTATACAGTCGCCAGATCCATATTTGATGCCCAAATCGATGTTTTTCGACCCACTGTCTTCGCCCTGTCTGCCTGACATCTGCTACGCTGATATTTACAATTATCTTGTCCACACAAAATAAGCCTATTCCCACGAAAATTTGAAAAACTTCAAGAGCTTGGAGGCTTATAAATACTTCGTTGCTGGTTGGGTGAAACAGGTCCTCGTTTGGCAGGAATCTATCTTGTGCTTGGAAAGGTGAGTTACGAAATTTTCAATTCAAAATCTTTTGTTATTGCTAACATCCACTGTCAAGTCTAATGTATTTCATGTCGTTTGTCAATGGAGTTAAGGCTTTTAATGTTTATATGGTTTAGCGATAGCACTCTCACGACATACATACGTGTATGTTGTCGGCGATTAGCCTAGCAATGATCTTAATTGTGGTTATTTGTCAGCCCCGTAGACGAGGCCAGTTTCTTTCACTTGGTACCAGCTAAATATTATTAAAAAAAATAACGATGGTGGAAGAAAGGGAAGTCACAAACATCTTGAATTTGAAACTATGTCGTACTACGTCGTATGTTGTCGGCGATTAGCCTCGCAATGATCTTAATTGTGGTTATTTGTCAGCTCCGTAGACGAGGCCAGTTTCTTTCACTTGGTACCAGCTAAATATTATTCAAAAAATAACGATGGTGGAAGAAAGGGAAGTCACAAACATCTTGAATTTGAAACTATGTCGTACTACGTCGTATGTTGTCGGCGATTAGCCTCGCAATGATCTTAATTGTGGTTATTTGTCAGCCCCGTAGACGAGGCCAGTTTCTTTCACTTGGTACCAGCTAAATATTATTCAAAAAAATAACGATGGTGGAAGAAAGGGAAGTCACAAACATCTTGAATTTGAAACTATGTCGTACTACGTCGTATGTTGTCGGCGATTAGCCTCGCAATGATCTTAATTGTGGTTATTTGTCAGCTCCGTAGACGAGGCCAGTTTCTTTCACTTGGTACCAGCTAAATATTATTCAAAAAATAACGATGGTGGAAGAAAGGGAAGTCACAAACATCTTGAATTTGAAACTATGTCGTACTACGTCGTATGTTGTCGGCGATTAGCCTCACAATGATCTTAATTGTGGTTATTTGTCAGCCCAAAACCCCCTAAGTATATCTTAAATGCATCTTACCGGATATAAAATGACTACTACATAGTCTGTGGTGATTTTTTGGTGCCCAGTTTTCACGTCGAATTGCAGCCGTCCATTTCGCTCTCCTCTTTGGATCCCTCGGAATACGGTAAAACTTCAAGTCTCTCCTTCCATCTTCTCTGTTAGTGCAACCAACAGCCACACACGCCTTCACCATTTTGATTATTAATGTTAAGGAGCAGAAAAACACGCCGTAAATAGGAGAAATGTACGTAGCCGTAACAGGTTAACACTATGTTTTGACGGACAAGTGGGCGGTACCATTCAGGAGAGCGGAGCTGTGACGTCACGTGGGTAGGGTCTATCACAGCCAAATTTACGCGCATGAATTACCATATTAATGAGCCATGTGCAGTTTTATATATGGAGTGAATAGAGTAACATGACCATATTAAATAGGCGTTTTCTGTAGATTATGCTATGTAGACTTGAAACTCCAAAGTACCGTATTGGCCCGAATATAAGATGGTGTTTTTTTGCATTGAAATAAGACTGAAAAAGAAGAGGTCGTCTTATATTCGCGGTCTAGACATTATACCCATTCATGACGCTAGATGGCGGCAGATATCATTGAAGCGATGTTCTGTCATGACAGATCTCAGCTACTCTCAAGTCTAACCAGTTTGCATTATTTTATTGCAACATTTTTCCTTATTCAAATTTGTTTCAAGACTACAGTTACAGTTAGACTTCACTTTGATGGTTAACGCATTAATAGCAATTTTGTGGTTTTATCACAATAGATTGGTTTATTTACATTTCAAAAACCAGAAGCCATTCATTTACGAATGTAATTGCACTTTAGTTTACATATTTGAATGTTCATATATTAAGATTTGAATGAGGCAAAATAAAATGCTTTTTCTCTCAAATATATTGTCATAAACATTTGTTTTGAATGTACTGCAATTATTTTCTGTATGAAAATTAATTTGGTGTTCAAAAAGTCTTTTTTCAAACTTGAGCCTTGAAAAAGGGGGGGTCGTCTTATAATCAGGGCCATCTTATATTCAGGCCAATACGGTATTTGATTTCATTTTTTTTTACCGGTGAAATTTATACGGGGGCACTGCAGATCAATACTGGGGCACGTGCCCCTGTGAAATATGTCTGACGACGCCCATGTTGTATCGTAAAATTTAACATAAGAAAAGTCTAAATGCTTTATGTCACATGAAAATCGGCAAGATGGAATTGGGAAATAGAAATAGAAACACAAATCCCTGAGACAATTAAAATAAAAACAATTGTAATAGCAATAAATCCAATAAATGGATGAAAAGCAAAGCTAATACAACTCTTAGAACTTTTTCACCAAAAAGTATGGACTTATCTCGCAAGTCAAGGGGACGGGGATGTACACTGCTTAGTACACTGCTGTGTTCAAGTGCACAATCGATGCCATGGAAGATCACAACTCTTCATGATCCAAGACTGGAGTCTTGAAAACACAGTAACATTTGACTTTACATGAATCAGATTTGCCTTAACCTTGATTTAATAAAAAAATAAAAATAAAAAAATAAAATGTTGATGTGTCGTGAGATCATGTTCAGCTCTAAAATTCCAGTGCCACTCATTCGGAGAGAGATTTGAGTTCACTTCCACATGCTGTCGTCATCTTTCCAGTTTAAACCACAAGACAGCTGCAGTTCATATTGGCAAAGTAAATCTTTTAAACAAAATAATTGTCCATTCGTTGAAAACTTTGTTTTGGTTCTATGAACTCATTGCTATCTACATTTTTTTTTTCCAATGGTGTTTTTATTGTTTGAAAAGATAACAGTTGGGTTCTTTTGCATGGTTTTGTCAGAACCCAAATTGCTAGGAAAAAAGCAATTTCTCAAATTCCAGATGGTTAATTTTTCAATATATTTTCAAGACCTTTGCGCTTTGTGCTGACTGTTTCCCTTGCCCTAGATTAGTGTACGGCCACCGCACTGCGAGACTAAGCAGAAGAAAAATACATTTTAAAGTAAAGAAGCTGATATTGACCTGCATTTTCTAAACAAAGGACTCTACCAATCTTCTTGTCTATTAAGCCTGTCCATAAGTAAGAACACCCACACTTTTTGAGTTGAGTTACCATGGTGACTCTACCCTGCTATATGGCTTATCACGTTCATTGTGGCCTGTGGTTACAGAACATTTGTTTCCCTTTGGCTCTATGAAAGTGTTCCTCTTTTTTCACCAATGTCTGTCAATGTGTTGAGCCATATCATTATCTGTATCTTTGCTCCTTTTTTACCACCTATGTGTATTTCATTCTGGAGGTAAAAATTTTGTCAACTCTGGTATTAACCCCATCGTTAGTCCTAGCGCCATTGTCATAGCACTGCCTTTCCATATGATAAGTGCTTGCAGGATAGCAAGTCTTAAACAGCTGCATGAGACAAATGACAAATCAACAAGCCTTGATCTTGTAGCATTATCACAAAAAGCAAATATAAAGGTGGTCCTTTCTAGCATTACAATTTCCAAGTTGCATACCGCTTTGACATAGTGTTTTGCATTGGTCCAAGGCCACTTAGAATATAAAATCTTACAAAACTCTATCCCATGACTTCCAGGAAGCCAGTGTTGTGAATTAATGATGCAATATGGACCAGTTTTGTTGTAATTGTAAGGACTAGCAAGGATGACATATGGAGGAATCCTCCTTCGAGTATAACCAGGACACACTGGATGCATAGTAGCAAACAATAAAATTATATTACATAAATTACAGAAAAAGAGTAAGGATACATGTGAAAGATTGCTGCTCGAAGGATCTAAATATGCAAATCATGAATTTCTCAGAACTACAATTATGTAAAAAATAATCCTAAAAAAATGACACAGCTCATAGGCGCTGCCATTTTGTGACGGATCTGACGTTGTTAGATTTTGTGTTTGTTTTCTCCTAGTGTGACTTGTCCCTGTGATTGCCCATTGATTTCACCTGATGTGCCTTCTCCTAGTCTATCCTCCTGTGCTCACCTGTTCCTTGTTGTCTCGTTACCCCTTGTCAGCGTGTGTGTCCATAAGCTCCCATTTTCTGTTCACTCCTTGTTGCGTCATTGTCTATGTCTACGTCTTTGCCAAAGTCAAGACCTGTCCAAGCCCTCGTGTACCAGTCCCTCCGTTTAAGTAAGTTTTGGTTTGAACATTGCCTTTTTGATCCCCAGTCCTTTTGGTTGTACTTTGTGCTTTTGGTTAGTTGTTATTAAAACGTGTTTTGAGTTCTCCTCCACCTGCCTTGCTGCTTTTTGTTTCCCTGCAATTGGGTCCACACCACCTGCCTTCCCGCGTTTCCTTGACAGAATGACGCAATCAATTGTGGACCCACCGGGAAAAATCCGGCAGCGGCGTGCACGCCAACGACCATCCGCCCGTTCTTCTGATTATGTTCTGCCTCGCCACGTTTTTTTAGATCCAGATTTTTCTGGTTTTGAAGAATATCACGATTCACATGATTTTATTTCTGACACCGACTCCGACCCAGATTTTGATTCCATGCCCTATTCTTCACCCTCTATGTTTTTGTCACGCCTCAGTCAGTCCACGTCCCCTTCCCAGCCTTTTTCCCTGGACCCTTACCTGGGTTCCCGTTTGGCCATCTACATTGGACCTCCGCGTGGTAGCCAGCGGGGGCGCCCAGGTAAGGGCCGTAGTTCCTACTACCCTCCTTCAATTTCATCGTATAATGTGCCACCCAGTCTGCCACAGAACATCATCCGGAAGCCTCGGCGTGCTCGTCCACGCCGCAGCCAAGATCCCGCGCCGACTCCCCGCAGCCAAGATCCCGCGCCGACTTCCCGCAGCCAAGTGCCTCCTGCGCCGGCTCCCCGCAGCCAAGTGCCTCCCGCGCCGACTCCCCGCAGCCAAGTGCCTCCCGCGCCGGCTCCCCGCAGCCAAGTGCCTCCCGCGCCGGCTCCCCGCAGCCAAGTGCCTCCCGCGCCGGCTCCCCGCAGCCAAGTGCCTCCCGCGCCGGCTCCCCGCAGCCAAGTGCCTCCCGCGCCGGCTCCCCGCAGTCAAGTACCTCCCGCGCCGGCTCCCCGCAGTCAAGTACCTTCCGCGCCGACGTCCAAGCTGCCCGAGGTGCCCGTCCCGGCGCTTCGTCGCCTAGTCCCTGTCCCGGCCCCTCGCCGTCTGGCCTCCGTTCCAGTGCCCGCGCCGACTCCCCGCAGTCAAGTGCCCGCGCCGACTCCCCGCAGTCAAGTGCCCGCGCCGACTTCCCGCAGTCAAGTGCCCGCCAGCAGACTCCTGCGACTCCGCTGCTGTCCCGCCAGCAGACGACGACGACTCCGCTGCTGTCCCGCCAGCAGACGACGACGACTCCGCTGCTGTCCCGCCAGCAGACGACCCAAAAGCTGTTCCGCCAGCAAGACGACCCCGACTCTGTTCCTGGTCCGCAAGACGACCCCGACTCTGTTCCTGGTCCGCACGACGACCCCGACTCTGTTCCTGGTCCGCAAGACGACCCCGACTCTGTTCCTGGTCCGCACGACGACCCCGACTCTGTTCCTTGTCCGCACGACGACTCCGACTCTGTTCCTTGTCCGCACGACGACTCCGACTCTGTTCCTGGTCCGCACGACGACTCCGACTCTGTTCCTGACCCTTGCCCCGATGATGCTGCTCCCCGCTTCCTGCCACGACGTGGCGGCGTGGACGACAGAGCACTACCTCGTCTGGGACGCCCGCCTGATCTGCCCGTGCGGTCACCCAACGTCTGGCGCCCCGGGCGCCCTCCCAATCAACCTGTGCGATCGGCCCATGTCTGGCGTCCTGGACGCCCGCCTGACTAGCCCTGACGGGCTAATGTTGCTCCTTCCTTCTGCATCCTTCTCGCCGTGTTTGGGACTTTGTTTTCGTCGGGACGTCTGGGATACGTCCCTTGGGGGGGTGGGGGTACTGTTAGGTTTTGTGTTTGTTTTCTCCTAGTGTGACTTGTCCCTGTGATTGCCCATTGATTTCACCTGATGTGCCTTCTCCTAGTCTATCCTCCTGTGCTCACCTGTTCCTTGTTGTCTCGTTACCCCTTGTCAGTGTGTGTGTATATAAGCTCCCATTTTCTGTTCACTCCTTGTTGCGTCATTGTCTATGTCTACGTCTTTGCCAAAGTCAAGACCTGTCCAAGCCCTCGTGTGCCAGTCCCTCCGTTTAAGTAAGTTTTGGTTTGAACATTGCCTTTTTGATCCCCAGTCCTTTCGGTTGTACTTTGTGCTTTTGGTTAGTTGTTATTAAAACGTGTTTTGAGTTCTCCTCCACCTGCCTTGCTGCTTTTTGTTTCCCTGCAATTGGGTCCACACCACCTGCCTTCCCGCGTTTCCCTGACAGACGTCAGTTATACCCATGCTCCTTTGTGCTGGAGATAATATATAATGTATTGACTGCAAGCTAGTATGTGTCGGGATGCGAGAGAATACTGCTGGCATATGAAAATAAAATGGGGGAAGAAGGCAAAATTTGTCTAGACTAGTATATGACTATTTAGGAGATAACTCACCTGTAAACAACCTAGCGGTCACAATAGCTTAAGAAACTGTGGGTCAAACTGATGTCATGACCAATAGTGGACTATCTCAAATACTTGCATTTAACATTGTCTGCTAACAGCAATTATGTCTACTTCTTGGAAATATTGACTTTTCATTTATCTTTCTCTACACGATTACCAGTGTTGTTCAAGTTACTTTGGAAAAGTAAAGAGTTAGTTACTTCACTGAAAAAGTAATTTATTACTTCACTAGCTATTCAAATATGAAAGTATCTACTTTAAGCTACTTTACTAAATATTTAAAGTGTTTTTGTTGATCTGTCATATAGTAAGAGAAGAGAACGCCGTCATAACACCATGAAATGTAATAGAACAAAAAAAGTGTAGACATTTCGAAAGTCATCTTTATTTCTATAGACTTGCCCTCAAAACAAAACTTGTTAATATGAAATAAATAGAATAAAAATAACAATTATAATAATCAACTGAAGACATTGTCAGCAAGACCCACCCTACTCTGTCAGACTGTCTCTGATTGGCTTACCTTGACATCTTGCCCTATGTTAGCCAATCAGTAACCTCTTCTGTGACATGCTGTGTTCAAGTTAGAGTGAAAAGAGCCATGTGGACTCAGAGGCTAGTATGACTGCACAAAGCTGCCAACCGAGAACACCATAGATAGCTCTCGGGCAGCAGAGACTAAAATGACGGATAGACTCACGTGCCAATGCGCTGGGGATGTGGTGTTAGTGATTGTTATAAAACAGTTGTGATCTTGAACGTTACCTGTTGGCTGAGCGATCGGGATCAATGATGTTTGGGGCAATGTTCCCTCTAATTTTTTATGTGTCTGAGCAAACACACCAGCTCCCTGAGCACACTGCGGCCCACGGTGAGCAACATCAGATGTATACCGTATTTTTTGGAATATAAGTCGCACAGCCAAAAAATGCGCAATTAAAAGGTAAAAACGTATATGTCGCACCGGCGTATAAGTCGCATTTTTGAGGGAAATTGATTTGGTAGAATCCACCACCAAGAACAGACATGTCATTTTGAAAGGCAATTTAGAGTAAAAATACAATAGAGAACAACAGGCTGAATAAGTGTACGGTATGCTAACATTACATGACTCATAAACAATGAACTGAGAACATGCCTGGTATGTTAATGTAACATAGCTACTTAGAGTTATTGAGATAAGTATTGCATAAAGAACATGCTAACTAGCAACAATGATATAATAATGTGTGAATAAGTTCACATACAGTATAAGTCGCTCCAGAGTATAAGACGCACCCTCTGCCAAACTATGAAAAAAACTGCGATTTATAGTCCGAAAAATACTGTACATGGCGGCCACATACCAGTATCACACCTTTTCATGCCTATTAGCATTTCTACTGCCCGTAAATTATCTAATATTAAAAGCATTTAATGATTAATATCCATAATTAAAATATCTTTATAAATGTCACTAGAATACACACCAATCTGACTTAAATTGTACCTTATTTTTCACATCTTAATATATAGGACTAGCATTTGATGTACTGATATGTCAGTGCTCTCATCTACTATCGGTGTATGCCAGGGTGCATTTTTAACACTGCACATAGTCTCGTTCTCCACTATCTCATTTATTGAGTTTACAAATTCAAAGGCATAGTTTTTACTTCACCAGCTTTCTGGTATACTTACATACTTTGCCATGTGATTGCGGATTTGTTGAACTGACACCATTGACGCATTCATTTCGATGGCAAGTAAAATATCCTCAATGAGAACTTCAACTTGCTCTGGGTCAGATTTTGTTTTGTGGGACAGCTCGTTTCTCTTCTGTCGGTGTTTTTGCATTCTCCCGCAATAATGTACCAATCGCCTGTCCCATCTTGAGTCTTCCTAATTTTCAACAGCTTTCAAAGGACTTTTCTGCTGAATATGACACTTGAGGTAGCCCAACTTCCATTCAGTCCGCATTTTTCCCTCTGAAAACTCACTTGGTACTTTGGCTTCGTGGCTAATATCACACAGTTTCACCGCTTGTTCGTCTATTTGCACATGCTCCGACAGCCACTCCATCTGATATGAATCGTATTTCTTTTTTACTTTGGCTTGGTGAGTGGATGTGTCGCTGCCCGTTCGTTTCGCCAAGTTAAGGGGTTGGCCTTTGCGTCTCTCAACTCCGCCGCACTCACGCACTGTTGATAGCTTGTAGTGTTGTATCGGTCGCGAACGATTCGTTCTTTTTGAACGAATTGTTTTGGTGAACGAGACCGAACTAATCATCATCTGCACTGATTCGTTCTATGAAGGTGGTGCTTGTTCGCTGCGTGGGAGGGCGTTGAGCAAGCGGCAGCGTCTTCTGACATCGCACACGACCAATCAGACGCCAGCCTCATCGCGGGCAGGGGAGGGAGCGGAAACAGAATCAGGGCGTTTGTCACTCACGTCGACGTGTGGCCAATAAGCAGCCAGCGTGCAGGCAGGGGGGCAAGACTGAGTTTTGTCACTTCCCGTTCAGTGACTCGGTCCTCCGGTTCCTGACCTAGCTTGCTGCTAACTTGATTTTCCAGTAATGACTATGCGGTGAACGAATCAGAAAATGAAAGGAAATGACTTTGTCACATATTTGTTAACGTGGAGCCTATCAAATGCTGCTCAAACAGACAAAAACACCACACAAATCTAGCGAGCATTGTTTAGAGTAGTACTTTTCTCAACAAACTCGTGACTGCCTATGACGACATACTATCAAATTTACAGTAATTTAAAACACGGGTAGCTACGAGGCAAGCAAAAGCTGAGCTGCGGTCGCGTGACGGCAGTGAAGCGGGCAGAGAACTGTCACTATATGGAGGCTTCATGGCAGCGATATTTACCTCATATGTGCACAGAAAAAAATATTTAGTATGATCACCATAATACTGATTTGCAATGAAACTGTATATACATGTCAATTTTTTCCCGAGTGTTTTATTTTTTTTTTCGTGTCAGCGTGTCGGGTGTTGGTTGGTTTGACAAATTATGTCAATCCGTCCATCATGTGCTACTCAAGCGCCCAAAACAACGCACGCAGACACGGGAGATGTCGCAATATGTCTACATTTTTCTTAACAGACTAATGAGAGTAGAAAGGCGACATCGTAAAGAGCTAACAATTATTTCTCGTCAGCATTTGACGATCTGAGATGCGGGGACGACAGGGGAGCTGACCGGATTATTTCATTTATTAATACCAGTGCAAAAAAACAATATGATCACCATAATACTGATTTGCAATGAAACTGTATATACATGTAATTTTTTTCCGAGTGTTTTTTTTTTTTTTTTTTTCGTGTCAGGTGTTGGTTGGTTTGACAAATTATGTCAATCCGTCCATCATGTGCTACTCAAGCGCCCAAAAACAAAGCACGCGGACACGGGAGATGTCGCAATATGTCTACATTTTTCTTAACAGACTAATGAGAGTAGAAAGGCGACATCGTAAAGAGCAAACAATTATTTCTCGTCAGCATTTGACGATCTGAGATGCGGGGACGACAGGGGAGCTGACCGGATTATTTTATTTATTAATACCAGTGCAAAAATTCAACACGATCATCTTAATACTAAAAAACAAAAATACAACAGAGCGAGATGTAAATATGATGTGTTGGTCGTTCCATATTCAGAAATTAAACTTTCGATGTATTTTTATTTTCGTGACAGCAAACATGCTGTATATGTGATTGCATGTGTGATCAAGAACCTGCTAAAGAAAGTCCGTGCGCCCCTGCCCCCTACTCCCCTCACAAAAGGAAAATGTTTAACCGTGTCCTAAATCGAAATGCAAGCACGAGCCATGACTTTGAGCCCATAGAACTAGGACAGACGACGCGGAAGTTCTCCCTCGCTTTTGCAGCAGCAGGAGGGAGACGAGGCTGTCTGTGAAAGCAGAATGATACCGCCTGTCACTCATTTCTGAAACTACGACGAGTGGTCAATGTGGAAGAGAGGGAGGGACCAAGCAATGTCACTTCCCGTTCAGTTATACTGCGAAGCGGTCTTTGGTGATTCGTTCGGCAACATCACTTCCCGTTCAGTAACCGAACGATTCGTTTGGGCGGGGAGGGAGATGAAGGGGGCGAACGATTCGTTGAACGATTTGTTTGAACGATTTGTTTGAACGAATCTTTTTACTGAACGAACCGGAATGGATTCGTTTACTCAAGTGAACGACAAATCTCGTCACTAATAGCTTGCTAACTACACGCACGGTGCGTGTAGGCTGGGCACTACACAAGGAATGTCAATGCTATGATTGGCTGCGTAGCGGAAGTGAACCTTATCGTATCATTTGCTGGACACCTGTCACTCACCGAGTTACAACGCAATACGTTTCTGTTGATTTTTTTTTTGTGCGCAGCATAGAATTTCTTGTGCGCAGAGTAGGTGCCAGCAGTGCGCGATTGCGCACGCGCGCAGCTTAGAGGGAACATTGGTTTGGGGATGTTTTATTGTGTGATGTGTGACCGCCAGTGTTGTGCATAAATCAATGAATGATCTTTCATGAACATGTTCATATTTTGGGTGAACGTGAACTGAACGCATCAGATGTCTGTCTCATAAACGTAACTGTGAGCGTGCTCATTCTAGCAATTATGAGCGGTGTTCATAACCTCCTTCATGTGTTCAGAATTGGAGCCTTTCCGACAAAACTGCAGATAAAGCCAAAGTCCAAAAAGACACAATTAAAAACAAACCTTAATAGCGGAAAACTATTCAACCTGGCAACTGTTATGTACTCACATGTTCAAGTGTATCCATTATGTAGCCTTTTATGCATTCTAATTCAAAGCAATCACACATTTACATTCTGTTTAGTTTTAACATATATCATTTTGCGTCGTAAAAGTAAGCCCAGTTATCTCAATCCTTTGAAGAAAATGAATGTGTAACATATTCCTCTTAGTCTGCTCATGCCATTGATAATAAATTTAGGGAAAGTCACTGACAACCCCCAGAAATGTTCCTTCTTGACCAATGGCTTGAATGGTCAAAGTAAACACACACTAGATTGTAAAACGTGAGTTAGATGTTGGAGTCAGATTCTGAAACGAATGTGACTCATACATTAAAGCTCTTGCTGATTGTTTGACTGCACCCTGAGACTCTCAGTATTTATGTGTTCACTCTGTTTTTTCTTAAAGCCTCCAGAACAGAAAACGAACGTGTGTCGTTGTGGGTATATATTATTTAAAGGTGATAAATAAACAAGTTACATAATAAACACGTAAATATATGTTTGACCGCATGGGGAACACATTAACGGTGAGAGAGCGATGTGCAGTGGAGTTGACCAAGGCCACATATTAGGACACAGGTGTCAAACCGATTCCAGAAAGGGCCTAGTGCGTGCTGGATTTTGTTCCAACCGATAACGCGCAGAGAGTTTAACCAATGAACTTCCTGCTGAAACAAGCAGCACCTGACAAAGTTTAACTGATTACACATGTAAAAGATCTAATTGTTGAAAAGGTGTCCTCTTCATTGGTTGGAAAGCAAACCTGCACCCACTAGGCCCTTTCTGGAATCGGTTTGACACCTGTGTATTAGGATGTGTGTGAGGAAAACTTTCACTCGTGTGCGTCCATAACTAAACGTAAGTATATATTCCTTCCATTATAGAAGGTTTTTGGTGTTTTCTTTGGAAATACTGCATTCACGGCCGTTTTTAACGTTACGTACAGAACCGCTAAGTTGCAATTTCAGATGGTGTGCAAAATCTGACAGAACACCGGCCCAGTACCAACATTTAGGCGAGTTGTACGTACCGGTCAGTACCAACGGGAATTTAAAATTTAATATGAAGATGAATCTGACACATTTTCAGTGTTAAAGTGGATAAAATAATTGCTGTCTGTGGTTAGGTTTCGACTCTGTCAATAATAGCTTGCAGCAATTATTGGGGAGGAGAAAGAACAGACTGCAAAAGTTCATTTTTTTTTAACCATGAACTTAATTTAAAATTTTAAACAAACTATTAACAGAACAGTTCATTTTAATATTTGTGAAGTGCAATTTGAACTAGTTCATGTGGAAAATGAACTTTCCTAACACGAGTGAGTGCTAGCGAAGTTCACTTGAATAAAAGTCAATGACGTTTTGATCACATTGTGTTTACAAGCATTCATAAGTACAGGGGAACAACTGGGGAGACTTTTCACTTGGATCACGTAATCTAAGTAACATTGGTAACACACGGAGTAGGTATAGGGCCGTTATAGAAAGAGAAAATGTAGGGAGTTATGTTAGAAGTTACAGCAAGAAGTAGTTTCGTTATGTAACGTAACAAATATAAGGGCGTTATTACAATTCTTCCTATTAAACATAGAAAAATGAAATTCTGTCTTTCAATTATTCATCTTCTGTTTTGCTGGAGCCTATCCAAGCTACCTAAAGGCAGTAGGCAGGCTACATCTTGAATTGGTTGCCAGCTAATCGCAGGGCACGAGAAGACAGACAACCAATCACCCTCACACTCTTACCTAGGGACAATTTAAATTGGTCAATCAGACTACTATAGATGCTTTTGGGATGTGTGAGGAAACCAGAGTACCCAGATAAAAACCCACAGTCACAGGGAGAACATGCAACTTCCACACAGGCCGGAGCCTGGTATTGAACCCGTGATCTCAGAACGGTGAGGCGGATGTACCAGCCTCTCTCTGCCGTGCCACAACAAAATTGTTTTTGTGCCAAAATGTAGATGCCTAATGGGAAAGGATTCTCCTCATGACCTTCCTTTCTTGCTCATTGCAGAATCTCCCATATTAAAAGCAAAAGAGTTTTCATCACCACTGAGCACCACTGAAGATGCAGGCCAACATTCAGAGATTTTGCATGTAAGGCAGGGCGGGGTACTTACCGTATATTTCGGACTATTAGGGACACTATAAATCCTTTGTTTATCTCACAAATGGGCAATGTTCCTTATAATCCAGTGTGCTTTATGTATGAATTCTCGTTGTGCTTAATGGCCTCAAACCTATTTTGTTGGAGTATAACTTTATTATATTGCTCCAGTAAAGTGGTCACGATACACATTCATCCTTCTTCAAATCCATTAGTAAAATGATAAAACAAATAACAATTATTCCAATGAATATAATACTAATTAGAATGTTAAAAGATAGCGAACCAATGACAATTGCAGTATATTGATGCACTCAAAGCACACTGATTAAAAGGTGCAACTTCTAGTGTGAAAATTATAGGATTCTTCTCATTATATTTAGTAACTGTTAGACCCTAATTATCAAATTAAAGAATATGCATACAGGTCAAACAAGTATAGTATACTGTATTTATGTAAAAATGTACATCTTGTGCCATGATTTGACAAAAAATAATTCCAACTAGTTGGGGGTAAGATGCCTGGTCATTGAAAGTGTGGATTGATTAGTTTTGCATTTGCATTGTGTTAGTTATGTCCCCACAATTTCCTTGCCAGAACACCTTCGCATGCTTGTTGACCTGGAATAACAAGTAGTGAGAAAATAGTTTCATTTATTACTTGTACATAGTTTCACCCCTGTAATCTTATGCGCTGACTGTATTAGTTCTTGCAAATCATTGACCTCCACTCTTTAATTACTTGAGAATCTATATGCAAAACTCACATGGCTTACTAAAGCAACATACTATTGGCATTTGGCTAACAAACGAGAGTTAATGGATTGCACTGTCAAATTATTTAGCAACAGATTCCATAAACAACCTCAAAAACATTGATTTTACTCTTTGAATTGTGATTGTTTTTGCTTGATTAATGACTTTTCTACGATTAGGCTTTGCCTTGATGGCATCTCAGTTTACAGTGACTCACTTGCTGCGTGGACATTTCTTGTTGGTTTGGATATAATTACCCACTTTTTAAAAAATGTTTTAATGGTGTTTTCTTCTCTGTTTAATGCAATATACAAAGCTTGCCGTTCCAGTGATAAAACACATATTTATATGTGTCATGAAAACACTGGTTATGATCATTTGTGTTAGTTAGCTGAAGTCACAATTCATTTGACAATGAAAAGTGTTAGCGAATCTCTTTAAACTATCTTAAACATTGTTGCACTTGAACCTGACACAGGGGCACATGGGTGATTTCAACAGCAGTAGCTCAGTGGCCATGTTGGAATCCAGGCTGCAGAGAATGCGATACCACCTGCAGATTTACACGCCTCCACTGGCTCAATGCACATCATTAAAACCAGAGGCCGCATGGAGTGGCTTCATCTCTGTCCCAGCCCACACAGGCAATACTGGTCCCCACACGTTGATTTATTTTAGCTGTCCCTCTCAATGGCAGAGAGAGTGAGACAGAGAGAGAGAGAGAGAGAGAGAGAGAGAGAGAGAGAGAGAGAGAGAGAGAGAGAGAGAGAGAGAGACAACAGAGAGAGAGAGAGGAATATAGAGAGAGAGGAATAGAGAGAGAAAGAATGCACTCAGTAAAATCCTTTCCATATCATGCCATAGGACTGCACTACTTTTTAAGAATGTACTCTTTTTTTGACAGAGGATTAGTGATATATAAACACACACACATAGGTGTAACTATTATGGGTGCAACGATACATTGAGCTGGTGATCCACTAATATGTTAAACATCGATCAACATCGTCATAGTTTAGATAATGTGGATATATTTATTTATTCCCAGACATTTGTTCATTTTACTTTGTATAGTATTCTTTTCCACACTGTTTGTCTTATCACTAAGTGAATGGGTGCTTTCAGCTTTTTTTCTTGAATCAAGGCCATCGTGGGCAGATAAAGTTATTGTCCTGGTGCAGCTGTTTTGGGTATAGACCCCAATCACGTGACGTCACAACTCCGCCCCCCTGACGGGTGCCGCCATATTGTCCGTCAGCTCATTGTGTTTACATATTACCGCTACGTACATTCCTCCTATTACTGCGTGTTTTTCTGCTTGTCTAAGGAATCACCGCCCAGTAAACGAACCCAAAGACCTTCCTGACAATCGTTAACATTGATTAATCAAAATGGTGAAGGCATGTGTGGCAGGTAGTTGCAGTAACAGAGAAGATTAACGGTCATTTTAGTAGTTGCTGTGTGCCCATTGTTAAAAGGGCAAATCTCTAAAGCAGCACGGTTTGTTTATCTCGGTCCATGATGCGTTTGTGTCGACAGCCATTAGACAGCGCCGAAAACATCAATATGATGCCAACACGATCGCAGACAACATCAGACGGAGACTACGAAGCTCGTCGCCACGGTCACGCAGCAAGAGGGTGAGCGCAACAACAGTTGTTGTGCCGAAAAATAGCCGCCTTGCGTGAAATGTTCCCCCTGATGGGAGCGCCCACAGGGAGACGTCTTTCTTGTACCATGAATATGTATTATTTTACTCTGCTTGAACTAATAAATGTCATACCTGTGTGATTGTCATTGGGATATGGTCGTGAAAACCTGTAGACTAATACATTTCTGTTCAAAGATGGTTGGTTATGTGGCCCAGCCCACGATTTGTTACTAAAATACATTACTAAGATTTTGTGTAATTTAATTATTTAAAACTGATCTTACAGTCGTAAATCCATTACTGTAATGCATCCATGAAAACATTTTATGTTTTCACGTCAATAAAGCGTTATAAATAAGCGCTCCCGTCAGGGGGGACATTTCACGCAGGGCAGCTATTTTTCGGCACACACCGGCCCGTTGTCGATCAAGTTTCATTTTACAATCGTGAAAACGGTGACCCTCAGCTGACCAAATGTCGGTTTATATTCGGGCCGGTGCCGATTTTGGGTACCTGACTCCTCATCGTGACAAAAACTGGAGTATGATTGGAAATTTTGTGGTCTCAGGAAGAGCTCTGACGCACGGGACGGGGGGAAACATCGGTTTGGGCATCAAATATGGATCTGGCGACTGGATCCAAATAACGGCTTTCATGCAACTCATCCAATGAGGTTACAGCGTCTGAAAGCACTGGGGCTTACATAATTTGCAAGTGAATCCACCTTTAGAAACTACGATCACTGACAATACGACACACAATGACGGACAATATGGCAGCACAATAGAGTGATCACGTGATTGTGTGACCTTGGTGATTGGGGTCTATTTACACTTTGGTGTGACCCACACGGGTGTCCTTACAGGGTTAACTTGTTGGCAGGCATCAGCCTGCCTATTCGCATATGTAATGATTAAAAGTGTATAACTGAAGAAGATCGAGACTTAATCTTCTCAGCCTCATGGTATACTCGAGAGCTGAGATCCAGGTTAGCCTGTTTTTAATTGTTCATTCATGAATAAATCTATTTAGGCTTGGTGTTTATTGTTTTTGTTTTGCTCCTGAATTGTGTGCCATCATCTTCTATTCATTAAAAAACCTGTAAAAAGAGAAAATGGACTTTTTTCTTCTTCAAAATGACGTTTTGTCGCTTTAGGTAAAATGCAACTGTTTGTGTTAAATATGTACATACATTAAAATCATTGTAAATTAATCAAAGGCCCTGAATCGTTGGATGGCAGACTTCATAATATCGGCCAATA
Organism: Corythoichthys intestinalis; assembly: GCF_030265065.1. Taxonomy (NCBI): domain Eukaryota; kingdom Metazoa; phylum Chordata; class Actinopteri; order Syngnathiformes; family Syngnathidae; genus Corythoichthys; species Corythoichthys intestinalis. The sequence goes on from NC_080399.1 coordinate 47,700,196, forward strand.
TTGTAGTGTAGTCCAAAGAATCAATATATTAACATATACTGTAATTTTGAAATTGGTTACCTTAGTAACTGTAAATCATGCAGGCAAGACTTTGACTAGATCTTCAACATATTTGTACATGAAATGAATAAACAATATGACACAGGTGCAGATCTTTCATTTGCAGGTTTTACGCAAATGTCTTAACTGCATACATAGGTTTGAAGCAATCATTTTTCTCTCTGTTAGCTTCTAGTTCTGTAGTGCTATTGTCAAACTAAAAGTATGACTTGGAAAATAATAGTGTTCATCTAGCCTGATAAATTTGAGTTAGATCTAGCACTGTATAGTGTTCTATTTCATAAGAACAGTTCTCTTATGAATTAATCATGTGTCCCATTGGAGCTGTGTAGAGCAAAAGCTTCCCGCAAACTGGATTGGATAATTAATATAGATGGATGTTGTCTTGTGAACGCAATTTGTCACAGAAGACCGGATAACTATACTAGTATTTTTCTTCAGTGGAGTTGGCAAAAGCAACTTTGAGTGGCATTTATTTTTAAAACAAGCTAGTCATTCTCATTCATGAAAGCTGTTTAATCTGTGGCTTTTTGCAGTTGCTGGTACAAGACATTGTGGCATACACATTTTTTCATCCAAACATTACAATGCCATAAACATTTTAAAACATATAACTGTTTAGTTTATTACTGTGCCCTGTGTTTTACGAAGGATGACAAATGAAAACAGAGGGTTAAACTAAACAGTTAAAAACAGATGCATCCTGTACTATGATTGGAAAACCAAACCCAGAATATAAGGCTGTGAAGCCTGAAAACCATGGAGGTGTTTTTGCTCCCATCGAGTGGCAGTCATGCCATATTAACCACTTCCTTTGAAATATGAGATCCTGTGGCATGATAAAACATTTGATGCTGAAACAGACTGATAGTTGCACACCAACTGAAGCCAAGGAAAAGGCTTCAAATTTGCATGTCATCCAGGAGATTAGGTTTAAGACTTCAAACCATCTGTGATTAATTCTATGCTCTGGAGTGTTATCGCTGTAATCAGATGCTGGAAGTACTGTAGATAGCTTGATAAATTACAGTATTCAGATTGATATGTTTTAATTATACTTAAAATACTATTATACTGTACTATGTTTCTTCATCAAGTATATTGGTGTGGAGGCTGTGTTGATGTCAGCTGCAATATACTGTTTACCATTACTCTTCCATGCATGTACACACACATTAAACTTTTTAATTCATCAATTACATATGATACCACGAATGCAAATTCTAACTGTATGACATGCTTTGAGTTGTGCACATTTTATAAAAATACAGTAATTCAAACATGATTACAATTTGGGAGGACTGGCTAAATCTGTTTACCACCTTGCAGTCAGGCAGGAGTGTTTTTTTTTTTTTTTTTTTTTTAATTTTATTTTAATGTAGTTTGGATGAAATATGATAAGATAATTACCGGTAATAGTAACATGCACCCATTACTTCCATTTGTGGATTCACTTGCCCTATTACTTCATTTTTATTAAAGTCAATATAAAAGCTGTATATAATATTTTAATTTTTTGCCTTTTCTTTGGTGAGTAAGACCTATTTTTTGTGCAACACATGCACCCATGAGAGAATGCAGGTGCTTTGAGCGTGTGTGTGTAGGCGTGTGTGAGTGGGTGTGTACGGGAATGAGTGTAAATGCTATACACTGCAGCTGTCTCACCGCTGTTTCCCTCTTTACATAGACACTCAGACAGACCCCTTCAACATTAATTACTTTGGCCATTAATCAGAGCACCACATAGCTGTGTAATCCCTCTATAATTCTCTTTTCTTGAGGTGGACACCAATGTTAACTGGATTTGATTGGACACAGGTATGATGCAGCACAAAGAGCATTCTTTAGGTAATGTGTCACCCCATAACTTGAGCTGCTCTGCAGTGCAGTGGTCATTTCAAATGGAAAACATAATTTCACACTGAAGGGCTAAAAATAAAGATAGTTCCCATACAACGTTAGAATTGATGTCTTGACTTTTACAGTAATTACAGTGCCTTGCAAAAGTATTTGGCCCCCTTGAACCTTGCAACCTTTCGCCACATTTCAGGCTTCAAACATAAAGATATAAAATTTTAATTTTTTGTCAAGAATCAAAAACAAGTGGGACACAATCGTGAAGTGGAACAAAATGTATTGGATAATTTAAACTTTTTTAACAAATAAAATAACTGAAAAGTCGGGCGTGCAAAATTATTCGGCCCCCTTGCGTTCATACTTTGTAGCGCCACCTTTTGCTCCAATTACAGCTGCAAGTCGCTTGGGGTATGTTTCTATCAGTTTTGCACATCGAGAGACTGACATTCTTGCCCATTCTTCCTTGCAAAATAGCTCGAGCTCAGTGAGGTTGGATGGAGAGTGTTTGTGAACAGCAGTCTTCAGCTCTTTCCACAGATTCTCGATTGGATTCAGGTCTGGACTTTGACTTGGCCATTCTAACACCTGGATACGTTTATTTTTGAACCATTCCATTGTAGATTTGGCTTTATGTTTTGGATCATTGTCCTGTTGGAAGATAAATCTCCGTCCCAGTCTCAGGTCTTGTGCAGATACCAACAGGTTTTCTTCCAGAATGTTCCTGTATTTGGCTGCATCCATCTTCCCGTCAATTTTAACCATCTTCCCTGTCCCTGCTGAAGAAAAGCAGGCCCAAACCATGATGCTGCCACCACCATGTTTGACAGTGGGGATGGTGTGTTCAGGGTGATGAGCTGTGTTGCTTTTACGCCAAACATATCGTTTTGCATTGTGGCCAAAAGTTCAATTTTGGTTTCATCTGACCAGAGCACCTTCTTCCACATGTTTGGTGTGTCTCCCAGGTGGCTTGTGGCAAACTTTAAACGAGACTTTTTATGGATATCTTTGAGAAATGGCTTTCTTCTTGCCACTCTTCCATAAATGCCAGATTTGTGCAGTGTACGACTGATTGTTGTCCTATGGACAGACTCTCCCACCTCAGCTGTAGATCTCTGCAGTTCATCCAGAGTGATCATGGGCCTCTTGGCTGCATCTCTGGTCAGTTTTCTCCTTGTTTGAGAAGAAAGTTTGGAAGGACGGCCGGGTCTTGGTAGATTTGCAGTGGTCTGATGCTCCTTCCATTTCAATATGATGGCTTGCACAGTGCTCCTTGAGATGTTTAAAGCTTGGGAAATCTTTTTGTATCCAAATCCGGCTTTAAACTTCTCCACAACAGTATCTCGGACCTGCCTGGTGTGTTCCTTGGTTTTCATAATGCTCTCTGCACTTTAAACAGAACCCTGAGACTATCACAGAGCAGGTGCATTCATACGGAGACTTGATTACACACAGGTGTATTCTATTTATCATCATCGGTCATTTAGGACAACATTGGATCATTCAGAGATCCTCACTGAACTTCTGGAGTGAGTTTGCTGCACTGAAAGTAAAGGGGCCGAATAATATTGCACACCCCACTTTTCAGTTTTTTATTTGTTAAAAAAGTTTAAATTATCCAATAAGTGTTGTTCCACTTCACGATTGTGTCCCACTTGTTGTTGATTCTTGACAAAAAAATTAAATTTCATATCTTTATGTTTGAAGCCTGAAATGTGGCGAAAAGTTGCAAGATTCAAGGGGGCCGAATACTTTTGCAAGGCACTGTATATGGAAATCGCAAGAAAACAACTGATAGTCAAGAATAATTCTTCAGTAGTGGACAAAATCTAGCATTTGAAAGCTTTGTTATATTATATTCGTGCATACTGGAATTTAGATTTAAAAAAAATGTTTTCTTTTTATATAAATCCTCAAAGTGTATATTCTAAAAATACAAATAAATAAAAGTAATCAATGCATTATCTTTGAGTTACTTTCTTTAAGGTTTGTACATTTTGTCACTCATAAGAGAGTGAATTTGTGAGCATGTGAAGCAAAAGTGGGTAAATATTCAGCAATGACAAGCTACGTATCGTTGTCACTTTTACACATAATTCTCGCACTTCCAAAATCACTTCATTTCAGGAATCCTCTAACTCCCAAAAAATACATGAATAAATAAATGACATCTGGCTTGTGTTACCAAACACTGCATTGTTCAAGTCGCTGTGAATAATTTACTGGATACTGCTATCATATACAATAGAACCTGGGGTTACCGGGCTTTTGTCCGCTGCTGCCCCTACCCTTTGGAACTCACTGCCCATCCATATTTGTAACTGCTCTGACTTTGTATTATTCAAATTACTCCTCAAATCTCATCTGTTCCTGTTTGCTTTTAATCACTGTTGTTTTCATCAACCATATTTTGGGCAATAATACTTATTAATCATATAAATAATCATCAAATATTCCGTACAGGTTTAGTTGACGTTTACTAAAAATGTTTCGTCTGTAACACTTAAAAAGTTTACTCCAAAAATAAATAAATTAATAAATGAAGAAAGGTTTCCAACTATTTTGAATAAACATTGACAGACGAGCACATATTGCAGCATCTACAAGGACAACGCTAACTTGGTGATTATACACACTCAAGAGGAAAACAGTACATTATTTTCAATTAATTATACCCACCTAGACACCACCAACTGTATGTTAAAAAAGGAAATTCGCCGTTAGCATTAGTCTATTAGTAACACGAATGCTATGCTAACGCTACGAGTTACATTTATTGTGTGATGATCACAGACCTTTAAAGGGTAAAGCAACATTGCACATCATGAGACACTGCTACGTTGCAGTCTAACTACACATAAATAGTCACATATTGAGAACATGTGACGAAAGTATTACGCATTTTCAACTCGTTCTCGTCTGGTTAGATGAAAACTGGCATGTGTCTCTTCATTTATTAGTCTCCCAAAACATGATTTTAGCTCGTTATCATCTCATCATCGGCATGAAAAAGGTGTTCATTGACAATCTTTTCGTTGTTGTCATCGTTGATGAAAACAACACATCTCTCCAGCCATACCACAACCCAGAAACACGCGTATGGAGCATAAACTGTGGCAGCTATTCCTGACTCACGTCAAGTTTGAGAAGACACTTGTAAATATTGTATATATTGTAGATTGTAGAGCATCAAAATAGGAGGGAGAAGCCTTTTTGTTGTATACCGTTTTTTCCTGTTTTTGGTTAATAGAGGTGTAGCAGCCCCTCGGAATGACGACGTGAGATCGACTGATGTGTAAGGTATCTTTATTTTCCAAACACTCCTTACGACACCGTGAAACTAAAATTCATACAAAAACAATATTTCACAGTGATCAAATAACAAAGAATTACAACACACAAATAAGATACCTCGCGCTCTCCGAGGCGTGCAAATCAACCTGAACACGGAAATGCTGCTTCAAGACAAACTGAGCTGACATCAGCTGGTCAAATCAAATTACAACAGTCTGCAAATCTTAGATGTTAAAGAACCAAAGGATAGATATTGTAACTCAACAGGGAAGCGATCTTACCGGCTCCTGCGTTGCCAAGACGCAGCTGTCTGCTGAAAACCAGATGTTACGTCGTTAAATATGTGCAGCGTTGTTCCAAACAATTCATAAACAATTTACAAAATAGAAAAGAGCGTTCACAAATACAATTTAAAACACGCAATTAACTATTGGGCTTTTACAGGAGGTAGTTTAGTGAATGTCTTTAATTTTTCTAATGTCTTTTTGTTGGGAAAAGGTAGGGTTTCGTTAGCTTGCTTTGTTTGTTATTTTGGCATATATCTCCTGCTGATTTACACTGGCCTTTCAGGGTGTGGGTTGGATGGGTGGAGCACTGACGCGTGGTATGCCCTGGTTCCCCTAGACCGGGTCGTAACATGGATGAGCTAACATCTGCAGTCAGTGTAGCATGGCAGTTCTTGCCATCTCACCACGTTGTTTTTGCCTTTATACAAGTGTGGCTTGTAAGTTTTATTCCTCCTTTGTTTGGTTTGTTGTAGAGTGTTGTGCAGTATATTGGACATGTGCATTTTTTTTTTTTTTTTTTTTTTTTGCATTTGGTAGAATGTGGTTATATTACTTCATTGCTTGCAAGCTATACTACCAGTTTCAATTCAAATTGAAACGTGGAGTATACTTTGCTTGATTTGTGACTTCATTATTGACACAATATTTTGTCGTTTATAGTTTACAAAAAAATATCAGTGCTCTTGTCAAGAGAAAGATGACCACAGTAAAGCCAATTCAACTTGACTCCAGCGTCTGACTCCTCTTTACAGCCTGATTTGCTCACTATCTGTTTATTTGGGTACCCACACAAACATTGAGGACATAATAAGTTCCTTATTGGCATTTAGTACTTGCACTTGTGCTTTATCCAAAAAACTGATGTTTGCACTATTTTGATTTCAACAATAAATACTCTATAGTGGTGCAATATAGGCACTTTTCCCATAACTTTAGTTGAAGTTGTTCTCTAATTTTTCACAGGATGTTTATTCGGAAAACATTGAAGTTGCCACATTTATCATTATTAAAGCATCCAGTGGGGTGTCACAATACAATTAGTATGTTAATACAATTAATATGTTAAGTCCACGACCACATATATCGGTATTGGTCTGATATTGGCATTGGATTTTTGGAATTAGATAATATCGGGATATTAGTTATCGGTGAAGTTATTATCAGACAACTCTTATTATAGATGTACATATATAAAAAAAATATCTAAATATGTTGTCTCACCCAACCGGGTGGTGTGGTCTCTCCTTTCAATCTTGGGTCCTCTACCAGAGGCCTGGGAGCTTGAGGGTTCTGCGCAGGATCTTAGCTGTCCCTAGGATTTCGGTCTTCTGAAGGGAGATATCCGACGTTGTTCCTGGTATCTGTTGGAGCCAAATACTGCCCCTAGTGTCCCGATCACTACTGGCACCAGTGTTGCCTTCACTCTCCACATTTTCTCCAACTCTTCCTTCAACCCTTGATGTTTCTCCAGCTTTTCGTGTTCTATTTTTTCCTGGTGTTGCTATTGCTCGGGATTGCTACATCTATCAGTACTGCTGTCTTCTGATGTTTATCCACCACCACTATGTCAGGCTGGTCGGCCATCACCAGTTTGTCTGTCTGGATCTGGAAATCCCACAGGATCTTTGCTCGGTTGTTCTCGACCACCTTCAGAGGTGTCGCCCTCTCTGACTCCAGGGTCTCCAGTCCTTACTCGTCCTTATTATATATATATGTATATGTATATTTGTGTCTATGTATATGTGTATGTATATATATATATATATATATATATATATATATATATATATATATATATATATATATATATATATATATATATATATATATATACATACAGTGGGGCAAATAAGTCAACCATTAACTGTGCTAATTCTCCCACTTGAAAATATTAAAGAGGCCTGTAATTGTCAACATGGGTAAACCTCAACCATGAGAGACAGAATGTGGAAAAAAAAACTGAAAATCACATTGTTTGATTTTTAAAGAATTCATTTGCAAATCATGGTGGAAAATAAGTATTTGGTCAATACCAAAAGTTCATCTCAATACTTTGTTATGTACCCTTTGTTGGCAATAACAGAGGCCAAACATTTTCTGTAACTCTTCACAAGCTTTTCACACACTGTTGCTGGCATTTTGGCCCATTCCTCCATGCAGATCTCCTCTAGAGCAGTGATGTTTTGGGGCTGTCGTTGGGCAACACGGACTTTCAACTCCCTCCTCATCCCGTGGCGTCAAAATGATAACAAAAGCGTTGAGCAAAAATCCCAGAACCACACGGGGGTACCTAGTAAATGACCCTCAGAGAGCTGGGACCACAGTAACAGAGGTTAATATCAGTAACACAATGTGCCGCCAGGGACTCAAATCCTGCACTGCCAGACGTGTCCCCCTGCTGAAGAAAGTACACGTCCAGGCCCGTCTGCGGTTCGCTAGAGAGCATTTGGATGATCCAGAAGAGGACTGGGAGAATGTGTTATGGTCAGATGAAACCAACATAAAACTTTTTGGTAGAAACATAGGTTCTCGTGTTTGGAGGAACAAGAATACTGAATTGCACCATACCCACTGTGAAGCATGGGGGTGGAAACATCATGCTTTGGGGCTGTTTTTCTGCAAACGGACCAGGAAGACTGATCTGTGTAAAGGAAAGAATGAATGGGGCCATGTATCGAGAGATTTTTTGTGAAAATCTCCTTCCATCAGCAAGGGCATTGAAAATGAGACGTGGCTGGGTCTTTGAGCATGACAATGATCCCAAACACACAGCCAGGGCAACAAAGGAGTGGTTTCGTAAGAAGCATTTCAAGGTCCTGGAGTGGCCTAGCCAGTCTCCAGATCTCAACCCCATAGAAAATCTGTGGAGGGAGTTGAAAGTCCGTGTTGCTCAACGACAGCCCCAAAACATTACTGCTCTGGAGGAGATCCGCATGGAGGAATGGGCCAAAATACCAGCAACAGTGTGTGAAAAGCTTGTGAAGTGTTACAGAAAACGTTTGGCCTCCGTTATTGCCAACAAAGGGTACATAACAAAGTATTGAGATGAACTTTTGGTCTTGACCAAATACTTATTTTCCACCATGATTTGCAAATAAATTCTTTAAAAATCAAACAATGTGATTTTCTGTGTTTTTTTCCCCATATTCTGTCTCTCATGGTTGAGGTTTACCAATGTTGACAATTACTGGCCTCTCTAATATTTTCAAGTGGGACAACTTGCACAATTAGTGGTTGACTAAATACTTATTTGCCCCACTGTATATATAGTGTATATAGTGTATATATACAGTATATATAGTGTATTTGTGTGTATATGTATACAAGCCATCCATTTCAGTACACACATAGGCTATCCTCGCTGTGGTTTTCTTGTCTTATCAAACTCTTTTTCAAAGGTCCCAGAGTTATGAATGATGCAATGCATGAAGATGATGAGCTGACTTGGCTATCTCAATGACTGAAACGAATCTGCAGCACTTAGCCCTCTGACTGACACAGTTCCTTGATTGAGATTTAAAAGTCCCATGACACAACCTTAATTTTTTTATTACAATCTTTGAAATCCCTCTACCTTTTTCAGGTACTCTTAAGTTGGAAATGGCTCGAATGCCGCTTTTCTAGTTCGGCCAAAAATACTGAACAGCTGGAACTGTTACATTTTTCATCAATATGTCAGTCATCAGTAAGATAAATATCCTTAATTTGAGCATGTTCATTTCTGTTGCTGTGTGTATGCTGTCTCTCACTATCTATGTTAAATGGAGTGCACCTGTGTAGCGCTTTATCTTCCCTTATATCATGCTAGCCTGGGGGTATACAACTTGAAAATTTACCTTGCACTTACAGGCTTTTTGCAGCCAAGCTGTCATTGCGACCTCAGTTGTTGAACTCTTTCAGCTCTTTCCTATTCATTAGCATGACAACCACTGCAAGCTTTTCTATTTTATTCACAAACACTGTACATATAAATGAAAATTATAGCTGAGTATATTTGGAAAACACAATATTCCCATATAACTATTTGTTTGACTTGGCAGTTTCGCTCATTTTGAACCCCTAAATGTGTTTGGGTCATATTTACAGTCATCCTCCACAAAATGATGTGGAACAGCATGAGTCATATCATGACCAGTACAGACACGTCGAAAAAGCCTCAAACCAACACAGCAAAGAAAACTACCGGTATGACTATTGCCATGAAAAATGACTGACCTTTGTGACATTTGAGATCGAGAACAGAGGATTTTCCAACTAGAATAAAAGATTCATAGTCAACCAGATGTTTGTCCCACTCTTGAAAGGATAGTGATGCAACTTGTATGTCACAAACCTCTAAGATCAAAACTTGCAGCAAAGAGGAAACAAAAGGACACACAACTAACAAGAATAACATTAGCTTTCATTGGCTACGTTTACATAGGAAAAATGTCCTTAATCCAATCAGGATTCGGATTAAAATTATGAGGGTTTTAATGTGTTCAGATTTTATCAGTTTTATTTTGTTGCAATGACTTTTAGCATATTTTTTCCCCCTGAATTTTATTGTATAGTACTTTTCTGCCTTTTATTTATCGGGTACTATATTTTTATGTTTGTTGTAAAGCATTTTTAGGACCTTTCAAGTTTTTGTAAAGGGCTACATAAATAAAATTGATTTGAATTGATCAGATGCATTGGTTTCATGGACACTAAAAATATTAGGACTTGCGTGTTCATGCATCAGAGTTTAAGTCAAAACTATTTTTTTTTACATGCACAGATTAATACTGCCTTCGTGTTGCTTTGTAATTATGGTAAATATGAATAGAAGCTACATTTTAAAAGATTACATAGTGTGCACATTTATACAGTCTTTTTTAACCAAGTGTTTGCTAAAATGTTCATGACCAGCGTGACCAATTATACCAGAAAGAATAGTTGAAAAAGAAGAGCAAGCCATACTGATTTCTGTGCAACAAAACATCGCGCCGTCCATTTAGGCAGGGGGTCAGCAACCCGCAGCTCTAAAGCTGCATGTGGCTCTTTGGCATTGCCCTATTGGCTCCCTGGAGCTTTTTCAAAAATGTTTGAAAATGGAAAAAGATGGGGGAGGGAAATACTGTATATACTTTTGTTTTATACGGTTTCTGTAGGAGAACAAACATGAAACAAACATTGTTCAAATTCAACAATATTCTAATTCAGTTAAACTGGAGGCAGCATCGTACAACATAGTAGCCACCTGGTGCGTCATTTTCTATAGGATCCACTGCAGGGAAAATAAACATTTATCATAGGCTCATTATGTATTTGTGGCCAACTTAGTTATTTTGATAAAAGGCTAATATAGATACATACAGCTGTGTTACGTTCATTATAAGGCTTTTAATTTTTTGCAGCTCCAGACATTTTTTACGTTTAGTTTTTTTTTGGGTCCAATAAGGCTCTTTCAACATTTTGGGTTGCCGACCCGTGGTTTAAGACATTCAGTGTTAGCCTTATTTTGTGTATTTTCCCGTGTTTCCACCATCAAATCATTTAACAATTTTAGGATCTTTTAATATCTCCAGCAAGGTGTTGGTCTCAGATACAGACCAGTTTAGTCTTGCACAAGTTGCGTCTACCTGGTTTTCCACGCGCTCTGTTTTATACTAGCATATTACTAGAATAACAGAAATGCATATACTGATGTCACAAGTAAGGAGAGTTTGTTCCAAAATTTTGGAATCGAGTGTTTTCATCCGTGCTGATCAGATTGTCAATCGGCATAAACCCCCTCCTCCTGTTCAAAATAGAATCTTGATCGAATAGGCTGGAACGGGTTAGGGTAATATGAATTGGGAGTGGATAAAATTGTCCATGTTCACATACCCATTGTAATGCTGATAATACCCACCTGCATATATGGCCCTAAAACTAACTAATTTGTGCGACTGCAATATTTTGGAGCAATGTCTTTAAACAATTAAATAATGGATGTTATGTCATTTTTATTTTTTTTTTCTGCTTCTTAATCCTGGGAAAACTGACATAAAGATTATGTGCCTGGGTAGACACAGGTGTGTTTAAGCAAATAAATCTCTACCTTAAACTTTGGTTGCATTATGTCTCAGCAAAAATACCTGCCGTTATTTTTTATCAAACTTGAACATCATGAATATTACTAAAACTCCATTCTATCATTTCCACAATATGGCCAAGAGACAGCCCATTTTATTCCCTAGTGATGAAGAGAATGCAGTTTGTGCATTTGTTACGTCTCACCTCAACTACTGTAATGTGTTGCTATCTGGTTTTTCCATGTCTAGTATAAAATGATCAAGCATAGTTTGATCAAATGACTCCAGTACACACATTATCACAATGGCTCTAGGTCCATTTAAGTTGTTATTGAAAGGTTTTGCTTCTTATAAAATATTGGAAGCCCTCACACATTCATATCTTATTATATGTTCCTTTCTGAAACCTACAAAGGTGGTTCAGTGCAAAAAATCGTCCACTGTCCTTCAAGGCAAATATTTAGGACAAAGTAAAATGCATACACAAGCAATAGGTGACGAAGCCTGACTTATGCTACATTCACACTGCAGATCAATTCTGATTTCAATGCCCATATTTGACTCATATTTTATTTTTTCATGCACTGTGAACAATTTAGATTTTTTCAAGTCTGTCCTGGGCTTATTTGTGTGTGGATAAGAATTAGATATATACATCAGACACATCTCCATTATGAACGAATATCCACACAAATGCGACCTGCACATCATCCAGTGAAATAAGTCACCACTGTTTGACAAACACCAGACATTAACAAGCAATGGAGGAGGCTTTTTCCATCTTGTTACCACATGTAAAGCTATCAGTTTAGGAAAATGTTTGCTCCAGTAGCCTCAAATCTTTCAAATTGCCACAATGGAGACCTCTCGAAAAGCAATATTTGCATCCGTAAACATTACGACATGTGCACGTCGCACACATATGCATGTCACTTTGCAAGTCACACATACATTGTTTTTCGCAAAATGAAATACTAAACAAAAAAATTCCGTCATGCAATGCAGTGTGAATGGGAGAAAGAGTAATTTTCCTTGCTCTGCTGGTTACAATATTCTCAGTCAATACATCATCCAGGTATTCATAACAAAATAATTTATTGACAGACTTTGACATCAGTTCGACATGCAGGGTCCGTCCCCTTATCCCTTCCCCGAGGGCCGGTAAATGGGGGCGCGGATGGTCCGGGGGACCGCCGTGGGTCCGGGGGGGTTTGCGGTGGCCCCTTTGCCAGAACTGCAAAGAATGGATGGGCCACGCTTACTCACCCCCTGCAAGACTATCACACATATGAGAGACGCATAACTGGGTGAAATTAGACACACTCATGTAGAGAGCTTGTCAGTGCCAGTATTAGTGATCAGATAGCATAGAATAGGATGTCAACATGTCCACACTTACACTTAATTCACTTAATACTGAGTTCCACACCTCACCTTTGACTTGTGTGTGCTCCACCTCACCTAATCACTTCCCCATTGACTTACTTCCCCTTCTCTTTTTCAGGCCCCCCACATGGTGTCCATGGATATATACTGTATAATAAGCTAACGATAGCAGCGCTAAGTTCATAGGTAGCATAGGCATGTAAAAATGTATTCCTTGTTGTTGTTTGTACTTCCCCTCTTCTGTCTGCTTCTTTTCTTTCAGTCCCGCCATAACTCCTTCCCGTTCACTGCTTTCTCCTAATAAATAAAACATAATCAACAACCAGTAAGAGTATATCAAACTCCCATGTGATACATGAAAGCTGGTTAGACCATAAGGACACTCAGATTCGTATTCGCTGTGTCTAAGCAGCTGAAGTTTAAAAAAAAAAACAGACATGCAGGGAAAAATTTATACGCGCATGTTATAAGGGAGGAATAGTGGAGGCGGGTGAAAAATGCAGAGAGCAACGCACAAGTACAATCAGAAACTTGGAAAATGTTTAATTGTTTTGGCTCTAGTCTATGAGATGCGCTGTGTCACAAATATTCTAGGACTAGTGTCCCAAAATATTTACAGTATTTACAGTACAAACTTCAAACGCTACATCATTTATCTAGATGCAATTTCACAGTGTTCTTCGCTTTATCCTCATGTACACATGTCATGGCCTCAGTCCCTGCTGCAGCATTGCCTAATTGCCTTCAATTATCCCCACCTGTCCTCAATTCACCTACTCACAGCCCGGCCAATAGCACTGCTGCATTCAGCAGTCAACCTGTGTATTTAAAGCCCAGATTTTCACTTCCACTCTGTCAGACCGTCTGCGAAGCCTGCCTGTTACCTGCCTGCCTAGCTCTCTGAATCTGACTCTCGTTGCCGAATCTGAACCTGCCCGACTGCTGCCTTCTCTCCTGCCCTGGTAACTCGACCTGCCTTTTGCTTTTGGAAACCTGTCTTCTGCCTAGCCCTTGTCTGTACTGCTGCCATCATTACATCTGCCCTGCTGGTCCTGTCAATACATTGTTGAAAACGTGACGCATTTGTGGTCCTCCTCTGTCGGGTCCGTGACAGTACGGTCTGACCAGTAAGGACCCAGCGCACAACACTCCCAGCATGGACGATAGCAACGCGACAACCCCGACCGCCATGCAGCGTCTGGAAATCGCAGAAGGCGAGATGAATCGGATGGCGGGGGTTATTTCATCATTAATTCAGCTTGGTCATCAGAGGCAACAACAGCTTCACCAGCAACATGAACTGCTAGCCCAGGTCATACAGCAGCTCACAAACCTAGCCACACCTCCTATTCCATCTCCTGATTCTTCCGCCACACCAGCCCCACCCGTACCTGCTCCTTCTGCGCCATTTCTTCAGAACCCCATAGCCCCCGAACCGCGGATTGGAAACCCAGAACGCTTTGATGGTGATCAAACCCAGGTGCGGGCTTTCCTGATCAGCTGCCGGCTCCAATTTTCCCTCCAACCCAGGACCTTCGTCACTGAGGGGGCCAAAGTGGCCTATGCCATCACACACCTGACGGGCCGCGCTCGGCTTTGGGGAACTGCGGAATTTGACCGGCAAACCCCAGCCTGCACTTCCTTTGATGCTCTTGCTGAAGAGATGTTAAAGGTATTCGACATGGGCGCATCAACGTCGGAGGCGAGTGGGGGCCTGATGTCCATCCGTCAGGGGAACCGGACCGTGGCAGACTACTCCATTGACTTTCGCACCCTTGCAAGGCGTAGTTCATGGAACATGGCCGCTCTGGTGGACGTCTTCTATAACAGCCTGGCAGACTATGTTAAGGACGGACTCGTTTCGCACGACCAGCCAAAGACGCTAGACGAGGCCATCGACCTTGCTGTTCAGGTGGACCGTCGAATTCAGACCCGCCGACAAGAGCAAAGAAGCTCCACCCTGTCATCTGTCTGCACTCCGAGAGAGTCTGCCGTCCGGTCATGCTCTTCCGCCACTCTCCACAGCAAGATCGACCCGCCAGACCCCATGGAGGTCGGCCGTGCCTCCCTATCTGCCACCGAGCGCCAGCGTCGCCTCTCGTCCAACCTCTGCCTGTATTGTGGAGGCAATGGTCATCGTGTTGCCACCTGCCCAGCAAAAGCCAGAGCTCATCGGACATAGGAGGCATCCGATTGAGCTCGATGACCACCCAAGCCTCCACCCACCATAAGCCTCTCTTCCAAGTAAGTCTTCTACTGCCTGAAAACACCCACACCTTGGCTGTGCTCGTGGACTCCGGCGCTGAGGCTAACATCATGGACAGTGATCTGGCTCGCCAGTTGGGGTTGGAGTGTCAACGCTTGCCCTATCCTATCCCAGTCCGGGCTCTGGACGGTCACCCCTTAGGCACAGTCACCAACATTACCAACCCAGTCGCTATGATCCTGTCAGGAAACCACCATGAGTTGATTCGTTTTCACCTGCTCCGTTCACCAGGCCAACCCCTTATTCTGGGTTACCCATGGCTCCGCCAGCATAACCCTCACCTAGACTGGACGACCGGAACAATCAAAGAGTGGGGAAAAGACTGCCACCGGACCTGTCTGCGCTCTGCCGTATTGCACCCCAGTTCTGGTCCCTCCGGTTCTGCCCTTGACCTCTCTAATGTGCCAAAATGCTACCATGGACTCTGGGAGGTGTTCAACAAAGCCAAGGCCACTTCTCTACCCCCTCACCGTCCCTATGACTGTGCGATCGACCTCCTTCCGGGGACTGCCCCACCCAAGGGCAGTCTTTACTCTCTGTCCGCCCCTGAAAGAAGAGCCATGGAGGATTACATTACTAACTCTCTGGCGGCAGGAATAATTCGTCCATCATCATCTCCTGCCGGTGCCGGGTTCTTCTTTGTAGGGAAGAAAGATGGTTCGCTCCGTCCCTGCATCGACTATAGGGGCTTAAATGACATCACCATTAAAAACCGCTATCCTCTTCCTCTGCTCACCTCTGCCTTCGAGTTGCTCCAGGGGGCCACTATCTTCACCAAACTGGACCTCAGAAATGCTTACCACCTGGTGCGGATAAGAGAGGGAGATGAATGGAAGACTGCCTTTAACACCCCAACAGGCCACTATGAGTACCTTGTCATGCCGTTCGGACTCACCAACGCTCCGGCAGTGTTCCAGGCTCTGGTTAATGATGTCTTGCGGGATATGCTGAACAAGTTTGTATTCGTTTACCTTGACGACATCCTGATCTTCTCCCGAACCCCATCTGAACACACCCGCCATGTCCAACTGGTCCTCAGTCGCCTCCTGGAGAATTCTCTGTACGTCAAGGCCGAGAAATGCGAATTCCATGCTAAATCCATGGCTTTCCTAGGTTACATTGTGGCCGAGGGAAGCATCCAAATGGACCCGGCCAAAGTCTCTGCGGTGACCTCATGGCCTGTGCCAGAAAACAGAAGGAAACTTCAGCAGTTCCTTGGCTTCGCAAACTTCTACCGCAAGTTTATCCGCAATTACAGCAGTGTCGCCTCCCCTCTCACCGCTCTGACCAGCCCCAAACATCCATTTGTCTGGACTTCAGCAGCAAATGAAGCCTTTGGTATCCTCAAGTCACGCTTCTCTTCTGCCCCTATCCTCCAGTTGCCGGACCCAGACCGGCAGTTCATTGTGGAAGTGGACGCCTCTGATGTGGGAGTCGGCGCTGTGCTCTCTCAAAGAGCAGCAGAGGATGGCAAACTCCACCCCTGTGCGTTCTTCTCTCGCAGACTGTCCCCATCTGAGGAGAACTATGACATTGGCAACCGTGAGCTGCTGGCTGTCAAGCTTGCTCTGGAGGAGTGGCGCCACTGGCTGGAGGGGTCAACGATTCCATTCTTGGTCTGGACCGATCACAAGAACCTTGAGTACATCCGCTCCGCCAAACGACTGAGCCCCAGACAGGCCCGCTGGGCTCTTTTCTTCACCCGGTTCAATTTCACATTGTCCTACCGTCCTGGATCACGCAACACCAAGCCTGATGCCCTCTCCCGTCAGTTTCAAAAAGACAACATACCCACCAAGGAACCAGCTTCCATCCTTCCTGGCCCATGCGTGGTCGCTGCCCTAACCTGGGATGTCGAACAGCGACTTCTTGAGGCCCTTCACAACCAGCCAGGGCCCAGTGCATGTCCCGCAGATCGCCTCTTCGTCCCAGAGAACCTGAGATCAGAGGTCCTACAGTGGGGACACAACTCCTGTCTTGCTTGCCATCCTGGAACCACTCGCACCTGCAATCTTCTCTCCCAGCGTTTCTGGTGGCCGTCTCTGAGGAAAGATGTACGGGAATTTGTCCGCGCATGTCCAACCTGTAACCAAAGCAAATCATCCAACCAGCCCCCTGCCGGCCTACTCCAGCCCCTGCCTGTACCCTCTCGGCCTTGGTCCCATGTGTCATTGGATTTTGTTACGGGCCTGCCTCCATCTGGCGGCATGACGGTCATCCTCACCATCGTTGACCGTTTCAGCAAGATGGCACACTTCGTCCCTCTTCCTAAACTACCATCAGCCAAGGAGACCGCCCAGGTCGTCTTAGACAATGCCTTCCGGATACATGGGCTACCCAGGGATGTTGTCTCAGACCGGGGCCCACAATTCACATCCACCTTCTGGAAGGAATTCTGTTCTCTGCTAGGGGCCACAGTCAGCCTTTCCTCAGGCTTCCATCCCCAGTCTATTGGCCAGTCAGAGCGAGTTAACCAGGAGCTCGAGAAGTCACTGCATGGCATCGTCCAACCCCCGGTCCTGGGCAAAGCAACTGACATGGGTGGAATATGCTCATAACAGTCTTACCAGCTCTGCCATAGGCATGTCCCCATTCAAGTGTGTGTATGGCTATCAACCACCGCTGTTCGCCAGCCAGGAGGCGGCGATCACCTGTCCTTCAGCCCTCGCATATGCCCGACGATGCCGCAATACCTGGTCTCGGGCCCGGGCCACACTCCTACGGTCTGTCAAAAGTTACTCCACTGGAGCCAACCGTCGAAGGACTCCAGCACCAGCCTATCGTGTAGGACAGAAGGTGTGGCTCTCGGCCAAGGACCTGCCACTCAAGGTCGAATCACGCAAGTTGGCTCCCCGGTTCATTGGTCCATTCTCCATCCTAAAGATCGTCAGCCCAACTGCTATTCGGCTCCAACTGCCTGCATCCATGCGGATTCACCCCACATTCCACGTCTCCAGAGTAAAGCCGGTTAATGAGAGCCCGTTGGTACCAGTTGTACTGCCTCCTCCTCCTCCACGCCTTATCGCCGGTGGCCCGGTCTACACTGTTCGCCGGCTGCTCCAGTCCAGACGTAGGGGCAGAGGTATCCAGTACCTTGTTGACTGGGAGGGTTATGGTCCAGAGGAACGGTCCTGGGTACCCTCTAGAAGGATTGTGGACCGTACCCTCGTCACCGACTTCCATCGTCTGAATCCTGACCAGCCCTCCATACAGCGGGGTCGCCCTAGGGGCACCCGTCGGGTTACCCATCAGACACCCGACCCAGCACCTGACCTGGACTCCGACCAGTCAGAGGAGTTTTGACCCTCCGCCGGCTCCCCATCCGCCCGCCCTTGGTGGTGGTTCCCTTTGGGGGACTTCTGGGGCCGTCCCTTGAGGGGGAGGTTCTGTCATGGCCTCAGTCCCTGCTGCAGCATTGCCTAATTGCCTTCAATTATCCCCACCTGTCCTCAATTCACCTACTCACAGCCCAGCCAATAGCACTGCTGCATTCAGCAGTCAACCTGTGCATTTAAAGCCCAGATTTTCACTTCCACTCTGTCAGACCGTCTGCGAAGCCTGCCTGTTACCTGCCTGCCTAGCTCTCTGAATCTGACTCTCGTTGCCGAATCTGAACCTGCCCGACTGCTGCCTTCTCTCCTGCCCTGGTAACTCGACCTGCCTTTTGCTTTTGGAAACCTGTCTTCTGCCTAGCCCTTGTCTGTACTGCTGCCATCATTACACCTGCCCTGCTGGTCCTGTCAATACATTGTTGAAAACGTGACGCATTTGTGGTCCTCCTCTGTCGGGTCCGTGACAACACATCTTGAAGTTGTCCATGTTTATAAAAAACAAAACCCCCTTGAGCTTCTTATAAAATTATAATAACAATGATTTTTAAAAAATCATTCATTCATTCATTCATTTTCCATGCCGCTTTTCCTCACGAGGGTCACGGAGGTGCTGGAGCCTATCCCAGGTAATGAATGAGAAAAAAATCGCTGCCATATCAGGTGAATATGGAGTTGCTTATGGCTGAGTGGAAAAACTTCAGGGTGAAAAAATGACTCCTGGGACGTTCAACTGGAGTTTGGATTCTAAACCAGCCAACGACTCTGCAGCTTACAAGTTTATAAATTGAACAAGTGTATTTTATACAAGACTGTTTGAAATGCAAGATTGTTTGAAATGTTTGCTTAAGTAAGTAAGTGAGGGTAGTTTTTTATTGTTTTAAATTGGGGAAGAACAGATTTGATTGTCACAACGGTTGGTAGTCACACGCTGCAATAACTTGACCACCAGAGGGTAATGTTATATCAGTGTTGAAATGATCGGAATTGTGCAAAGAATAAGTCAACTTTGTAATGTTCCTATGAAGGAAGAGGCAATTACTTTTGTTGTCACTTCCTAAATTTGAAATTCATGACTATTCTTTTCGTGGACTTTAACACAATGGGATTCTGCCTTAATTAAGAGTTACGGTTCAAAAGTATGAGGAATTTGCGATACGCCGTTGCTGATGTATATAGTGGTGACTGTATACATGGTGTCCCCTAAGTCTCCGTACATAGGAAAATAATATATGTATTGTTTGTTTCTTGATATAAAACATATTCATGTGTGTAATCCTCTGCTGTCACTCTTCCTAGTCCTTGTGGGTCTTCAAATGGGCATAGAGGCTGATTCTGGACCCGATGACTAATGCAGTGTATGCACTACAATGTAGTGGTCATGGGTTTAGTTTGGGCCTGTCTGATGGATACTATCTCCTTCCTGAGTCTGTGCCTGGATTGTGCAGCATTGCAGAAGTCATGATTTTCCTGTGCCTCTCTATTCATGTAAAGGTTCATGCCTCGTGATCCGTTGACAAAGTTCAGTATTTTTTGACATGCGTGGCTGTAACGGTCGCTCATGTGTTGTGTGTTTCAATCAAGGAAACGTTTGAAATACAACCCCACACGCTTGGATTATTTGTGTCCATGTAAGCGACACAAAGTAGGCTGCCTGCTTTGCAGTTGTCTCAGAAAAACATGAACTAAAGGTGGGTCAATGGTGAAGGACTTTACTAACTTGCGTCTGGACTCAATACCCTTACTCGCCGCTTTTAACCGATGTGCGCAAGTGTTGGACGTCTCGCCGCGTAGAAGGAATTGCTGAACACAGGTGGTGTTCGTCTAGTGACAGTGACAAACTACGTCATCACCCCGAGCGTCCATTGCGCGCATATAACATGGCGCCCTCAAAACATGTTGTAAATATTGTAAGATTTTTAAATCAATGGCAATATTTTATGCTTTTCTATATGACATAATTGCTGCTTATTAAAGCCTACAGGTCTTTAAGTCCAAGGTTGCCTTTAAAAGTTTTGTCTACCCAGACATCCATGAGATGAATGCCCTTCACATTTTTCCATCCCCTTGTGCCATATTGTGTCACATTTGCTTCGGTTTGTCTGCTTTAAGTAACTATTAAATTGTTTTTTGTTTATTTTAATCATGAATCAATGTTTTAACGTTAATTTTAATTACATTTGAACTATTAGAGCAATAAAAACGTTTTATGTTATTGTTTTTTTTTTTTGTTTGTTTGTTTTTTTTTACAGGAAAGGGAAAATGTCATTGTTTGTCGTTGCTCTTTGGAATAGCTTTTAGGAAGAAAAATGAAATCCAGATTTTATGCACAATCAACATTCAATGCCAGTTTTAAATGTTGACTGAGTCTGAATATGAATTATGCATACCTTCCATCCCGACTGGCACAATTTTCTCTTTGCCGTGATGAGATTTAATGTATCTTTATAATTCATGGTTCCTATCCTGTCATCTAACCTTAATGTGTTGATTTACTCATATTTTGTGGGGAAAAAGGATGGGACATTTCATGAAACAAGCCTAAGATAAAACTTTGCAATTAAAAGGAACCTAACCCTTTCTGAAAATGTTATATTTTTTATCCACAGCGGGGAAATCATGCAGGTTTAAGAGTCATGAATACTAAATACTACACAAATCACAAAATCCCATTTAGATCAGTGATATATATAAAAATGCTGTCAAGTGATTAAATGTTTAAATCACACGCAACTTCACTTCATAGTTAACTTGGAATTAATCACATTTTTGTATTTTAATTTTTAAGTGCAAAAATGATTATATACCAGCAGAATGGTGGATGGGTGGTTAAGATATCTGCCTCACAGTTCTGCGATCAAAGGTTTATTCTGGGCTTTCTGTGTGAAGTTTGTTGTCCTCGTGCCTGTGTGGGTATTTTTCGGGTTCTCCGGTTTCCTCCTTCCATCTCAAAAACATGCATGGTAGGCTGATTGTTCACTCCAAATCGTCCCTAGGTGAGACTGTGTGCGTGAATGGTAGTTTGTCTCCTTTTGCCCTGCGATTTGCTGGCAATAATAGTTAGCTGCGATAGGCTCCAGCACCCCCACGACCCTTTGTGAGGATAAGCAGCTTAGAAAATGAATGAACTAATGACCAATGGACCTATGAAGCGTGATGCGTTCAAGAAAACAGTGCTCGCAAAACAGGGTTCCTAACCCCTAGTCTAGAAAGTGTACACTTCAAAATTATTATCTCTTAATCAGATTATTTTTCTGAAATCTAGTCAAATAATTTTCTGCTTCTCTTTTTGAGTGTAAAAAGCTTGTTAACATACTGTATTATATCATCAGATTATTCCACTGACTTTAAATATCACTAGTTGTTCTTATCAAATCCATATGTCTAAAAGTTTTGTAATTTTTTAAAATCTAAATCAAGAAATATTTGCTTTCAAATGTTGTTTTTAACAATATATTTTCTTGAATTAAGATTTCTGACAAACAAGATGTTTCAAAGTAAAGAAGTAATTGCTTAAAATAAGTCTGTTAAGCATATTTTCAGATAGATAGATAGATAATTTTAGAGAGCAAAATTTACTGGCAGATAATTTCACTTATTTCTAGTAGTTTTACACTGAAAACAAGGGAATTTAATTAGTTTTAAGGAGGTGTGTTTTTGTGGTCTTGTAAATTTTCCGCCGGCGAGTAGTTTCCGGTTCAGATGTAAACCACGCGTACGATGACGTAACACATGAGGCTGCTTCTTTCGGAACATGCGTAGTCTGCGTAAATGCAGGTGTACCATGCAGAAGCGGGGGGTCCTAAAACTCACCTTAAACGTAGTGCGGACAGGTATGAAAATAGTCTGCAAAATAACCGGGAAAATGTTAGCCCTCCTAGTGTAGATTTAGCCTTAGTTGTGGTTCTAAATTACTGAAGGTGCTTCCAAGCATAATCAAAATCAGTGATGTCTCACAAAGCCATTAAGTTTTATATTCACAAAGTCAAACTGATGTCTAAATTACCATATTTAATTCATTCACTGCCAGACAACCCATTGTTAAGAGCCATTTTAGAGCATTTTGACTGAGGCCCGCAGAATAGTATGTTATGAATGCATCCACACCAACCTTACTAAAAAGGGGAAAAAATATTCTAACGTCCTCTGTTTTGCAGTCATCAGCACAATTATATTATTTGGCTTTATCAACAGCCATTTTAGGAAACTTTTGATGTGGACTCACATTCTGGACTTATCTTACAGTACATCTAAAATGGTGCATCTGTGCAATCTGCTTTGGTTGTGTGTCAATAAATGTATTTTTAAACTTAAAATGATCACTGAAAGCAGCATAAGACCTGTGCGTGTGTCCTCTCCAGGCTTCAGACTTTTGTGAAACACATGTCAGGTGATGCTTGGTAAGTTTTTTTTTTTTCTTATCCTGGCTAGATATGCCATGTTTCCTTTAAACATCTGTGCTGAGAGATCATCACACACTAAATTTAGCTTGTAGCCTTAGCATAACGTTCGCGTTAGCATTTAACATGGTGAGTGTCGTCTTAAACTCTTGGAAAATGTTTTACATTCAAATGGCATCCCGGTGAGTTTATTTGATTGGAAATAATGTACTTTTCTCCTGCTGAGTATGTATTATCATCACAAAGATAGTGATGTCTTTGTCCACTATATAATAGCGTACCGCACGAGCGTATGTGGGACATTATAGACACGCCCTCGTATACAAACCATTATATTTCTGCTAGTTTTCTCCGGTAATCTTTCAAAAATGAACATGCCGTTCAAGCACTGCTGATATGGAACTTGTAGAAACAACTCTAGACATTCCAACATATGAAGGATGTTTTCTTCATACGTTTCCCGAAACCAAAAACTTGGAGAAAAAATGTGAAGAATGGATCAACTTGCGTGGACGTTCAATGCCAATAAGGTCCCATTCACATTTCATATGCAGTAAACATTTTGTTGGGTTACCATGGTCCTTCAGAGGTCAAAGAGGTAAACCATTTTGATATTTTTTTTTAACGTGGCGTTTTGCCGTGCTACTTCTGTCTGACAATGAATGACCTGAAAATAATTAAAATGGTATCTGACTGCTACTGTTACCTTTTTTGTTGTAAAAAAAAAAAAAAAAAAAAAAAAAAAAAAACACTAGTAAGGGGGAAGTGTAAATAAATTATAGAATTAAGTATTGTTACTAATGAAAAAAATGAAAAGTGTTTGTTGGCTGTCAACCAGTAGCATTTGCAGTCACTACACAAAAATAGCAATGTAAATTGCCCAAAAGAACAGTCAGAGACATAAGACAACCAGATGATATAATATATAAGATAGACAGGGCGGGTGGTAAAGGATAGATTGTTTAAACAGGAGAATGTCATTGTCAGTGGCGTAAGAAAAGGGTGTTGATAAAAAAGCTAAGGCTAAGCTTAGGTTGGCTCATTTTTTTCCGTCTTTTTCAGCCCTCGACACTCAAACCATCTCTTTAACTGAACATTTGTATGTTCTTCTCTATCTTTACTAGTGAATTTGGCACCAGGGACATCATTTTTGGACAGAATTGGTAGGTTTAGCTCTGTAAACATCTCCTTCATACACTATTTCCATTTCCATACTATTGGGGACAAACGGGAACTTGCCCCCCTTAGCAACAGTAGGTAACGTCACGAATATTAATGAGCGGAAGTGACGTGTAGCATGCAGTACGCCATTGTGTGCTCATCAGTTAATGTTCATTCGAAATTGTTACAAACGTTTTATTTATTTTCTATATTGATTCATGGATTAAAACTTTTGAAGTTTATAGACGAAAACATTTTGAGTAATTGTCAACTAAAACTAGACGGAATTTGTCTGAGTTTTCGTTGACTGAAACTACACGAAGAAAAACAAATTTTCAAAAGACTAAAATATGTCTGAGACTAATAATATTTTCGTCCAAAAAACTAAGACTAAGACAAAAATTAAAAGGCTGGCAAAAACAACACTGCTGTACATGTGTTTAAAAAAAAAAAAAGAAAAGGTGTTCCTTGCAATAAATATTGGCTTCCCTCACATCATTTATGGTAAATGTTTATTGGGGTGCATTTCTATGTGTTCCTTTGCAAAAAGTATTTTTCTTTCTCCCCTGCTCTTTAGAACTGAGCAAAACATAGGGGCTGTGCTTGACCACTAAGATACTTGTGCAAGCATGGAGGGACATATTAGAATGTTATTATAGGGCTGGGGACACGTCGAGAACGAATCAAGCCATTTGAATCTCATATGTGAGAGTAACCACTATATGTCAAATGAGTTTTGTGGCTCTAATTTTACGAATCAGTTTTGTTTTAATTTCGTAATTTCTTAGGTAGACAGTGTAGGGTTGCCCTTTACATGTGATACATCACTGCATTTGCTATTTTGTATGTGGTCATTGTATTAGATCTGCCTCAATCCAATGTTTCTGAGGCTAAGATGGTTGATACATCACTAAGTAGCAAACAAGGCATTTTAAGAGAAGTGAAAAGCATTCAAGTCTCAGGTATATGTCTATGTGTTGGACTTCACATCTAAACCACCTCGTGCCTCAAGGGAGCCCACAGTATTCTCAGGGATATTTCTCACCCCGGCCGAACCCACCTTTCATACCCTGCTGTGCTCCTAAAGAACAATTCTAGCTCTTTCACAATTTTTTTTTGCTATTTAAATTATTTATTTTGGTTTTATAGCCATTTATTTTATATATTTTTTTATTGTTACGGACGGAGAGTAATTTATGCATTTATGCATTGACCTTTGCAGTTCTTCTGTTCACATTGTCGATAAGAGTTGCTGTTTTCATATCAGTTTTGTTGTGCTTCATGAATCATGATACTGAAGTATGAGTGTATGTGAGAAACACATTATGTGACGACTGCACTTGGCTTTGCCACTGGCCACAATCAGGTTCATGGCATTAATTGTGAGGATGGCAAGAGTACTGTCTGAAATTTTCTATTCCATGCAGACTTCACAAAATAGTGCTCCAATATTTTACCGATATGAGTTTAATTTAAAACTGGTTTGCTGGGCAAAGGTCTTCATTGTTCTCTCTAGATTAATGTGATGAAAAGCAATTTCCGTCTTTATCACAACTCATTGAGTACTCTCACGCTTGAGAGAGCAATAACTTCAAACCATTCTTAATAACTTTGGACAATGCAGGAATAACCTTCTATGAGATGGTTTGCCAGGTTGGTTGGTATAAGTATCAGCTACTGTAGTTCTAATGTGTCAATAATTTCACAGACCCTGGATATCAACCCCGAAGTCTGGTCACATGTACTATAGTAGTTCAATGCTGTATTTGGAGTTTTACTTTGTAATTGCGGCTTTGTTGATTGTTTATTTTTTGTTTTTTTTTTACACACGCTATTTTTTTCACACACTTGTCTCCAATGGCTGCCTAATAATTTGCTGTTGTTCAATTCTCTGTTACTGTATATACCATGCTTTTTTGTTGCTGGGTACCATGTGACAATGACATTACAGAGAGATCTATTTTGTCTAAACTAATACCGTTAATTCAAAAAAAGTGCTTAAAATATTTATATACAATGCATTATTTCCTGCTATCAAAAAAAGTCAGTTCACAGTTTTCTTTCATAAATTGTCTAGGTTTTTTTTCAAGCTGATGGGTTATAATTTTGTACTGCTGATTCCAAAAACACCATCCATCTATCTTATTCAGATCAGGTTTCACTGCCACAATCTGGCGGTAATGTATTCAGGCTTATATTATAGGTTGCCATTTGAGGATCTAAAAGATGGCTACTCCTCACTACTGTATGGATTCCTGTAGCATTTTATTCAAAAATAATAATAATATAGAACTTATGTTTATATTGTTCAAAAATAACAAAACTTTCCACAAAACAATTTAATAGAAAATAAATTTGAAAATTTTGTTGAACAAATTAAATTTGAAAAATATATCCATCCTCTTCTGTTTTTATTTGTATTGTCGGAGTCCAACAATGGATTTTTTTTAACATGAAAATTGATTTTCCATACTGTCGAGACAGTACCTGCCCCATGTCTCCAAAATAAGGACATACATTCAATTGCAAGATTTTACATTGACAAATATGGCCTTTGTCCCACTTAAGAGAAGTTTAGTTTCAGAAGGTATCTGGAGTGACACAATAGGTATTGATGTAGTTTCCCATGTTATGCTACTAGATTTGTCTGACTGACAGTTAAAAACACAACACACAGATGTCAAAAAGAGAATAGATGATGAAAAACACCTTAGCGGTCAACTTAAGAAGAATTCAAAGAAAACATTACCTGCCACTTCAGAAACTAAACGCATATCTTGAAACGTTGTCTATAGTCAATAATTGAATACTGTAGTATAAGGGCTTCACATAAGCATCATTGGCAGATGTCTCATCGGGATAACCACTACTCCCTACTCTTGGTCATTAAAAGATGAAAGTCACTTTGTCGACTTTTTTCATTCATAACTGTCAGATTTTCCCTATGCCCCATTTTTGTTCTTACCCATCAGCCAGCAGACTGGACAGAATCAATCATCAATGCCAAAATAATTTTAACTATTCTCCTCTTTTTCATTTTCGTTTTCACATATTCACATTTCACAAACCCCTGATAAGGCACCTAAAGAACATGTGACATTCCAATGAGACTTAATCAAAGTCATTGTGTTCTTGTTCTGTGGAGAGGTGTGTTTCAAATAAAATAAACATCAACATTTTCATGTTGATAAAACATGGTGAAACCATAGGCGAAGTTTGAATTTTGTGGCAGGGGTGGCAAAAATGTTGATGACCCCGAAACGCAGTGTCATCAATGAAATTAACTTTCAAGATAGATGCTCGGATAGTAGCTTAGCCTATGCTCGTACATACACGGATCGCTGCGGTGGGTGTGTGCGTGCGTGTGTGAGTGCGGACTGTCTTACCTGGCGGAGAAGTAGAGGCCGCATCGTTTTTTGACTGAACATTTATAATAATACATTGAAAATGAGCGTCTTTTTGTTTCATGTTTCTTCATTTTTGAGGGTTACCCTCCCAAGTGGAGCAAACTAAAACTTTGCTCACCATTTTGGTGGTGCTCTCCGCCATTTAATGGTCCACATCTTCAATCCTTGGGTCTCGATCAGTCGTTGTTGTCTCTTTTGAAAGATTAGTTTTTTAAAAAAGTATGTATATCTACCTTGACTCTTCTGTCCACAGGTGTTTTTTATTTTTTTTTAATTTTTTTTTTTTTTGGGGGGGGGGGGAGGGGGGGCTAAGCAAAGCAAATGACCGTCTATAAGGTGCTAGTCACATGATCTGTTGGAAAAATTATTCTTACACATTTGTTCATTTCATTCATTTTTGTTGTTTGTTTTGTTGCTTTAGAACTTTTATATATATAAAAAAAAAAAAAAAAAAAAAAAAAACATTTTACCAGCAAAGACTTAAGTCAGGGGTCCCCATACTTTTTCCTGTGAGGGCCACATAACCCGTCCCTTCTCTGATGAGGGGCCGGGGTCAGTTTGTAACAGAGAAAGTGTGACGATTGCAGGAATGCCTAAATATAAAAATGTATTGTTTTTCAGAAAGCCACAATCAAGTAACCCTTTCTGGATTCTTCACGGAACAAAAGTAAATACAATAAAAATAATATAATAATAAGACCATTAATTAAATAAATAATAACCAAATAACCCTCTCTGGGCTTTTCACAGAAAAAAAGCCAGGAAATAAATAACACTATTGAAAAAAAAAAAAATTTTTTTTTTTTACAAATTTTGTTTTTTGTTCAGGGGGCCAGACCAAATGTGGCGGCGGGCCGTGACCGGCCCGCGGGCCGTAGTTTGGGGATCCCTGACTTAAGTTTAAATTCACATATTGGAAAGTCTATTAAATGCAGTGTCATTTTTGGCCACCAGGGTGGGAGCCCTGTCCTATTTTGATGTACTGTGGAGCACGCAGTCAACACAGAGCTTGGCGGATCTGGACCGCAGACACCTGTATTAATGGCACCTGTTATAACTCATTATTGGTATAAAAGACACCTGTCCACAGTCAGTCACACTCCAAACTCCACTATGGCCAAGACCAAAGAGCTGTCGAAAGACACCAGAGACAAAATTGTAGACCTGCACCAGGCTGCAAAGACTGAATCTGCAATAGGTAAAACGCTTGGTGTAAAGAAATCAGCCGTGGGACCAATTATTAGAAAATGGAAGACATACAAGACCACTGATAATCTCCCTCGATCTGGGGCTCCATGCAAGATCTCACCCCGTGGCGTCAAAATGATAACAATAACAGTGAGCAAAATTCCCAGAACCACACGGGGGGACCTAGTGAATGACCTACAGAGAGCTGGGACCACAGTAACAAAGGCTACTATCAGTAACACAATGCGCTGCCAGGGACTCAAATCCTGCACTGCCAGGCGTGTCCCCCTGCTGAAGAAAGTACACGTCCAGGCCCGTCTGCGGTTTGCTAGAGAGCATTTGGATGATCCAGAAGAGGACTGGGGGAATGTGTCATGGTCAGATGAAACCAAAATAAAACTTTTTGGTAGAAACACAGGTTCTCGTGTTTGGAGGAGAAAGAATATTGAATTGCATCCGAAGAACACCATACCCACTGTGAAGCATGGGGTTGGAAACATCATGCTTTGGGGCTGTTTTTCTGCAAAGGGACCAGGATGACTAATCTGTGTAAAGGAAAGAATGAATGGGGCCATGTATCGAGAGATTTTGAGTGAAAATCTCCTTCCATCAGCAAGGGCATTGAAGATGAGACGTGGTTGGGTCTTTCACTATGACAATGATCCCAAACACACAGCCAGGGCAACAAAGGAGTGGCTTCGTAAGAACCATTTTAAGGTCCTGGAGTGGCCTAGCCAGTCTCCAGATCTCAACTCCATAGAAAATCTGTGGAGGGAGTTGAAAGTCCGTGTTGCCAAACGACAGCCCCAAAACATCACTGTTCTAGATGAGATCTGCATGGAGGAATGGGCCAAAATACCAGCAACAGTGTGTGAAAAGCTTGTGAAGAGTTAAAGAAAACGTTTGGCCTCTGTTATTGCCAACAAAGGGTACATAACAAAGTATTGAGATGAACTTTGGGTAATGACCAAATACTTATTTTCCACCATGATTTGCAAATAAATTCTTTAAAAATCAAACAATGTGATTTTCTGTTTTTATTTTTCCACATTCTGTCTCTCATGGTTGAGGTTTACCCATGTTGACAATTACAGGCCTCTCTAATCTTTTCAAGTGGGAGAACTTACACAATTAGTGGTTGAATAAATACTTATTTGCCCGACTGTATATATACTGTGTAGTTTATTAGCTAGTTAGCAGTTAATTTTGTTTTCATGTTGTGCATTGTTGAATGTCAGCACCGAATAAATATACTGTATACTGTATATATATATTTTTATAATTCTAAGTATCAAGAATTCATTTAGAAACAAATAAAAATAAATGTTAAATTTGTGTTGTTGTTATTGTTTTTTTTTGTTTTTTTTTGTCTTTTTTAAATAATAAAATTGAATAAATAATTTGTTTCGGTTTTCGGCCTTGGCTTTCTCACATTTGGGTTTTGGTTTCAGCCATTCATTTTGGTGCATCACTACTCATTTCCATATCTTTCTACTTTTTATTATCTTCTAATTTTGGTCTGTCAATAACAAAATTTCATAAACATCATTAAAACTTCAAGGGGGGGTTTATCATTCAAGACACTGTGTTGAACCTTAGACTCAACTTTTGGTTCTATTTTGTATTTTCTGAATGCAATAGATAAACTGCTCCAAATGATTTCCTTCCTCCCTTTCATCATGTGCTCTGCTTTTTATCTTGTAGCTTTCGTGTTTGATCAGTGTTGCGGGAATAACATACATTGCTTCAAGGAAATATGCTGATTCTCTTGACAACTGTGTAGTCACCAAATGACATCATATTTGACTCAGAATTTACAGATCAGAGAACTTTTGAGTTCTCAGTTAGGTGCAACAGCTACACAGTGTGTAAATGGTACTGTATTTATAACAAGCCTAAACATCATTGAGAACAAATATGCTTGCTTCATACAGTAGATTTGTCACCAAAGCAAACCTGTAATCAAAATAGTTTCTTTGAACACTTAATCTACTAACAAATGTTTGCATATCAAAACATTTCTATAATGCAACTGTCTTTGAAGAAAAGGATTTAAATCAACAGATAATACAAAGTTTTCAATTAACCTCACATGCATCCTTTTGGAATCCAGGAGGAAATTGATTTAAATGCAGAAAGCATGGGAAGAACATGCAAACTCAAAACTGAATTTGCATTAAGGCTGTATTTAAGTGGATTTCAACGCTTTTCCAGCTAATAACTGAAAAACAAAAAATACTGAGCTCTGAAAGTATCACCATCCTGACCGACACAAAACATGTGTAGTGTGAGCACTACAAATACGCCTTCCCCTTTTCCAAAACGCTAAAAAAGTATTCATCACAGCATCACCACCATCAATTAAACACGCACAACTGCAACCCCCCGTAACGTGTAGCACTAAACGATTTTATAAGATGATCTCACAACATTTTTGCCAGCAGAAGAAAAGAAAGAAGAAGAAAAATGTTGCAAATATTAAAAATGCTGTTTAACAGCATATACTGTCTGATGAAAATGGTTCCAGAAACAGTATTTGATGATCATCTCAAGCGGGAAAGGTTTTTTTAGTAAGTGATGAATGGCACACCAATAGTTGCAAGGATAATTATTTTGATTATGCTCTGTCTTGATACTTTCAGGTTGAAGTTTACACAAACTATTCATTTACATTTTGGCTCTGAATTTACAGTACTGATGTAACGAGACGTGCCGATCCTTCAAAGTGTGTGTCGATTAATGAAGGGATGTTTCCGCGAAGTGCGTACCGAGGCTCGCTTCAGTTAGGGGAGGTGCCGAAAAACATGACATCCGAAGCCTCACTGCCCAGCTATACCACGCGATTGCTTCAGGAAGTACTTTAGATTTTGGAGCGCGGGTTGACAGCTCTCGTGTTTTGGCGTCATGCCGAAATCAACAAGTGAGTGCGGGTGGGAAAAAAACGAGGCACTGCTACAGGCATGTGGAAATATTTTACTAAAAATGGGTCCAGGGTCACAGTAGCAAAACTGTAAAATATTCAAATCTGTCCTTAAATATATAGTAACAAATGCACAAGTGCTATTCACACTCTAAAGCATCTGCTATTGTTGTCTAACTAGCAGCCTTAAATATTTGTTATGGTTCTTGGAGGAAGGGGGTACCCAAACGCAGAGACACGAGGTAAACTGACAGTGGTAACAAGAGTTTCTTGACAGGGATGAGGAGATGGCAGATGGTGTCCAAAGAATCATGTGGGTTGTTTGGTAGGTGAGCAGGTGAGTGGCCATGTTGGCGTTCGGGCAGGGAAGCAGTACAGGATTTCAGATTTGCAAAATTCTTAACTGCCTGAAAGGTGGAGTCACAGACTTGTGGAGTTTGATGGTCATCTACACCTGATCCAAGGCTCACGATCTGTCCAATCCTGCAATCAAGGCAGCACGCACACACACAGAGAGCGGGCCTCAGCGGGGCAGGGGCCCTGGTAATATTCATCTCAGTTCTCAGAAAATACCATATTATAAAAGTGAAAATGAAAGTTAGACAGGTACCAGAACGTGATAGTTGATCAAACCCTCTTAAAACCAAAACTAAGCAGTTAAAGTGGTCAAGTAAAATATCTAGTTTACGGTTCTTTTGACCCTTAATTTCTCTTTTGACCCCACATTGACTAATTTCAACCCATGAAATAAATGATGAAGTCTTGCAATACTCTTCCACTCCAACGGCCCCACTCCAACTCATTTGTCTAATCACAAATTGAACTTTTCAGTTTAAGCGCAACAAAAAACATTAATTTATCCTCTTCTGTACCGCTTACCCTCTCAAGAGTGACAGGGTGCTGGAGCATATCCCAGCTAACTATGGACAGGAGGCGGGCTATACCCTGACCTGGTTGCCAGCCAATCACAGGTCATATTTAACAGGTTATATTTGCAAAAACAACCATGCACACTAACAATGACACTTATGGGGAATTGAGAGTGTTCAATTCGCCTACCATGCATTTTTGGCGGATTGGGGATGAATCCTTAGTGCTAGGAAAAAAAAAAAAAAAAAAATCACGCAGGCCAAGGGAGAACACACAAACTCCACTGAGGAAGGCTGGAGCTATGGATTGAACTCTTGTTATCTGAACTGTGAGGTTGACATGCTAACCACTCTTCGACCATGCAGCCAAATAAATGAAATTTACTAAACTTAATAAACTCTGCTTTCCTCCCACGGTCCAAAAACATGGTAAGCTGATTGATCACTCTATTTCATCCCTAGGTGTGAGATGTGCGTGAATTGTTGTTTGTTGAATTGTTGCCTGTCGGCTGGCCAAAGTTAGCTGGGATGGGCTTCAGGACCTTCGCGACCCTTGTGTGGATAAGCAGCTCAGAAAATAAATGAATGAATAAATTTAATCAAGAAGAGAATAAAGTGAGGCAGGACAGGCACCATGACATGGACATAGACCCGACAATCTTACAAATCTGGCATGGTATTGACTTCACCAGTGCATTGCTTCAGGCAGGCTGTCCAATTTTTTACACACAATGTTAAACATAGGGCGCACATTCTAAGTTAATTAGGCTCTTACTATCAGTTTGTTTAAAGTCAAAGATAACGTCTACAGCGCCTGTGTTACAAAATGAGTGTCACACTATAATGACCTCAGTGCATAAACACACGCAGAACATTTACCATGTACATAATACATTTGCAACAGCATATTTGCCAGTAAGCCAAGGGGAGTGCTACAGGCTTTGTGATAAAAAATATTCAATTTGTGACTTGGCAAATCAGAGTTCATAGCTTTGCTTTTTTTAAATTCTTGCATGACTACATCTGCAAGCCCCTAGCAAAAACACACACACACAAACAAACAAACAAACAAACAATCAAACAAGAAAACAAGCAAACAGGCAGACGGTATTAAGGCTTTTGTAAATACAGTAACATATTATTAGTTCTACCTCTTATTGAATGTGTGTGTTTATACATGAAACGCTGTGTAATCCAGTTAGAGGGATGGCAGCGCTATCAATTCATATACAGTGGTACCTCTACATAGAAGGTTATTTCGTTACAGGACCTTGTTTTTAAATCGAAATGGTCGTATGTCGAGCAGGATTTTCCCATAAGAATACATTATAATTCCATTAATTCGTTCCACAGCCCAAAAACCTACACTAAATCCTTAATAAATACTGCTGTTACTATTGCGAATAGCAATTACAAAGAGCAAAACAAATACATTATAAATAAAAATCAGAATAACAATAATATAATAATAGTAATAATTGTAGTAATACCTGTAACAATATAACAAATCGGTTTATAAAGTGGCGGACTTTTTTTTTGCTGTATCTGAATGCACCACAGGACTGACATGACGGTGAGCAAGAGAGCACGGTTCTATTTTACTTTCTGTTTTGATCCTGGGGTCAAACGCAGCGGACACTAGGCGAGTTGATGAAATAAATGATTAGAAACCTGACGAAGCTGGCGATCTCTTAGGTGATGTTACCACAACAAGAATTGTCAACTTAACTTATAAAGACTGGCAAACGGAGTATCAGTATTAGTATCTTCTTGCATTTATATTGCGATCCATTTGCATTCTTGTTGTGGCAATTAGGGTTCGTGCTTTTGCCTATTTGCAGTCATGCTTAGGCAATTGGGACTCATGTTGTGGCAGTTTGCATTTGGGCTGTTATTTTTTTGCAAATCGTTTGCAATTGGCGTTTGTGTTGTCCCAATTTGTATTTGTGCTTTTTACTTTTTACAAGGGTTTGGACTTTGCATTTCGCCTGACACTTCTCGGCCACTGTAGTTTTCTATGCAATTAAGGCATTGTCTCTTGGGCTCGTGGGATGTATAGGGTACAAGAGCAGCACGAACCCCAATTGCCACAACAAGAATGCAAATGGATCGCAATACGAATGCAAGAAGATACTGATTATGGTGTATTTATTTACTGCTAGATTTCTTTATTATTTTATATTTTATTTACTTTTATTTCATTATTTTTTGTACATTTAAATTGTATATTTTTTATTTTTTCTGTCATGTTGTTTTATTGTGCCTTATGCTTTTACATAAGTATGTTGTATGAATGATATTCCAAACTGCCTTTCGATTAGTAAAATTCATAAATTCATAATTATTAATAATAATTCAGAAAAAAAAAAAAAAAAAAAAAAAAAAAAAACACAGCATGGATACAATAGGACAACCCTGATTTGGACCAAATTATATATATATATATATATATATATATATATATATATATATATATATATATATATATATATATATATATATATATATTAGGGCTGTCAAACGATTAAAATTCTTAATCGAGTTAATTACAGCTTAAAAATTAATTAATCGTAATTAATCACAATTAATCGCAATTCAAACCATTTATAAAATATGCCATATTTTTCTGTAAATTATATATATATTCTGTAAAATAAATTGTTGGAATGGAAAGATAAGACACAAGATGGATATGTACATTCAACATACGGTATATAAGGACTGTAGTGGGCATTTCACTCTACTGTCAGTTAAATCTGTCTATGCTGTCCTCACTCCGAAGCGTCTACTTTTTCCAAAGCTAGACAGCTAGTGAACGACGCCATAATAATCAGACTTCTTTCTTTTTCATCTTATTTATTTATAAAATGGCCTCAAACCATTGTCCTCTTTAGAACGTCGTAAAACTACCAAAAAAAAGTACACAAGCATTGCATTAGAAACAACGTTAGCTTAGAACGCTATACAGGTTCACAAAACATAAACAAAAAGCGTCTCTACAAAAAATATAACATTTCGCTTACTAACATAATATGTGCATTATTTACAACAACCATACTTACAGTCAAATCTTGTCCAAGGATCATATAAGCACAACATTACAACGTAGGCGTCAGCCCGAGATGTCCTGCAGCCATATTGAACTGGCAAGACAACAATAAACCATGTTGCAAAGCGACCACAAGAGTTCGCTGTTAGCACAAAAAGCCTTGCTGTAAAACTTACCAAAAGGCAGAATACTGTCTGAGCGGGACATGTGCGTTAACTGCGTCAAATATTTTAACGTGATTAATTAAAAAAATAAATTACTGCGCGTTAACGCGATAATTTTGACAGCCCTAATATATATCTATATCTAAATCTATATCTATCTATCTATCTATCTATCTATCTATCTATCTATCTATCTATCTATCTATCTATCTATCTATCTATCTATCTATCTATCTATCTATCTATCTATCTATCTATCTATCTATCTATCTATCTATCTATCTATCTATCTATCTATCTATCTATCTATCTATTTATCTATCTATCTATCTATCTATCTATCTATATATATATATATATATATATATATATATATATATATATATGTGTATATATATATATGTATATATATATATATGTGTATATGTTATGCCTGTCAACAATAACGCGTTAATGACCATGATTAATCTGGAAATATTAACACATTAAATAAAAATAACGCAATTTACCACTCACACTAAGTTTGGGCACAACTGCCTCCTGTAGTCCCACACGCAGATGTTTACATTCTTCGCGCGGCAATGCAGGACAAAATGCAGCCAGCCACGATGAGTGACGATAATGACCAAATTCCATTTTAAAAAGCTGCTTAATGGAAATCTGGATAAAACCAAAGTTGTGTGCACATACTGATGTAATGAACTGTCGTTCGATCGAAGCTCAACCAGCCTAAAGTACCACCTTCGGGCAAAGCATATCTTCGCTAGTGTTAGCAATGACGCTAACACTGCGGGAACAAGCCGCAGTCACCAAGCTATACTGGCAGAGTGCGGACTCGGACTTGTCAACAAAAAGACAACAAGTAGGTTGACTACTGCTATTGCTACATTGGTAGCCAGAGACTGTATAGTGTAGACCCATTAACATAGTCGAAGACGAGGGCTTTGAAAATCCAATGACAACAAACAACAACAACCAATGACAAACCACTAGACAGGTACAAGGCCGTGCCAGCATGGACTCATGTCCACTACAGTGGTGGTCTGCGCACAGTGGTGCCCACAGTAAGCTGGCCCACCTTGCAAAAAAAGTATCTGGTCCTACTTGCCACAACCGTTCCTTGCGAGCGACTGTTTTCTTTGACAGGGCACATTGTTCAAAAGAAAAGGTGAGGTCTGCTCTGTTATCTGAAAATGTCAACAAGCTAGTTTGCCTGAGCAGTTGGTTAAAAAAAAAAAAATAGAGTATGACTGGCTAACTTAAGCAGTGTTTCTAAACACCTTTACACACAGTGTGGTGTAATGTTTTTCAGTTAAGTGTGTGAAAATTAACTATTTTTTTAAATATCTCACACAGCTTCCAGACCATTTAGTGTAAAACTGCAAATGCTACATTTATTTGTGTGAAATGTTCAATTTAACAGACAAGTGGTTTACACAGTTTTTGAAACACTAGCTATTGTTACTGTATTGTGCTTGTCTGCTCTTTAAATTGGCAGTTAATTTTGGGTAATATGCCAAACGATACTTGAGCCACATTGTTAGTCTGATGCACTTTAATCTGTTAAAGCTGTATAATGCAGAAAATTTATTTTATTTTTTATTTTATACGAGCTGAGTTGTTAAATAAAATTTTAAAACTCAATTTGGTTAAGTATTAGGTCATTCACACATCATACATTTCATCTTAAAACAAATGTTAAGTCAATTATAGTATTTTTTAGAATTTTTTCCCCTGAAGAGCGACTTTATTCATCCCGAGGGAAATGAGATTAATCATGATTAATCACACAGTTGACATATGATTAACTAGATTAAAGCACTAATATATCTATCTATCTATCTATCTATCTATCTATCTATCTATCTATCTATCTATCTATCTATCTATCTATCTATCTATCTATCTATCTATCTATCTATCTATCTATCTATCTATCTATCTATCTATCTATCTATCTATCTATCTATCTATCTATCTATCTATCTATCTATCTATCTATCTATCTATCTATCTATCTATCTATCTATCTATCTATCTATCTATCTATCTATCTATATATATATATATATATATGTATACATGACACAGATTTTGCTTTAGAAACTTTGCACCAATCTCACCACCCTCCATATTCTTCACCAATCCAACAGTCACAGGATTTGTTTCAAAGGGGCGGCAACCTAGTGCCGTATTACCAGCTGTTATACTGCTTTTTACACAGCATATTCACATCTAGATGCTCAAATTTTTATTTAACTCTGTTGTACTTTGATGTCGTGTTGAATCAGCCTTCCAGTCAGAAAATCAATTTAACATACCGTGCAAGTGTTGTTAAATATTCGCGTCATCTACCACTCCAAGAGCCTCCTAAAAGCCATCAAGAACAAGAACAAATGATATGTCTATATTTACTGATTACAGCTGTATTCATCTTACCATTCATATTAATGGTTAAGGTTTTTTGATTAGTCTTTAACAGAATGCAATTTAGTGAACTGAACAAACATTTTTATAACTTTATAATATTGCCTGCTCTCAATCCCCAATTCTATTTTTAATTGTTAGCTTTTCCCACTCATTACCCCAATGAGGAGGTTAAAGAAGTTTGGCTAAATGAGACATTTCTTCCACAGTGCCATTTCATGGACAAGTCATTTTGAAATTACTTGTCCCAGTAGCTGAATTTTTACAAGCACAGAACATGTACAATTTATGATTTACGTCTCAAGTGGAATAAAATAAACTGAAATGTGATCAACAATCTTAGTCAACCCAACCCTGCCTACCCAGAGTCATCAGCTCTCCCCGGGCCCTTATGCTTCACAGTGCATGTTTGTAGTGACATATTTACAGTAAATACTGTGTTGATACAGTATACACTTGTGAATCATACAAGTCCCTGTTAACCCATTTTGAGGATTTGTAAATACACTCATTGTTTGATGAATTAATTCTGAATAAATGTGCAAATTCCGATTTTTTAGAGTAATATTTTAGTGCGTGGGAACATTGCCTATCACATTCAGTTGCTGCAAATCTGCCCTCCTCCCATTACAGGGTAGTCGAGTATTATTTCTCAGACTTAAAAACCATGAAAATGTTCATTTTAAAGCAATAAAAAACATAACCAGAAGTAAGCATGTGCATGGAAAAAAATATAACATTTCTTTGTGAAGGTATGCCATTGTTGGAGACCCATGAATGAGAGTATAGTACAGGACAGGAAAACGGCCCGGAACCACCACGTCTTCAAATTATTTTCTTGACTACTTCATTGGCTCTGAATCGTGCTTGATATCAGCAGGGATGAGATGTTTCATACCATCCAAAACAACCCCATGGATAATGAATGATCTCCAAATAAAGAACACACACTATTAATATATTTAGAGTCTCTGTTTAAAAGGGACAGCTTCGGTGCTGTAGTAACCTCCTCCACCCAAAAAGTATAATTGTACTGTAGTGCATGCAATGCCTGAAAATGAGTTTTTAATAAATTTAACTGGATTTGAGGATATATGAATCAAAGTTCCTATTCCAGCTGGTTGTTAGCCAGTGAAATTAAAACATCTGGTCATAAATTGGAGGAAATTTTACATCCCACCCTTTAAATTTTAAATAATTGATATACAAAATTCTTATAATTGTACGAATAATTTATTCTTCCTGAAACTAAATATATACAA
Source organism: Corythoichthys intestinalis (assembly GCF_030265065.1). Lineage (NCBI taxonomy): Eukaryota > Metazoa > Chordata > Actinopteri > Syngnathiformes > Syngnathidae > Corythoichthys > Corythoichthys intestinalis. Next base: position 47,739,560 of record NC_080399.1, read on the forward strand.
TGGTACCTCGGCATACGATCTTTTCTACATCTGACATAAAATTTGACTGGTCATTTGTCTCGAAATATGACGACATGCTCAAAATACAACGATTTTTCGCAATTTTGTCTTGTTCCCGCAAGACGGCAGCACGGCAAATTTAATTGTGAGAGAAATCAACATGGGTCTCAAGAAGGTTAGTGCAGGTGGTGAAAATAGGAAAAAGGTGACACTTACCACTGAAATTAAGATGGAAATTTTAGAAAAATATGAAATACGCGTGGTGTGCGCTTCACTGAACTGGCTCGATAATACAGCCGGATTACGATCTACGATCTCAACGATCCTCCTCTGACCTCCGTTCCCCAGTTTTTATGAGTTAAGGTGAAAATTATTATTATTTTAACACTGGCAAAGAAGTCAGCAGCTTCGTTGGGTTTTTAATAAAGATGCACCGATACCAGTATTGACGGGGGGTGTTGATCTTGCCCGAAATGGTTGAACAAATGCTTCTTTAACTATTGTCACCCATACCAGGTATGCAATAAAAAGTTCTACGGGATTCACTTTGTATATACATCGGTATGATATTGGTATCAGCTAATACTGCACAGCCAGGTATCGGTATCGGGGCTAAAAAATGGCATCGGCGCAACACAAGTTTTTAATCATTTATTTCTGAACTTGTGCAACACAACAGGAGTACTGTCTGCCATAGCCGACGCTAACAACAACAGAACATGAAAAGAGAAAGTAAAAACTTCCCACTCTTCCACACCTGTCTTACTCTCTCGTTAGTCACTTAGTTCCTTCAGGAGCAGCATGCAAAACACAACTGCCACATCAGAACCCCATTCGTTACATTATTATTATTCAGATTTGTATTTATGATTTTTTATTTTATTTTTTATTTTTTTACTGTGTGTAATTAGGGCCTGAGCACCGAGTAGTGCTAGAGGCCTTTTTTAATGAAAATGATTATTTTAATTGTTTGGGCCCAAGGACCAACTGGCGCGACAGCGCTATTGGAATGCAAAGGATTACTTGTAGTTATTTATTTTCTTTCATGGCAAATGAAAATGGACAATTTAAAGGCTTTAACATGCACAAAAACTCACCAAAATTTGTACATACATCCGGCTTGGCGTAAAATTTGATAATTTGTCAACGCTGCGAAAAAACGTAACAATATGGCTCAGTGGCGCCCCCTTGAATTTTTCAAAAAGGCCTCTCTTATTGAGTTTATTCAATGTAGAGCAATTAAATTTTGGGGAGTCAATACCTTGTGCAAAACTGCTCCAAAAAGTCTCTTGCACCCATATTCCAAACCCAACAGGAAATTGGGTATTTTGAATTGGATGTGAAATTTATATCGAGTTACAGGGTGCATATCTGAGACATTGGCACATACTGTAGCGAGGTACTGTAGCTGTACCGTCCTCAAAATTGGTAAGACTTTTCATGGGACATATCTTTGAGATCTTCAGTTTTCAAAATGGTAAGTTTTCCGTCTCGGGCCTGACCTGGGCGGGGATGCCAAAGTCGACCATTTTTTTAGAGACACACCAAATTCAGTAAATGACTAATAACTCCCTGATACAAGCTTCAATCTTTTTCATGTCTGTATGTGAGGTATCCCAGCCTGAACATGACTGCGTTGAAATATCACCCATTAGGCCTGGCGCCCCCTGTTGGGAACTTTTTTACTAGACCGGCTCCTCCTCCAAGGGAAAAACATTAATTAACCTCAAACCTACATCAGGGAGCCTGAAGACAAGTGTTCAGGTGCCTGATGAAAAATATGGAGGTTTCGTTGAAGCAGAGTGGTCCAAACAGAAAAGTGAAAATGACCGTCGCCATTTTTTCTCGGCATAAATTTTGAACGGTCATAACTTGGCAGACATACGACATATCTGCGCCAAACACCCTTGCTTTGGTGAGAGTCATACCCTAAAGGGTCCTGTGGATGTCATTTACATCAACTTTGCCGTGCCAATTAGTGCCAACAGAAAGTCACTCATTTTATTTATACATGTCCAGTTCTTTTCAATCTGGCCATTGTAGTTACAAGACCTTTTGTAATTCTACGTTTTAAGGTCCATGTCCACATGTCTTTGTCTGTTGCTGTGACGACCGTTTGTTAGCCATTAAAAGGAACTATATTTTTTCAGGGACTTAGGCAGCTTATGGAGCTACGAAATTTGGCACACTTGGTCGAATTGACCCAATTAGAAGATTCATTCTGGCTTTGAATAAGGATGTGGCTGCACAGCTCAGTAGCGCCTCCTTTTTTGTCAGACCAGTTACAATAGTTTTTTTTCCACATAGGCGTGATTGTATTTCTCATCACGGAAAAGGGGAGAGTTTCACGCACATGTAAGTTTCTCAAGGGATGATGAGAGGGGGCGATCTGCCACCACTGTGAGCTACGTGTCGTCCCCGTTGCGCCAAACTGCGAGGGCCCATTCAGTCCTGCATGCTGGCCTAGTTATTATTATTCTTTTTGAGGAGCAGATGATAATGGTTGAAAACTCACCAAAATTTGTGGCTACATGCGGCTTGTCATAAATTTTGTAAATTTTGCAACTTTGTGAAAAATCATAACAAAATGGCTCAACATCGCCCCCCTAATTTTTTCATTTCTATTTGTAATTGTCCCTGCAGTATTTATGACGTACAAACCAGGTCCTGGAACTAATTAAATTCATATGTAGCGGTACCACTGTATACATTAGATACAGTATATATGTATAATACTGTATATATACCTAAATGAACTATCAATATTGGATCAGATACTTTTTCTTTTCTAATAAATGATATATAATCATTTGACATACAAATGTTGAATGAATGTTCCCACTCGCGTAGCAAATTAAATGTTTTTTTTTTTTTTTTCTTGCCTTCAACACATGATTTTATATCTTGGAGCAGCTGTACATTTATGGCCCTGGATATGTTTGATTACAGAGCCACACTATAAAAAACAGATTTGCCAAGTCAGCACAAAAAGGTTGAAGGGATTTTTATATGTTTTGTTTCCAAAACAGATAAAAGGTCTTGGGGTTGCTGGAGTCTAACCCGGCAAACAATGGGCAGTAGGTGGGGTAGACACTGCATTGGTTGCCAGCCAATCGCAGGGCACAAGGAGACAAAAAACATTCAGCCACTCAGGACAATTTGGAATGTTGCAAATAATAATACTTCCTAGATGTCGTGAGAAATGCTCGTTAACCACAATGCTTTTTTTCTGAAGAAGACACAGCAAGCCTAGACAGGTAAAGATGCTTATCACTGTATGAGCTCCTTGTTTCAGTGACAGTGAAAGCCAGTGCTTGATAAAATCTTGACAAACGTCATGTTTAGGGATTATGTTATTTTAGGAAAATGTACAGTAAATGAATGATTTGAAATGATGTTTCAAAACGTTACATGTAAAAATATTGGAAATGTGATTTAATTTGAATTGTATCTGGCAACTTGCTATTTTTTTGTTTTTGCTAAAACACCATCTTGGCAGAGTAAACACGAAAATTGCGAGTAGCTAGAGTTAAGTGGGGTACACAGAGTATTCCTTCTGCCTGGTGAAACCCACATGGCATACCCAACACGATTATTACATTATCTAATTCCATCCCAACACATGTATTATTCAGGCTCTGACAACATAATACTCACAGGAAAAGGAAAGGATCTGCGTGAGTTGAGTCATCTTTGGAAGCCATGGAGATGTGCTTTCATCATTCTGTCAAACCATCACATTTTCAAGGTTGTCACCAACAAATTACTGCAGAGGAGTGTTGAAAACATCATTTAAAAAGTTGGATGTATTCTTGTGCAAGGAATTCACATTGTTTAAGTCATGCAATCTCTTGTTTATGAGGATTTTCAGAGCACAAACAAGAATCCATGCTGAAGTTTGACCTTAAATAAGGGTCTTTGCCCTTGCCACTTCACAAATAAATGTCCCCAAGAGATTTTTATGTCCTGCTGTTCCAAGAAACAAGGTCACTTGGCTTACTATTCACCTCTATACAATCCTCTAAGGATGTAGACATCAACCTATAGCCTTGTGTAAATATAGCCAAGTACCTCTATTGACAAAAGTAATATGTGACATTGGCTGATTAACACATAGTCGATGCACCCAAACAGTGATTAAGTTGATTGATTCTTGCAATAATAAAAATAATAATAATTGAGCATCCCAAAGCATCACTTCAAAGACTTAAGTGTTTCCACAAGTAAAGATGCTGTCGTCTCAGAAGCCACATAAAACTAAGATGAAGTGTGATGCTCTCAGTGATTGTTCCCATGCTGCATATAAGACAAGAATCAGGAGGATTGGTCACCAGAAATACACATCTGATGTTAAAAGCAAAGTTTTACATCATTACAAATCGGTGACTCTGTCAAATCTGTCAACAACGGCTTTGACTGTAACAGAGAGGTACTTAGTCCCCGGGTTAGGACAGACCCGACTTACGCGATTTCGACTTTAAGACGCTTGAGTCTCGTCATTTTTTTTTTTTTTTATGTTGACTTTTTTGTTGTGATGCATGCTTTTATTTTGGCGCAGGAAGCGTAGAACAGGAAGAGAGCGCATGTAAAGACGTGCCCATCATACACACGCATACACAGAGCAGCCGAGTGACAGATGTGACAGCCTACGTACACATTTGTTGCTTGTGAAGCATCCAGTGGAGAGGGCTGTATATAACCCCTTTTGTACTGTTTATTGTGCGTTTTCAATAGTGGCCGAATATTTGGGGCTTGTTTATGTGATTGTTTTTTAATGATGTATGGACGCTAATTGATCCATGCCAATCGTTTGTTATTGCTGTATCAGCAGCTACTTGTAAACGCAAATTTGAATTGCTTTATTGAAGATAACACTGATTTAATTTCATTTTATTTTAGTTTCATTTTGCAAGTGTTGATGTCATGAGCAGCTGAATAAAGTTATGAAGACTGGTGAAAACAGTACAATGCTAATACATGTTTTTGGATAGTTTTTGTTTTTATTTAGAGGATGGTATTTAAAGGGTAAATTCCGTTTTACGGAGAAATCTGGGGTTCATCGCCAGCACAGGAACAGAACTCGTTTGTAAACCGGGGACTATCTGTACTTAGAGCATTCTAAGGCCATGTCTACACGTAGAAAGGTATTTGGCAAAAAGAAGAACTTTTTCTACGGTTTGGCCTATCATCTACAGATTAAAAATGTGCGAATTCTGCGTTTGTGGCGCCATCATGTGGACACTGATAACTCAATATTTAACTCTTGAAACGTCACTGACTACGACAAATTTGTCCCTACGTCACACTTGAGACCAATGTTTACATTTGGAGTAAATTAGGTGCTTTTTTTGCTTCCATTAATTTACAGACTCTTGCAGTGCTTCATATTGAAGAACACATGTGGAGAATGGGGATATTATGGACAATTATTTTTCACGCATTGTTATGAATGCACTTAAAAAGGGATGAATGTGGTTGGCTGTGGAAGTTTTTTTTTCTACAAACGGGCTGGTGTGGACGTAATTATTTTTTCCTGTCGTAAAAGGGCAGGATCCTTGGTTTAAAAAAAAAAAACCCTGCTAGGTGTAGACATGGCCTGAGTTTACCAGGTGACGCATGTGAAGATAAGCAAAATGGAAGCTGAATGAATCTTAGGCTAGGTTCACACTGCAGGTCTTAATGCATAATTCCGATTTTTTTTCATATCTATTTTTTTGGTGTGCACGTTCAGAGTGCCTTTGTCCATTGAGCCTGTTCAAGTATTACGCATACGCACTAATTCTCAGTCCGATACTGAGCAAGCCGACCCGCATGCGCAAAATAATAAAAACAAATGACAACACATGCCGGCTGTCATCCGTCATTCCAGGGTGACCATATTTAGATTTTTAAAAAGAGGACACAAATAACAGACATTAATAATCCCCGTTTAGTCTCATGTTCAAAGTTTATGTAGATTGATAGAACGCATGCCCGTGCGTGCGTGACGCACACATAAGCCTTACAGTATGTGTGTGCGTCAGTTTGCCCTGACTCGGCCATGTAAGCAATACTAAAATATTGCTTATTTGGCGCACATAGAGAAAACCGAGCATAATCAGGCTTATCCTTTACTTCATTTTATTTATTTTTTATGACTGTGATCAAGACTGCCTCCTGCGTTGAAGCAAAATTCAAGCAAGGCGCTATACCGCTAATTCACAGCTATTGCTGCCTTCCTGCCTGCCGCTCTCGCTCTATGAAATCCGATTTGGGAGACTTAACAGTTCAGACCATTGCCACATTCTGGAAAAATGTGGCCCAGATCGAATTTAAACCACATATGAAAGTGACCCAGATCGGATTCGAAATGGTCCAGTTCTATGCGACTTGTCACGTTCAGACAGTCACGTTAATGCCTCACTCGCGTTGGAAAAACACGAAAAAATCGGATTTGTGCATTAAGATCTGCGGTATGAACCTAGCCTAAGTTTTCACATTGATGCCATCAATTCGTGACGCTTTTTGAGTTTAATCCTCTGTGTATATGCTGTACATATTGTACATACATGCGCACGCAGCCATTTTCTCTTGCTTCTAATTTTGTTGATACTTACTCCATTTTTCCCTTTTACATGTCATTTTAAAGCTGAAATCTTATATTTTTATAAGATGTCCAGCTGATAAACAAAAGAGCAAAATATTACGATTTTGAAGTGGTTCTGGGAAGCCGAGAGTGTGACATTCGTCCAATGAGAATTTCGAAAGCTCCAACCTCTCCAGCGATTATGAGTCCTGTGAAAAAGTTTGACGAGGCCAGCAGAGTGGAATATCCGAGTTGTCGGGTTATTAGAATTAATTGGGTAGTATGTCTGGCCGTCCAACAGACAGATAGACAAACAGACACAGACAGACAGACAGACAGAGTAGATAGACACAAAAAGGAGTAATATCTAATAATGCAAGTGTCACTTATTATATGCTAGGGACACAAAACTGTCAGAAGAATGGTTATGGAGACAGATAAATGGTCTTTGAGGGAAAAGATATCACATGTTGACAGCTCGATGGACAGGACATATCTGATCTGGCATTCACATGGCTCCTCAATTTTTTTCTAGCACAGAGACTTATGTTGTATATGTGTGTTATTGTGTGTGCATGCCGTGCATTGTGTGAGATGATAGGTGAGATGTGAACAAGCAATGTGAGTGACGTTTGGCCTGTGCTGCTATAAATTGGTATGAGCATGTGATGGTTACAATTGTGAGTCAGGGTCAGGGATACACCAACCATGATTTTTAATTTTTTCCATTGTTTGTTGTGAAGCATTGGTGGATGGGTGAACCGGTTGCTGTTGAGCATTTTTGGATGGGTGAACCGGATATGGTGACGACTAAAGTGTGCAGGTATGAGATTTTTTTTATTTTTCTAAGCATTTTTCAGCCCTTGGTTTACAATATATGGTTCTTAATCAGAAAGAACAGCATTATTTGGCCTTTCCTGATAGACACATGTTTAATGGCGGTTCATAAGAAAGTCCCAGCCATGTTTGGATCGAGACCTTGGGCATAATGGAAGTTGTAAAAAGAAATCCTGACACTTTTTGACAGTGCTTTGCATCTGCTACAGGTATATTCCTACATACTGTGTCCTAAGGCATTTCTAAATCCAAATTCTGTAGATATATAGTGTTAATCACACTTCACAGATCTCTGCCAGTAAAATTTAGCATGTGCTGTGCTTTCAGAGCCTAGGGCACAATCCCACTACAGTAATGCGACGAGCGGGTTCGGTAGGTGGCAGTGGTGTCCTTTTTGCTCGAGAGTGGTCCAGTCCTACATATTCACAGCATCTAAACCTCTGTTCTTCCTTCACGTCTCGCACTCATTTGAAAACGATTTTGACACATTACAAAAGGCACTAAGTCATAACACTTTTGCAGAAATGTTTGGATTTCCAATTTAGTGCATGTCATGTCGGAGCTGCGCAACTTGAAAGTAAGCAACACGTCGATTGAGGGAGGAGAAAAGAAACAACGTTTGCTGTTCTTCTCCTGATTCAGCAGCAGTGACTGAGGCGCACTTTGTCAGAGGGAGGTAACCCACATGACTGCTTATCAATTCTACGCCTGTCCGCTGTGCTGCACCGTCCGGAACACGCTCTGAGATGCTCCACAACATCGTTTCATGCGGGTCTCCATGCGCGTATACCGCAAGCCGGATCCCGTGGTCATTAAAAACGAAGCGTTCGCAGCTCAGGCAGGAGGAGAAGGACGGAGAGAAGGACGCTTGAATGAGAAGCACTCAGCGTCATCTGTGTCCGTGGATGTGGATCTCCTCAGTGGATAGGTGAGACTTGATTTTGAGAGATTTACGCACGCGTGGCGCAGAAGTGAAGCTGTCTTCAGTGACTGTGGTCCAGTCTGCCCACGATGATATCAATGCACGGAGGAGACATGGGAATTTAAGATTTAGGAGCAACGATTTACGCCGTATGTAAAATGCTATAAAAGGCTCCTCTTGTGGATGGTCGTTGGATTTTCCACCTCCTTTTTTGTGTGGTCGTTTATAAATATTACGCATGGTTTCATGGTTATGGATGAAGGACACTAATGGGCAACAGATTAATTTATTTGGTTTAAATTGTTCTTCAGCATGATGTTACAACGCTCACTCTCCTTTTCAGACTTTTCTGCGCATACATAAATCGTGTGGGGAGACAAACTAAACCCAGACTGACTTGCGATTGAATCTAATCAAATTCTGTTGGATTGACGGCTTAACAGTATAACAGAGACTTGTTGAGAAGTGGGATTTCTTAAAGTGAGAGAAAAAATGGCATCTATGTATGGAAGCTGATTTGGTGAGTAATTCCCCTCCCAAATCTGGAAGCGCAACTATTAGTCATGAGGTGGAGATTCAACTGTAATATATTTTGTACATTTATAATACTGAAGGAATAAAATGTGAACAATATGTCCCAAAATCAGGAGAAACGTGGGACGTTTTGGTCGAGCAGTTGCAGCAATGGCACTTGTGGGTTCCCTCAACGCTAAGAGCGTCGTGGAAAAGGGCAATATCGGATATATCACCATCATTTTGAGAGTTACTTCCAGCTCTGGAGTGATGGATGGATGGTTATTGCTCTAAAAGTGGGGCTAAAAAGCCTCGGATTGTGCAAGCTCGCCTGAGAATTGCGGATTTTTTTTTTTTTTTTTTGGTTGATGCAGTTTTTTGTGCTTTGACCAAAAGACGGACACAGAAAAAATCCCATCCTGCAGGATAACTGTCTACATGAACAAGTAAGCATGTGAGTGCGTGCGTGCGTGTGTCCCACTGCCTGTCTTACCTCTTCCTACATAACAGCAAATGATATTACAAATGTCATAGTTGTAGCAGTGTGAAGCCAAATTACAGTGCATAAACGTCGGCCTTTTGCAACAAGGCGGTCTTTATGGCGTGTGAAGATGTATGATCAATCTTGTAGTAAGCGTTTTTTGGCAGATGATATTAACAGCTGCACTGTGCTTCCATATAATTTTTGCTGCTTTTCAATATGCTCACGAGAGCATTAGTAGTAAGCTCATGTGTTGTGACTGGACTGGAGAAAAAAATACCTTGCTCTTTTACACGGAAGTACAAAATATTAAGAATATTAGTCACCACTCTGGAATTTTACACTACATCACTATTGAATACAAAGTAGCTATTTTTTTTATCACTCCAATCTGTAGTTAGCCAAATTCATTTTAGTGTGTCTTATAGTAGCAAGTTTGTTTCTTTAGAATTCACTATCTTATATGGTATATTAAAGAGTGTTATATTTGTATTTCAAGAGCAATACTGCTGTCCTCCCTTGACCAGTTGTCTCAATAGTCATATATCGCCTGTCATGTTGAATCTTCCTGGCGTAGCCTGGATCCACACAAAAGGCACTTGTTCTATACCTCCAAGCGGCTCTGTGATGGAGCTGTCCCCTTTCTTGGGGTGCTGAAATACGCAGGAGTCTTTCCTTACTTGCAAAACATATAAGACATGGGGCCTTATGGCGGCATACATTTTAGTTGGTTAGCTGTTGCTTAAAAATCAAATAGTTCGCCTGTTTGATGTATCATATTTTGTGGTATCAGTTTGAGAAAGGTCATTTGCTATTCCAGGAAGGCTGTGCTATGGAAAGACGTTTGTTCAAATATTTTTGGCGCATGCGCGGTTGGTTGGGTAGCAAGAAAACAAACAGTGTCAGCCCCAAGCCGAGCTCTCCTATTTTAATGCATACATTGCACTACCCTCCCCACACAATCCCGTCATGGTGCTGCGTAATAACTGCCAGCCGGGAACCTGGCAGCCACAGTAATAGGATGGTAGGTGGGTCCCACACTTGTCCTCTATGGCAGGGGTCCCCAAACTTTTTTGCACCGCGGATCGGTGTTATTTGTGTCTTTTTTTTCACAGACCGGTGTTTTCACAAATTTTGCAACCCATCAAAAACTGCAACTATGCGGTTCTGCACATGCGCATAACATGAAAAATGGCCACAAATGCAGCGATTCCAAAGTAAACACTACAAACTTTCTTTAAAGAAAAGAATATTAACTTACGTTTGATCGCGGATGGACGAAAGTTCTCCTCAGACCCATCCTGCCATGTTAGCTGCACACCGCTAGCTCACCGTTAACGCCCTCGCCGTGTCGTTTAGCATTAATAAGTCTGCTTCACAAAGATGTGATGTTGGAAATTGTAGCAAGGTTTTCAGTGTTCTCGTAGCGCTGTCAGGATATTCCGGAATGACTTTAATTGTCTCAAATGTACGTTTAAGGTCGCCGTCATTTGCAATCTCTACAAGCTGATCCTCCTGTTGCAGAGACATGCTCGAATCACTCGGTTTATTCTCAAACGGGTCACGAATCCACTCCTTCACAATTCGTGGGTCTTCGAGGTTATAGGCTATAGTTTTCCAGTCGTAGGTTATAGTTATAGTTTTCCAGTCATTTTCGTAAGTGTGGGGGAACAAATGTGCTGCGCCTGGGGCTTAGTCATACGTTATTATGGAGGACAAGCGCACATAGATATATTACATATACAAAATAAGATGTACTGCTTGCAGTCCAATCAATGGATTTCTATGACGACGTTCTAATCTATACTGTAGTATTATATATAGAGTAGACAGGGATATTCATGTGTTAAGCAGGGTCACAGGCCAAAGTTAATTCGGCCAGAATGCGGTCATTACTAAAATATTATTTCTGTGCGGCCCGGTAGCAAATGCGCGGCCCGGCGGATGGGGGCCCCTGCTCTATGGCGTGGCTCCCAGGGCGTGGCCTCCCCTCTGCCCGGGCTGCCGGCCGCAGGAGTTGGGGGAGGTCGGGTCTCCGATATCGTGTCGCCCTGCAGCGGCTCCTCGCCATTCTACTGCTTCCGCCTTCCCCTTTCTTCTTTGCTTGGGTATCTGCCCTATTCTCTACCGCGGGTCGCTGGCTGGACGCCGGTGTATCGGCTGGATGTAACCTGCTCCGGCGGGGGACCCTGCTCTGCCCTGGGTTTGTAGGGCCGCTAGGGGCCCCGAGGCATGCTGTGCCGGTTGGGGGGCTGCGGCTGTGGCTCGTGGGCCGGGTGGGCAGACTGGGGTGGGGGCAGGCGTGGGGTTGTTGGTGCGTCACCTTTAACCATCCCTGAGGGCCGGTTAATGGGAGCACGGGTGGCCCAAGGGACCACCCTGGATCCCGGGGGGCGGGGGTTGGAGGGGTGGGGGGGGTTGACGATGGCTCCTTTGCTGGGCTGCGGGAGGAGGGACGAGGTGCATCATTCTCCCCGTGTCAAACAGCTGAACAGGACAGGTTAAAAAAAAAAATAAAGAAAGAAAAAAGAAAAAAAAAAGAAAACAAGCAGTGAACACTAAAACACTAAAAAATGCGACAACACAAAAAAGTTAGCAGGTGAATTCTCTGATGTACAAAACACTTTAACATCTAAAGACAGGGTTCCCATGGTTCCTTAGAAAGTCTTAAAAAAGGCACTAAAATTCATAAGTCTAAAAATACGGCCTTAATTGCTGTAAAAAGCCAAATTCGTTTTATTGTGTTATAGTGGCACATTTTTACTTTAGAATTCAATAAGCTATACAGTATATTAAAGAGCACTGCTGTCCTCCCTTGACCAGTTGCCTCAATCAATCGTCATATATCGCCTGTCATGTTGAATCATCCTGGCATAGCCTGGATCCACACAAAAGGCACTTGTTCCATACCTCCAAGTGGCTCTTTCATGGAGCTGTCCCCTTTCTTGGGATGCTGAAATACACAGCAGTTGTTCCTTACTTGCAAAACATGCATGGCGCCTTATAGCGGCATATATTTTCATCGGTCAGTTGTTGCTTCAGAATCTTAGTTTTCCTGTTCGATGCATCATATTTTGTGGTAACAGTTTAAGGAAGGTCCTTTGCTGTTCCAGTAAAGTTGTGCTTTGGGAGGACATTTGTTTACATATTTTTGGCGCATGATTGGGTAGCAAGAAAACAAACAGTGAACACTAAATAGCAGTAAAGATGCGACAAACACAAGAATGTTAGCAGGTGAAGTCTCTGATGTATAAAACACATTAACATCTGAAGACCAGAGGAGGTTTAGAGATAATTTAAAAATATGTAGGCCTATTGGGGACAAAATCGACGTACTGTAATTCAAAACCCATATGATATATGGGGTGATAAAAAATGTTTGTCCAACTTACCTGTCTTGGCTACAAATCTGCTGGGGCATTATTCCTATTTAGTAGAACACGCTGTCTACACATAAATGAAAAATTAAAGGTCTTCATAAGTCCAGAGGTCTACGATGATTTTTTTTTTTTTTTAAGAAAGTTTGTCAGATTTCTTGTACGAAGCAGAAAGCCATGATCGTGTTGGAAGGGGATTCTATACAAAGAAAATTAGATTTTTTTTCATGTCTGAAAAACAAATAGTCACTTACTATAATTGACAGTGGAACAAAGTAAGCTTCACAAAACCTGTCGGTATGTATCAGCAAGAATCCATGCTTTCTTCGGAGCGTCCTGTGTTCTGTCATATTGGCATACATAGCCAAAGTAGCGTACTTATATGTTTATATAACACTGTTTCACATATTGAATGTTGCTGTAAGTGTTTTATAATGCTTGTTAAATTTTAGGGCTTCATTTGATAAAGTTGTGTTGATGCCTCCTTTTCTGTATTTACATGCCAGTACTTTAACAATGTTGTTGTTGTACATGATTTTTTTTTTTTAATAACCATCTTATGAATGTCATTGTTTTAGGCAGACGTCACATTTAATATGCTGATTTACACGTTATATAAATATACATTTTAAATACAGAAAAGGTGGCTGCCACACAACTTTATGAAATACAGTTCAATGTAGACCAAATGTGATTAGTACACAACTACATCCATAAATTGACAATTTTAATCCATTATAAAGCGCTTTGATAATTTTTGAGCACATTTTATGAGTGAGAAAGCACTATGTAAGCATACATGTATGCTACTCTGACAATGTATGTTAATATGACAGAACACCAGGTTTAATCTCCTTATTGCACCCAGCAAATTCTTTGGTTCTTAGCAGTTATTTTTGGTGGAAATTAGTTATCATGCCCCAGACGTGCCATACAATCAACAACACATCACAGGAGAACCATCTCTGTCTTGCTAATTTTTCCTCCGCAGGCGCAAAACAATTGAACTACTGGTAAAATTAGATGTTTCTTGCCACACACTACAATGATGCAATGCAAGAAACATAAACAATAATGTCACAAAATTTTCTCATATACTGTGGGCGAAGTCTATTTATGGTTGTAGTTTAATACATTTAGCAATAAAGAATTTGAAAGCCCTGATTTCTAATCAGTGGGTATATATTATTTTACAACCTGAGATGTTTTAAACACAAAATTGTACACAGTCTTTCCATCACCGCAAACCATGAACCACTGTTATTGGTAAATGCATAAATTTGGGTAACTGTTACTTTCCACATGAAGAATGGATCTCATATTCACCATATGATTACAGTATTGTGAATATCATTCATCCGCTAAAAGAAACTTGTTCTGTGAGAAAGTTACATTATAACAGTAATTGTATATTTTTCCCGCAAAGAGATTACAGCTATAATTTCTCTACAGACACAACTTTGCAGTTAGTAAAGTGGCGCAGGATGGTACATAGTTTTCGAAAGTACTGATGTCACGATATCAGAAATTTAGTAGTCGATACCGATACCATTGAAACTCCATGATTCTCGATACCATTTTGATACCACGGTAAAAATAAACAATAATTCCCATGTACTAAAACGTTCACCCCTTTATTAGAAGTAAACAACAGTACTGTGTGCTAATGTGCATTACAGTATAATAGAATAGAAATGTATTTGTCATTACGCATAGTACAATGAGATTGAAAGGAGCAATTCCCTTTCAGTGAATAAACAACATAAAACACTGTGCATGTACTGTAAGGTAGCCTTCGAGTATTAAACAATAAAATAACATACTGTGTGTCACGGTCATGTAGCATTCAAGTATATAAAAAATAATAATAATACTGTTTTACTACTAACACACAAACACACCTCCTCGCACACCCCAACACACAGATTGCAACCAGTAATTTAGAGACATGGTGTGCTGAAACAAATTTTTGTGATATTTAAAACGTTTTATGACAGAAGGACTATGAACGATAGGCTATTGTAATGTCCGTAAATATGGGTGTGTCCTGTTAGAGGGGCTCAGAGTCGGGACATGTGAAGTGACATACTGAAGCGAGCGAGTGAAACGGCAGCTGAGAGCTGGTGTGGGTTGCGATCGTCGCAATTGTATTATTGTGCATTAATTTTGTTGCCACAATAAATAAGCAAGTCAGGAACACTTGCAGCCACCACTGACAATCATGGTTGCCCAACTTCCCATCATGCATTTGGGCAGAGAAGGAGACGATCTTTTTCTTATCACGCTTAATTGAACACAATGCAGAATATATTGTATACCATTTGCCACCACTACTGATAGTCATGGTTACACAACTTCCCAGCATGCATTTGGATGGACAGTTAAGTCGCTACAGTATCATTTAGTGAAAGCACAAAAATAATAATATTCCTATCTCTCAAAAAATAATGTTCACAAAAAGAAAAGCGTTCAATGCAAAGAGAACTGGCATTCCCAATCAAAATACACATAAAACGTACTCAGACTTTGCCTTGGCTGGATCTCTAATTAATTTAAAACTCGCCATTGACACCTTGGGTGTATTTTCAATCACCACTTTACTTCTTTCCATTCCAACAATAATTTACAGAAAATATGGCATATTTTAGAGATGGTTTGAATTGCGATTAATTAATATTAATTAATTTTTTAGCTGTGATTAACACGGTTAAATATTTTTATCATTTGACAGCCCTAATATATATACACATAGTATGTATAGTAGCTGTCGCCTGAGTTAGAGACGACATTGGTGCGCATGCCACCATAGGTGAGTAGAGTAGCAAAAAATGTACTCAAGTATAAGTACGAAAGTATCCAGTGAAAAGAATACTCAAGTAATGAGTAACATTGTGAGTGACTGCTTATCTTTTTTTTATTTTTTTTTTATTGTTTATATAATGTTTTTTTTCACAGCACAAACTTATCTTTATGAACTGTTATATTACATTACAGAAATACAAAAAAAAACAAAACAAAAAAAATCATTGGATTCCAGCGAGAGAGAAAAAAAAAAAAAAAAAAGACAGAAATGAAGCATTATTCGGCCAAAGAGCATGATTGCCCTCTAGGCGGGATTTGAATAGTGAATAATGTAGTTCC
Source organism: Corythoichthys intestinalis (assembly GCF_030265065.1). Classification (NCBI taxonomy): domain Eukaryota; kingdom Metazoa; phylum Chordata; class Actinopteri; order Syngnathiformes; family Syngnathidae; genus Corythoichthys; species Corythoichthys intestinalis. The sequence goes on from NC_080399.1 coordinate 47,755,396, forward strand.
TTCATAGTTACTATTATGAAATTAAAAGTACTATATCTCCGGGACTGGGAGAGAGGTTTAAATCTGCGCTTTCGATTTATGTTGAGGGCAGCGCTCTATGTCAAATACTTCATTTTTTACAGTTATTTAAAGACACCATGTGATTGAACAGGCTGGTGTGATCATAGTACGGCAAGCTTGCGTCACATTGATGTACTGGAGCTATGTGATTATTGTTGCAATGTCAGATTAGTGAGCTAGTAGTTAGTTAGTTAGTATTAGTTAGTCGAGCTACTCTTGGCATCGCTGGCAAAAAAATAATACATCTAATACGCAGGGCCGGCCCAGGCCATTTGGGGGCCCTAAGCAAAATAATGCAAAGGGGCCCATATTTTTGGCCCACCATTTCGTCACAGTGTACTGTGAAACCCATATGTGCAATCCAACCCATAGTCCATATTTTGTATATTAATCAGATTTTGTTGCACTGCATACTTCAAACTTCTCACCCCAAATGATTGTCAAGCTTCTCACCCCAAATGATTGCCAGCACTTGCAGTAGATAGCCCCAAATCTTTTTCTGAAAGAGGAAAGAAAGAAGTTAGGGAAGAACTTTTATTTTTTTAAGCTTGTAATCAAGTATCAAAACTCACAAAAGTCAAATAAAGCAAACTATAGTAAACAAAATAGAATATAAGATAAAAAATGGCCAGATTGGGGGCCCCCTAGTGGTCAGGGGCCCTAAGCAGCTGCGTAGTCTGCGTATTGGCTGGGCCGGCCCTGCTAATACGTAGAATAAACAGGGAAAATGTAGCTCAAAGTAGTGGAGTAAGAGTTGCGTTTTTGTTCACAAATTTACTCAAGCAAAAGTAAAAAGTATGGCTTAGTAAAACTACTCTAAGAAGTACATTCCTCTCAAAAAGTTACTCAAGTAAATGTAACGGAGTACATTTAACGCGTTACTACCCACCTCTGCGTGCAACTGCCATGTTGCTTGCATTGACTGTTGTTCTCATCCCATTAGCACAGTGTGGGTTGCCATATAACTATATATATTTGACCGAATTTATTTCAACTTGATTTCCCCCAGTATGACACACAAAACAATACAAAAGAAGTGGCCATATCTCGGTACCAACAATACCTCGGGTATTGCAGAAAAGGCAGTACTGACACATTTTCAGAATGTTAGTATCGACTTGGTACTGAAGTATGGGTTTTCGTTACAACCTTAGTAGAAAATGAAGTCTGCTTCTCCCAATTTTACGCTGTGAAACAAAATGGATGACCTCTATTGTCAATGGAAACATCTGAACTACTTAAAATTTCACACAGTTGTGTGTCCTTTTAAATATTTTAATCAGACCTATCATTCATAATAGTTGGCTGCAGCAGATGCAGTTAAGAGACGTGAAGTGTCGTATGATTTTCACGTGATGTTCAAATGTATCTAGTTGCTGTGGCCTGATCTATCATTTGAAACTATTCCAAGTGGGTTTTTCAAAAAAGTTTTCACATACTTTAGCTATATACTGTACGTTACAATATATCCATATTTGCTTCCCACGCTCTTTTGTCATTTAGCTCCCACTTCAGACATGGCTCAGTTCAGATGAAGGCCAGCCCTCCGTACCATATAATGAAGTAATCATTTCTCAAATCAGATTAATCTTTACAAAGCCATTCATTTCTTTTGCTGCTAGGGACTTGTTTCAATAATAGAGCTACTACCATAATTCTCATCTTCTCTACTTATTAAGTACTTCCAGAGGGTTTATTTAACGGAAATATTGCAATTATATAGATGTGTTTTCTGCTCCCATCTTGTCTGTCTTGGGGACAAGCAGATCAATTCGTCATGTTAAGCTATGGAAGCTCAAATGTAGGACGAGGACGATTTAACGTTTGGACATTGAAAAGGTTACAGGATAGTTTTAAACATGAGGACAGGGTTGGATGAATGGACCAACACATCCCGTACATGTGCTATGAGAGATATGTACGTATTTATTTTATATTACAATAGCATGTTTTACATTTGTAACCATAGGGAAAATTCACAGATACAATAACCAAATAATTTCTTTAAAGAGTTTCACAGGGTGATCCCCCCCGGAAACAGGCCCCAAATTTGGACAGGTTTTATTTCTTGTTTTTATTTTATTTTTATTTATTGATTGATTGATTGATTGATTGATTGATTTTTAATAAAAAGAGACTGCAGCTGAGACTAGTTTGTGTTTATTATGATGTATGATTTTCAGAAAAAAATACAGTAGATATAGCTACAGTCCCTTAATATTACTGAGAAAATAAAAATGAAATGACACCTATCCAACTTTGGGGCCTGTTTTTTTGGGTCTAGTTATAATGAGGTGTACTTTACAAATACCTCCGGAGGTGCAAATAAGTTGTTCTCCAAACCCGAAAACATGCTTAGGCAGTTTCCTGCCTGGAGTGACCAATTATTTTAACTTGATAATAATGTAAGTGGCTATCTAAGTCCATTCATTCATTCATTCATTCATTCATTCATTCATTCATTCATTCATTCATTCATTCATTCATTCTGCTTATCCTCACCGTGGGGTGTTGTAGCCTATCCTAGCTGACTAAGGGCAGGAGGTATGGTTGCCAGCCCATCGCTTGGCACACATTATCAAACAACCTCACACATTTACACATGGGGATAATTTACAATATTTCAACTACCTACACTGCATGTTTTTTGGGATCTGGGAGGACACCCGAGAAATGCAGCAACCATCTTAATGCTTAACAGTAAGGCAGGGGCCTAGGATTGAAACCTGGAGCACAGAATTGTGCTAAATAGTGCTGCCTGTTTGTGTTTATCAATATATATATTAAGTCTGCACATTTGACCATTGCATTAAGCTGCAAATGTGCTTACAATAACAATCAAGTGCATACTATTCAATTTATACCAGTAACAAACATATCTTGAGCCCTTTCAATACATATTTAGGCTACGTTCACACAACAGGTTAGTCCTGATTTCTTTGCCCATATTTGATTTTCTCATGCAAAGTCAACTGTACAGTTTCAATGTTACCTCTATGAAAACACTGGAAAACATGACTAAGGCTAGGTTCATAGTACAGGTCTTAATGCACAAATCCAATTTTTTGTCATATCTGTTTTTTTGGCGTGCCCGTTCAAACTGCCTTTGTCCATTGAGACCATTCAAGTATGACGCATGCACACTAAGGCTACGTTCATACTACAGGTCTTAATGCACGAATCCGATTTTTTCGTGTTTTTCCAACTCGAGTGAGGCATTAATTTGACGGTCTGAACGTGACAAGTCGCATAGAACCATTTCAAATTCGATCTGGGTCACTTTCGTATGTGGTTCAAATCCGATCTGGCCCACATTTTTCCAGACTGTCGCGGCGGTCTGTACCGTCAAGTCTCTCAAATCGGAATTCATGCAGCAATTACGTCATCAAAAAGCAAGAGAGACGCTACGGTAGTGATGCAATTGTGCGTTATTAGCGCCTAGCTTGCCTTGAACACGTCTTTTTAGGAAGGGTCGGACTTGACAACAGTCATAAAAAAAATAAAAATGGGTTGAGGATAAGCCTGAGAATGATCGGTTTTCTCTCTGCTTTATATGAGCAATATTTCAACATTGCTTACACGGCCGAGAGTCGAGGCAAACTGTCCGTATGTGTGTGTGTAACATGCACGGACAGTGCGTGCATGCTATTGATCCATATACTTTGAATATAAGCCTAGACGGGGATTATTTATGTCTGTTATTTGTGTCCTCTTTTTAAAAATCAAAATATGATATCTCTAGAATGACAGATGACAGCCAGCGTGTGTGGTCATTTCTTTTGATGCTTCTGCGCATGCGGGTCGTCTTGCTCAGCGTGTGTCGGACTGAGAATTAGTGCGCATGCGTAGTACTTGAATGGTCTCAATGGAAAAAGGCAGTCTGAACGGGCACGCCAAAAAAACAGATGAAAAAAAATCGGATTTGTGCATTAAGACATGTAGTATGAACCTAGCCTAATTCGCAGTCCGACAGGCGCTGAGCAAGAAGACCCGCATGCGCAGAAGCATCAAAACAAATGACTACACGTGCTGGCTGTCATCCGTCATTCCAGGGAGATCATATTTTGATTTCCAAAAAGAGGACATAAATAACAGACATAAATAATCCTCGTTTAGGCTTATATTCAACGTTTATATGGATCAATAGCATGCACGCACTGTCTGTGCATGTTACACACACATACGGGCCGTTTACTCCGACTCTCGGCGTTGCTTATAATATTGCTCATATAGAGCAGAGAGAAAACCGGTCATTCTCAGGCTTATCCTCAACCCATTTTTATTTTTTTTCTGAATGTTGTCAAGCCTGGCCCTTCCCCAAAAGCCGTGTTCAATGCAAGCTAGGCGCTAATAACGCACAGCGGTGCAGCTACCGTAGCGTCTCACTCGCTCTTTGATGACGTAATTGCTGCATGAATTCCGATTTGGGAGACTTGACAGTACAGACCGCTTGAAAAATGCGGCCCAGATCGGATTTGAACCACATACGAAAGTGACCCAGATCGGATTTGAAATGGTCCACTTCTATGTGACTTGTCCCGTTCAGACTGTCATGTTAATACCTGACTCGAGTCGGAAAAACACGAACAAATCGGATTCGTGCATTAAGACCTGTAGTATGAACCTAGCCTAAATGTTTTGTGCACGTGCATGTCACTTTACTGACCGTTTTTCTCACCTAGAATTCGCTTTTTTTTTTTGCAATATGATAAACATACAAAGAACTAACAAAAAAATACCCGGCACAATGAACGTTGGCATATTCGCCAACATTTTTTAAGATTTGTCAACTATCGGCATTTATTGTCACTGCAAAACTATAGAGTCTATAGTGAGTAAATACCTGACAAATTGCACGGAATTTGTTGAAATCAATTTCACCGAGTAATTAAACCCATGCTAGCTCGAAGATCAAGACTAATGTCAAAAATTCTGAATTTTCGCTTGTCAAAGAAAGTTTTTTTTTTTTTTAATCCTCCATTGTTTTACTGTCATTTCCCACACAGGATCATTGATTAAGTAAACAAGTAACCTGTTAGATGTGCCTATGTACAGTATATGGTGTTGACGTTTGCATAACTATAAGCTACAACAGCCAGATGAAAGCAAGCGTTTTATACACATCACCCTGACATAGATGGACATGATCAGTATCTGCAGTCACCTTACTCATGAGTTATCCTCTCCAGCATGTCTTTCTGAATGTTGAGGCCAAGGGTACATCTGAGCAGGGGGGAGCAGCCGCAGCCGCAGCACATTCTGACAGTCGATGGATAAATCAATTGGTGTTTCAGGTCAGCAATCCATTTTAGGGAGTAATCTGGTCAACATCATAAAAATGTTATTCTGTCATTCTCAAGCTCAGGGATCATGCTTCTTTTTTTTCCTTCCGTCTTTACCCCTGTCTCCCTCAGTGCACTTATGAGAAAATATGTCCATTAGTTGGAATATACTGTAGATTTTGGTTCTGTGGGGTTACACTGGGAGCGGCTTGTTCCTGATTGTTTCAGATTTTTTGCTTCTATGAATAAAAAGGGCTTCAAATATTTTCATCATGGATATTGAAAAGAGTTCAAACAACACTGAGATTTCATTACTCCTTTTTTTTTAAATTGAGTAAAGGACAGTGACAAATATCATGATGCGCTATTTCTTATGTTCGTCTCATTGACATTGCAATGCCAGTTTTTCTTTCATGACCTCTCACATTGCTAAAATGTGGTCCCAGAGCACGAGGTAGGACTAATGTGATGGGCTCTGATATTTTGTTCACATGAATACACCATAAATTCTTAACAAACATGAAAAGATGATTATACTGAACGTACAGTATGCAATGTGCAGGGGGTATTTTCACTGCCTCTAGGGACATTTGGCCTCCTATTCTCAAAGTGGGATTGGCTAAGGTCCATGTTAATTTCAGCTGCTTATTCGGAGGTTAAATGGAATGTGAAATGGTCGAGGGCTAGTTTGTGGTGCTTCCCCTTGGTTCCTAAGTAGATGCAAGCAAGACAATGAATCCCTACAAAAAAAAAAAAAAAACACAAAACAAAAAAAGACAAAAACAATTTCTTACACTCTGTTTTCTGCAGTGGAATTTACAGAGAGGATAAATTCAAGGACAAAAATATGAGTCTGAGATATTTACTTAAAGCAGTTTCAGTAGTTGCATAACATGTAGAACTATGACTAGTATATCCTCGGGTGGTTGATGAACTGCTTAGGTTTTTAAAATTAAGGTTGTCAGCAGACACCAGCCATGTGCATTAAAACAAGTAAGAATCTGCCTTCATCTATTTTCAAATACTAATATTGAATATTAGGTTACACTTTCCTTGAGTAGAGAGTGTAATTGAATTTGAAGGTTGCAAGTATATTGTGTTGTTCCTTGATCAAAAGAAAATGACCTTTAAGCATAAAAACTAAAAGGTCTCATAGAATTGATGAATTTTGCCTCATGGAAAATGAATCTTGTTTAAAGTGTTTAGTCCACAGCAGGTGAAATGTCATTAAAAAAAGGTGCAGCTTCATAGTCATTGTAATGTAGCACAGTCAGCCTTGGGCAAATTTTTCAACATTGAAGTTGGTTGCAATCTACTGAAGTGTAAAATAAATATAAATCCACATTGAGGTAACAAGAATGTATCTAAGTGGACAAAACTCCACAGAGCTGTAATATTAAAACCATGCCATACAATAGCCTTTTATAATGTTTGGATTTAAATATGCCAATATAATGTTCTGTTTTATTGGGTGAAATCATTTAACTACTGTTTAAAAAAAAAAAAAAAAAAACACTAGTATCTGCCACACCATTAGATACAACAGAACAATAAACTTAGATGTCCTTTACAAAGATAATATTGTAAATCTCATGTACTCTAACATATTAGCATATTCATTTGCAGTGCTGTTAAACTGAATTACAGTATTTAGTGTTTGGCTTCATGATATAGACATTGGGTCCTTCTTTCCTATGTCTAAATCTTGAGCAGCATGAGTTTGAAGCAGCTTTTGAGAAATTTGTGGACATATGTAAGCATACACTTTGAAAATAGTGTGATATTCATTAATTAAAAGTTTAAACACTGCCAACTCTTTTCCAGCAATGAGCAGGGTTCTTTACATTCCCTTATAAAATTGGCATTTTTATTTGTATTGCTTGTCCTCTACTTTACAGGAGCTGTTTTTTTTAAGTGGAAGGTCATCATACTAGATACTGTATTAGAAAGTACAAACCGATCTCATGAACAGATAACAACTTGAAGTTGATGCGGGACGACTGAGCTCTGTTACCACCTGCCAGGTGTGACCCTCTCGACAATGTAAAAAAAAAAAAAACCTGTGATTTCTCGCGGCACACCGGTTGAAAAACACTGATTTGAAAAATGTTTGAAATCAGCATATTCAATTATAATTCAGAGGAGTGTGGTTGCAGGCTTATATTTCAGTAGAATTTGTGTTTTGATTCCTGCAAATGAATAGGAGAGGCTGGCAAACATATTAAACCAAGGCCGTAAAGGCCTTTTTGCCCTAAATTTCAAGCAACACTAAACAGGAAAAGAAAGCCTGATTTTAAAGAATATCAGAACAGATACAGTAGTTGCATATTTCAAGTTAAAAATAAATAAACAAACAAATAAATAGTGTCGAATAACATCTCTGCACAGAAAGACTCCATTACGACCACACCATCACAAAACGGTTGTTTACAATGCCCTGTAGTGCACGTTTTTTTAAGATTATTTTTTGTTTTTCAGACATGTAGCGACACGGTACTGGGCTGTTAGCCGTGTATCTTCAAGTTCTGGTCTTTGGTAGTGGTCACAGCTTGTGTTTGGTTTGGACGTGCTGGTTAATGTTCGCACATTTAATGAGTTTTGCGATGAGATTTATTGAAGAATAGGAAAGTAATGATTATTATAATGATAATTATTTAAAAAAAAAAAAAAAAGGCTTCACCAATTCTGTTCACAACTTTTATGGACAGAATTTCTAGGCGCAGCGAAAGCGTTGAGGGGGTCTGGTTTGGTGGCCTCAGCATTGCATCTCTGCTTTTTGCAGATAATGTGGTGCTGTTTGCTTCATCAAGCCGTGAACGACAACTCTCACTGGAGCTGTTTGCAGCCGAGTGTGAAGCGGTTGGGATGTGCCGCACCTCCAAATCCGAGACCATGGTTCTCAGTTGTAAAAGGGCGACGCGCCCTCTCTGGGTAGGGGATGAGATCCTGCCCAAAGTGGAAGAGTTCAAGTATCTTGGGGTCTTGTTCACGAGTGAGGGTTGGAGGGAGGGGGAGATCGACAGGCGCATCAGTGCAGTGTATGCAGTGTTGCGGACTCTGCACTGGTCAGTAGTGGTTCAGAAGGAGCTAAGCCAAAAGGCGACGCTCACAATTTATCAGTCGATCTAAGTTCCTACCCTCACCTATGATCTCGAGCTGTGGTTCATGACCGAAAGAACAAGATCGCGGATACAAGCGGCCGAAATGAGTTTACTCCGTGAGGTGTCCGGGCTCTCCCTTACAGATAGGGTGAGAAGCTCAGTCATCCGGGAGGGACTCGGTGTCGAGCTGCTACTCCTCCGTGTTGAGAGGAGCCAGTTGTGTTGGCTCGGGCATCTGGTTCGGATGCCTCCTGGACACTTCCCTGGAGAGGTGTTCCAGGCATGTTCCACCGGCAGGAGGCCCCAGGGACGACCCATGACACGCTGGAGATACTATGTGTCTCGGCTGGCCTGGGAACACCTTAGGATCCAGCTGTAGGAGCTGGTTAAAGTGGCTGGGGAGAGGGAAATCTAGGCTTCCCTACTAAAGCTGCTACCCCTGTGAAACGACACCGGATTAAGTGGTAGATGTTGGATGGATGGAAAAGGGCTCTTTGTGTCAACTTTTTCAAACTATTGAACAAGCCATACTGTTCAATACCACAATCATCAACCACTATAAGTAATAAATAGTTTGTAGACAGAGAATCAGTACTTCTAATAATGTTTAGACCTAAACAGTGATGGACAAAAAGTGCTGCTTCCTAAATGAAATAATGCTTCTATGTGAAAATGTTAACAAAAACCTAGGTAGAGTAAGTAGCTCTCCACGTTCATGGCTGTTAGTGTGGCTAACTTTTATTAAATAATATTTTTATGTAGTTAAAATAAACTTGTCAACAACTTGAGGCCTTACAGTGCATGCCTGATTTATTATCAGCACTACACTGAAAATCCTTTTTGAAGGAGCAATTAGGAGTGGAGAGATATCGCTTCTGGAATGTTTAAACCTCTGGATTATTGTGAAGTTACACTACTAGAAATAGACAAATAAAATGTTTTATTAATTTTCACCAGCAAGATAAAACTTAAGCACTGTACTAATATAATTCATTAATACAGCAGTAAATGTTTAATTCTACAGATACGCTTTTTGACTTTGACAATGTTTAGAGTGATCAACTAGTTCAATACCAGGCTCCTTTTTAAATGTAAAATAATGTGAAATTATTCCTCACATATCGTGGTTGTGTTTTTTTTTTTTTTTTTTTTTTTTTTTTTTTTTTTTTTTTTTTTTTTGTAGGATTTCTTTGGTGTTTCGCACTGAACACACGCTGCTATACAACTTCACTGTTAGCTTCTGAAATAATTTGGCAGGGTCCATTGCTTTTGTTTCAACAGCATTTAAATAATACTTTGCAGCGGACTGTTTGATAGTCACTATTTGGCTTTCCAATTGTGAGCCAATTCTTAAATTACTGGCAAAACAGCGCCTCTCTAGTACACTACCATCTTTTCATTGTTTCACTGTCATGTTCTCTCGATATTGCATAATCACGAAGAATTTTGCTGGAACCTAGAGGAAAAGTTTGTTACAAAAAAATATTTGATGATGTCCTGGTTCTTCAGTTTCCTCCTACATCCCCAAATCATGCACTGTAGGTCGGATGAACACTTTAAATCAGGGGTGCCCTAGTCCGGTCCATGAGAGCCCCTAACCAGCTTGTTTTCTATGTCTCCGTCCATTAACACACCTGAGTCAAATAATCAGCAAGCCCTGCAGGAGCCTGATAACTATCCTGATTATTTGATTCAGGTGTGTTGGAGGAGAGAGACATGGAAAACAAGCTGGATAGTGGCTCTTGAGGACCGGACTTGGGCACCCCTGCCCTAAATTTTGAATGAATGAAAGGGTTTGGTCCTGTGATTGACAGGGTGTGCCCTACCATTTTAGAAACACCCCAAAACAAACACATTCTAATCATAATAATAACATATTCTACTTAAATTAACATATTTTTGAAGGCCTGTTAATGTTTTTGAATATTTGAATATCCAGACAGACAGGACAGTGGGAAGGACGGATTGTACAGGCTGGTTGGTTGGTTAGTTGGTTGGTTCTGCATACCCATCGGTGCCGAAGTCCAAGAACACAACATCTGGGTCCTGAGTTTGTTGTAGTTTTTTTCTATTCTCTTTTTTTTTTATTTGTTGTTTTTGGTGGTAGTTTTTATACAATGGCATTTACCATTATATATTAACATTAAGATACAGTAGCAGGTGCTCAAAAAATAAAATGTATTGAGATAGTGCACAATATGTGTGGTTTTTGTTGTTAAGTGTGTTTAACTTTAGTTTTACCTCAACTGGATGGTTATAATAAACCACCTGAAATCCAACTTTTATTCCTCTTCAAATTCTATTAAACTACTCAGTTTACATCTGTTTATGCACATGGTAATTTCAAAATACGAGACAGCTGATCAACGAGATCGATCGAAAAAGAAAAAAAAAGTTATCTTTGATCTCAATCTTAAAATCGCCCAGTCTTAATCCCACTTTTATAAACTTTACAGCTTGTACCATTATGTCTGAAATAATGATGCAAATTAATATAAAATGAATTGATGATACACCAGGTTTAACATTTTAGCTGTAAATATTCTATTGTTTTGTAAGAAAAAATGATTTTTTTTAAGAAAAAAACGGATTGTGAATACCATTACTATCTATAGAGTACAATACATCAAAAATATGTCACTCTTCAAAAGCATCAACTGATTTAAAATGTAGAAGAGGGTGGCCAAAGATTAGCCGAATTAAAGCACAAATTAAAGTTGTTTTTTTAAATAACCTTTTTATTCATTTTCCATGCCGCTTTTCCTCACGAGGGTCGCGGAGGTGCTGGAGCCTATCCCAGCTGACTACGGGCAGTAAGCAGAGGACACCCTGAACTGGTTGCCAGCCAATCGCAGGGCATAAGGAGACATACAACCATTCACGCACACACTCATACCTACGGACAATTTAGAGTGTTCAATCAGCCTACCATGCATGTTTTTGGGATGTGGGAGGAAACCGGAGTTCCTGGAGGAATCCCACGCAGGCACGGAGAGAACATGCAAACTCCACACAGGAAGGCCGAAGCCCGGGATTGAACCCTTGATCTCAGAACTGGGAGGCAGACGTGCTAACCACTCAGCCACCGTGCCATTTATAACCTTTTTATTATTGTTTTATTCATCCTTTATACAACCAGTTATGGCATTTGAAAATATTCTCATTTTCAATTGCTGAAATAGCTGAAACATTTTTCTTTCCTTCAAATTGATGTATATTTTAAAGCAGTGCTGTGCCGCAGCGTCATGTCTGGTGTGCCGTGGAAAATCATCCACTTTCACATTATAATTAGGTGAAAGGAAGCTCACAGCAGTAGTGTGCCACATGTGCCGTGGCACAGTGGTTGAAAAACACTGCTTTAAAGCATTAAATTGGTACGCAATATCAAAAGCATTGATAACATCAAAAGAAGGTTAATATTTTAGCACTGTAACAGTGTTATAATATATCAGTGTCACCACATTGTTTATTGGAACATATCAATCACATTATGAAATGTGAGCAGCTATCTAGCCCCATACATTTATATGGTGACTCTTGCGCTTAGTCAGAAATACCAATAAGACATGATGTGCTTTCTTCTAGATGCACGTCCATTACATGTTCTCAGGTCTTACGTATCATTCTTCTTCGCTATGTGTATAACTTTTTTTGTGTGCCTGTAACTGATAAACGGAAGCCAGATTGAACTGCACGTAGCCTAAAAAAGAGCGAGGGGGAGCGAGGTGGTTGCTGGCGGTCAGAGTTAGGCTTAGTTAATGACTACATCTGGGGAACTTGTGGCCGGCCTTCCTCACACCAATTTCAGACCTTGCGGCCTCATCACACCAAATCGGGCTGGGAGCAACTGCCAGTGGGCCTGGCACTATCCACCTCAGCCGGCCTTTCCCTGGCCGCCGCCCACCGCCTCGATCGGTCACCGGCTGTCAGCCTGGGCGTTTAGCTGAAAGGTTAGAGTACTTGATTTTTGACCGGTGGCATGGTGGGGGCGCTTGTGCGTGCTTGAACAGCACGTGGTATCCTTTACAGATACACTTACAATGGTTACCAGTGGAACTGTTTCTTTTTCAACATAGTGTAGATGAAGACTACTGCACATGTGCCTCCACATGGGTGACGCATAGGATGTGAATCACTTCTAGTGCTCATCTTCATAAGACAAGCAGGCGTCGTTTCTGACAACACTCAGGAGACGAGGCAGTTTTGATGAACATTAAAGCATTGAAAAATTAAGGTGTCACTTTTTAAGTGTTAAGTTAGTCGAAAAATTTTGATCACCGATCTCGTCATGACTAATCGACTAATCCTGGCAGCAGCCGATTATCGACAGAGCCAATGGTAAATGGCTCTTATGTAATTGGATGTTCTGCTTTATCTTAGCTGTTTTCTTTCCTTCTGTCCAAATGCCTGAAGTTTTTTTTTTTTTTTTTTGGGGGGGGGGGGGCGTTCCTGACCAAATTGGTACGCAACATATTTGCTGGTGCCCCTTGAGCATAGGCGGATCTATTATTCAGGCGGAGTAGCCTTAGGCCCCCAACCAGTAGGGGGCCCCCAACCAGCTGTCCTTGCCCCAACAAGCAAGGGCTTGGGCCACCGGGGCCAGCAGCACCCCCAAATATTCGTCATGTATACTTCTGTCAGCATACCAAACAAACAAATAACAAAACAAAAAAGGAAGCCATTAGAATGCTGCATTTATATTATCTCTCCCCCACGCACACGCACTACAATGGACTGTTCCACAACGGCGGACTGAGTATCAGTCACTTAGCTTCATTGAGCTTAGCTCCGTTTAGCATCGCTTAGCTGTTTTTTAGCTTCACTTAGCTCTCCCGCGTTTTTCACCCCACTAAGCTCGCTATTTTTACAGCTCACTTGCTACTTTGTTCGTCGGCTATCTTTTGTTTCGAAAACATGAGCAAACGTGCTGTTCATGAGAGCCAAAGTGCAGTGAGGGAGAGAGTGAGGCCGCTAATGCCTCTTTTAACTTTTTTCTTCACACCGAACATAAAATACATGACAGCACACCCTGTGGCGAAACAATGCAGTACAGTTCCAATGAGTCATACAATATCACTCAACAGCTGGTTAACAGCATTTACTAACGGAAAAAAAAAAAAAAATCTATTAATGACACCACAAGCCATGACGAAGAATGTTTTTTTACGGAGTGTAAAGCTTTCAGTTAGCAGTTTAGGAAACGTACCTCCGGTGAACATTTCAAAATAAAAGCACGTCATATTCGTCATACAAATACTGATTTCTGGAGTTAATCCCACATACTTCAGAATTAATATTATAATATGTAGAGTAAATACTACAGAATACAGATTCTACACTAAGACTAGCTTTCAAATGACACTCTTTATGAGAAATATGATTGGCAACGAATAGTTATTATAATTATTATACTACTATTACATATAGTAGAATACTATAATAATAATGCTAGACTTTTTTTTTAAGAATTGTTTTGAATAATGTTGGAAAGGCAAAGTGAGTGTTCTGAATATATTTACTTTCCATTCTTTTGCACTAGTAAATGCTATAGCATTTAACCTCATTGTTTTTTTTTGTGATTAATTATTGTTATTTACATGATTATCTGTACTTTGATAAAGAATTTAAGTGTTTAAGTGTTTTAAATGGTTTTGTGAATTAATAAGCGTAAAAAAAAATGTCATTGCTAAATTAGTAAAAAAAAAATAAAATAAAAATATTAGCTTAGTCGATTAATCGTAAAACTAGTCGGCTGACAAATCAGGAGAAAATTTGTCGTTTAGGACAGCCCTAGTGTACCGGAACATATTTCCTCCACACCCTTCTCACCTTTTTAACCCCTGACCCATGAAGCGGGCCCCTGTATATGTTTGCCTTAGGCCCCGAAATTGCCAAGTCCACCACTGCCCCTGCGACAAAACCTATTTTCACCAAAAACACACTCAAACTGTACTTCTTTTTCCACTAGCAGTTTGTGTGTGGGGAGGTACTGGAGATGTTGGGCTTGGACTTGGTGCTGAGGTGGATAAGGTAGCTGTAAAAGATGGCCCGGGATGTACAAAGGTCAAAGGAAAACTCTGGCTTCATTCCCACCAAAACAACCTAATTGAAGACTTATTTGTCCAATAGCGTGAACGGGAGTGTGAAAGTTGTTTGAAAATAGAGTTATGTAATTGAATGGTGATCTGTAAGTGTAGTACCCCACCTGTTTCCCAGAGTCATCTTGAATAGCACGCTGGCAAACCTAGTGAGAAAAGCAGTGTAGAAGATGGATGGACCTGAACGAATGGTAGCAAATCTTGCCAGATACTGTAAGTGTAAATGTTTGTAGATAGAAAATAACTTATTTATTTATTCACGTTTTTTTTTTTTTTTTTTTTTTTTTTTTTTAATAAAAAAGTGATAATATTCCTCAAATATAGTTATACATACAGTATTTATCTTTAGCAGAGTAGCATTTTCCTAAATCTATTCTGTTGTCATGCGTGTTTGCCTGTGAGTGTCAGTGTCTTGATGGATTTCGGTCACTACTCACTCGCCACGTTACTCTATGACCTTAATGCGTCACTCATTCTGGCACCTGCATTTAGGCAAGGCTGCCCTGCTAAGATAGTTTCGATCTGACATGGATCGACTTTCACGTGATTTAATTCAGGTTGTTTCTATAGTGCTAGTCTGTTTTCACATCTCAGGTCAAGGCCTTGTGTCAGTAGCTGTCAGTCTCCTGCTATTCGAAAAATGGGGCAATGTGTAAAGAAATCCTCCTGAGTTAAACACAGGTTGCCTTGGCATAATGGAGGATCTTATGCACATTTATTTGGTCAACGTTAAATGTTTTGCCCAGATTGAACATTTATTTATTTTTTTTTTAGCATTTGTGTGCGTGCATTTTAATTTTTTGGGTGTCCAGAATACATCAAATGTATGCTAACATACATGTGCATCCCACCTCTCAAAATATGCAATGAAGAATGACATGATGATAAAGCACATGCCAAGATATGCAAATTCATCGTCATGAAGAGCAACAGTTTATGGGGGTTATTAAACAGCATTAAAAGTAATTAAATGGATTTTGTCAAAATTCAGGCCTTAAATAGCATTGAAAAGAATTTAACTAAATGTTTGAGGCATTAAATATCATGTAAATTGGCGGTTAAAAAAACATTTTTAGACATAATTAATTTATCTAAAACAAACTATGATTATGCGTGTGAGTGTGGGTGCAGGGATGATGTGTTTTGAGGGCGCGGTGAAGGGGGGGAAGAAATAATCGGAGTGTTTTTATTCCTTGAAGAGTTACATTATCTTAAGCCCAGGAATCACTCTCATATACGGGTTGCTACTCTGGTTGCTAATTGTAGGGCTGAAGGTAATGCTCATCGGCTGCTAGTGTTCCTCTCTGAGCTCTCCTCCATGCATGCATGGCCTTCCTGAGCCTTGTGTTCTCACTGGAACAAAAGTTGCATCAAGCTGTTTGTTGCGTTGAAGTTGCATTTGTATTTTCAACGATAAAAATATTCATTGTTTAACCCTTACAGTTTGTTTGTGGGTGGGTGTGTGTGCGTGTGTGTGTGTGTGTGAAACTATCTGCAGTTGGGCATGGGCATTAAATTCGCTCAAAATGGCATTAAAAAGCATTAAAGTAGATATGCTGATACCTGTAGAAGCCCAGTAATATTAATAATTTAATAAGGACACAGCAAATTATTAATATCATCATTATGGTGATTGTTTTACTTATTTTTTCGCAAATTATTGCCACTTAAATGTACCTCAAAAAGCAGATTTTAATATCTCACAAAGTCATTATATTTGGATATAAATTAAAGGTGAAACAGTACACATAAACCTTGGTCCGGAGGTTACGGCTCAATATGGGTCGGTACAACAGGAAAAACAAAAAGGCATTTATTTAACCATAGAATTTGAAAGTTAAATTATTAGCTAAAAAATTTGTTCTATTGGCTAAATCTAAACACCAGCTGTTACTAAATTTAAATTGCAAAATGAATAAAAGAAAACATCAAACTTGTGAATGTGTTTTTATTGTTCTAACATTCTTCAATTCACAATTTATGTGTAAAAATACAATTAAAAATAAAATTTGTAGGGATTGACTGAGATAACGGATAAAATAAACATTCCCTGATTTGAAAATATAAAATAAAAACACTTCAAAAATTGTTAGTAATGCTGCATTTGATAGTTTCCACATTCTTTCCTAGTCTTCTGCGTGCACCGAAACGTAATGCCCGTACCATGACGGTACGAGATGAATATATACAGTATATAGTTTAAAGTTTATAAAACGTTTTAACGTATAAAGTTTTTAAATACTGTTGTTGACATACTGTATGACCAAATAATTGTGCTTACCTAAGAAAATTATACTTATTGGAATATTTCAAAGGGAAAAAAAATGTTAAAACTATTTTAATTCTGTAAGAATAAATACTTTTTATTTTTTACAAAATGTGAGGTTACTGGAATTCATGAGTGCTTTGTCATCACTGATCCAAATATTGTTAAACACCTTCTTCAAAATCTAGTTCTAGTTAATCCAGTGTTCCCATTAGTTATTTCTTGTTTCTTGGTAACTCCAATTAATCCTCTCTTTTTCTTCCTGTTTTTTTTAAAACTCTCATACTATATAATCAAGCATTGTACATTCATTTGTCACTGTCGCTTTCTTGAACTCACCCCACCCTGACCAATTTTATTCTTCTGGTCAATTAACTTATGTAATGCTCCACACTGCTCCCAAAAGGCCATGGCAGGCACAGCAGGAATAGCACCGTGATCAAGGTACACTCAAAACTGGAGCATATGATGCCAATAAACTCATTTGCAGCCATTGACCTCAATAGATGTCAAATGGATTTTAAATTGGAGGGCTCGCAATGATCATTCGGGAGCAGTGATAATTCACAGCCAGCCCTCACAATTAAAATGGATTTTTTGTGTATGACCGTAAATGATTTGAATAGTAGTTTTTGACAAGAATGTTGCCGGTAGGAACTCAAGAACCTGATTTTGGTTGCATGGTCTTCTCACCTTTGACACTGAAAGAGTTCAAGTTGCAGTATGCAATTTTCAAACTAGCTAGTAAGATTCTTCATCAATCCTGCTCTTTTACCAAACCCACACCCCTCACCAAAGTGAACATCACACACTACTACCACTCTTTAGTCAAATGATTGGATATTAAAAATGTGTCATGCAGTTGTAATCAAACCAATGTTAAGTTATGAAATTTTGGAATGTACAATCTGTTATAAATTTGAAAAAAAAAAAAAAATTAAATAACTCTTTCATTTACACATTGAGCAGAAATAAGAAATGTTGCTATGTTGTGTCCATTTCTTAGCTCGCTAAGCATCCAGTGAAACATCCGAAAGGCAATTCCTAAAACCCTTGTTTTGTCTTGGGAAAAGTCCAATTATTTTTATTTTATTTACAATTTTTTTTTTGTTTTTTTGGGGGGGAGGGTATTTTTATTTGTAGCTTTAGTATCATCTTCACCCTGCTTCTGTTTGCAAGTCGAAGGGCTAGGCAAACGGATGTGGTCATTTCTTCTCATTTCCACTTGGAGTTGGAGGCTTCTATTGGGAAATGTGTCCATAGTAACTGCTGAGGGTTTGTGAGTGCATGTAAACATGATTTTCAAGACCCCCTAAATTACACATTTTGACGAGTCTATGATTGGCTCGTTCTCTTCACATTGAGTCGATTTTAAGACAGTTGTGTAATTCAATTTAAAAGCATAAAAGGGAGCCACACATAACAAATTTGATATGTGACTTGTGAATTGCTGTTAGTCTTGTTGTGCCCTGCAATTGACTGATGCCCAGTTCAGTGTGTACCTCGCCTCCTACCCAATGCTAGCCGGGATAGGCAGGGCAGAAGTGTTTCTTTAGATTTTTAAATGCCATACTCAAATTTAAAAAGTTTTTTTCATTATTAATATTATTATTGAATGGACATTTCACCATTTACAAGTTATCTGCCATCATCACAACAAGAATCAAAGCTGAACATATGCCACTGCATGTAATGAAACCTTTGCCCTTGTTTCAAAACTGGCATCTGTGTGTCAGAGAGGGAGCTATTTGTCATGAATGAAAGCGCTGCATTTGATTAATGGGCACTGTAAGTAGTCAAGCGAAAGAAAAGAGATGTAGGCAATCATGTTTGATGAGAAAATGCTTGCGTGCGTGTGTGTGTGTGTGCATGGGTGTGAAGGGGTGTGAAGGGGTGTGCGTGCGTATGTGAGTAGCCCCATGGCTACCCCTTTGCAGCCTGTGCCAGACTCTTCAGCATTTGGCTGCTACCCGCCTGCCATTAAAAAACAAAAAATAGCACATAACATTCCAAAATTCATCACACTTGTCACATTTCGTTTCCCTTTAGTGAACACATTAGCATAACGTTATCTCTATATGTTCTGGCCAATTGTGGCGATACGGTATATGGTCTTAAATTGCCTCGTCTAACATTTTTAAAGGTCTCAGTGTTGTCAATACAGCATTTGCTATGTTGCCAGTCCAGAATGCACAACCCTCAAACTGACATAAAAAAACATACAGTGGTACTTTAACATATGATCGCATCGATATACGATCCTTTCAACGTAAAATTTGATTCGTCATTTGTCTCGACATATGACGACATGCTCGAAATACGACAATTTATAACATTGTCACAATTTCATTGTTTTTGCTGCAAGACAGATGCACGGCGGATTTTTTAGGGTGGTGAAAAAAAGGAAAAAGGTGACGCTGACCATTGATATTAAGAAGGACACGATAAAAATATATGTGCGTGTGAGTGAACTGGCTAGACAACGCGGCTCACCGGTCCCCCGCACCCTTCCTCTACCTCCTACACACACACTCACAGACGCTGTCTACTGTAATCTCCATCCGCCCTTAAGTTAAGGTGAAATTAAAAATGCATTTTTGAAATTTCTTATTTTAATAATCATTTTTTGTTTTACATGTCTCTTTTGTAATGCATTTGTTAAATTAGACAGAACACAGCTCACCGTATCCACATGCACCCACTATGTCCTCCAGCCTCAAACGTCTCTTAGTTAGTAAAGATGCACCGATACCGATACCAGTATCGGCAGGGGCGCCGATCCAGCAGTAATATGGTGGTATCGGTATCGGCGAGTACCAACATATAGGGCGCGATACCATTTACCAGTCCAGTATTATAATACTTGACCGCAGCCTTCTTTCTCCTGACAGTCACTTCACTATGTGTTGTGTAATCACACATGATCACTTTGCATACTCCGTCGAGTAAAATGACTGCATGCAAGATTTGCGGCATGAGAATTTCGAGAGGTGCAGTTAAATCGGCCAGTTCCATATGATAAAACATTTGAAAACGAAACATATGAACACACACAAAGAGTTTGAGGCTGCAACAAGAGCAACTGCTCCCAAGAGAAAGGGGGCTGGATCGGACACTGGAGCAACAAACCCTAGTCAGTCTCTTACTGAAAGAAATGCCACAGTAATTTGAGATCTGTTTCAAAACAAGTGCTGTAGAAGTAAGCAAAGTAAGCTAAGCTAAGTGGCTAAGTGTGTGTGTCTAACTAGTTCGCTGTTTGCATTTGTGCGTAGCTATAGATGGAGTTGAGTTACGTTGCGACCAGTGTTGTTAATAACGGCTTTACAATATAACGGCGTTACTAACGGCGTTATTTTTTTCAGTAGTGGGTAATCTAATTAATTACTTTTCTCATCTTGGCAACGCCGTTACCGTTACTGAGGACGGAAAGGCATGCGTTACTATGCGTTACTATATTGGTCGAAAAGTCTGAGGGAGACGGACTCACCGAGACGACAGAGCAGAGCAGGAGCGGGGAGGAGGTAAGAAAGTTGTGACGCCGAGCAAACGCGATGCTAGGTAGCTCCAATAATACATGTTGTAGCCGATAGCCGGACAAACTACGCCCGCATGTTATGGTAGATATAGTAGACATGGTAGATATCACATGTACTGTATATAGATATAACTAGATGCAAATGACAGCCGCCATCTTAAAGCAGTAGGTTTTTTAGGACGGCTCTGTTGTAGAGAACCTTCCTCGCGAACCTAAGTAACTTTTTATCTAAAATACTTCTAAATCGGCAAAATCTTGACTTGAATCTATCTTTAAATGATGAAACAGTTTTAAAACTTTCATATGTCGAAAGTAGAGAGAAGGGAACTAATGCAATTTTAACAGTTGATTCAGGGTAAAGGGTAAATTAGGGTAAAGAATTGGGCTCGGGCCAATTGTACCAAAAACCTCCACAAAAAACTTCACATAGTGTGGCCAATGTTTTTTTTTTTTTTTTTTGAGGAAAAAAAAAAAAAAAAGTAATTATCACCAATTACTTTGCCAAGTAACTGATTACTCTTACATTCAGGTAATTGAGTTAGTAACGCAATTACTTTTTGGGAGAAGTAATTTGTAACTATAATTAATTACTTTTTTTCAGTAAGATTAACAACACTGGTTGCGACTGGTGCAAAAAGAGGGAGGCTAATAGAGTGACAGGATGCTGTGGTCAATTATTATTACTTATAATTTTATGAAAAACTCAGGGTTTAAAAAAGTTTATTCGGTTCATTCATTGTATTTTTACTTTCTTACTGTTGGGTTAGTATTATACACGTTTTAATTTCACGGATTTTGCGCTATTTTTGCCTTTATTTAACTATCATCACCCATACCAGGTATGCAATAAAAAGTTTTTCGGGATTCACTTTTTATTAGTCTTTTTCCTGTTTCAAAATGGTATGCAGTAGCCTGACAAAACCATGATAGCAATGAGTTCACATCCAATTATGTAGCTCTTTATTTACATATTATACTGTACATATACAAATATATATATACATATACATACCCCCAATTTGGCCAAATTTCAAAATTGTCCTATATGCATGTGTGATATATCATTGGAAAAATCTCAATTTTCTGGGGGAAGAACATTTTTTAACAGGAGCATTTTAAATAAATAAATAAATAAATGAATAAATAACCCCTAAACCAGGGGTGGGCAAACTATTCCACAAAGGGGCACAATGGGTGCGGGTTTTCATTGCAACCCACCAAGAGGACACCTTTCCACCAATCTGGTGTCTTACAAGTGCAATCAGCTCCTCTTCTTGCGCTGCAGGTAACCTTTATATTAGCCTTTATTTACTGTAAAAAAAAAAAAAAAGAAAGAAAAAAAAAGCTGTCCGAAGACATTGCCGCCCGCAACGCACTTCCAACAGCAGCTAATGTTACTGTTTACATTGCCTGACACTGGGCTGCTATAAGCGTGCAAATACCACAGTAATGGCGGCCAACCATTAGAGGGAAACGTACGCAAATATCTACTCAGATTAGTCAAGAGGCACAGGCCGGATTTTGGTCATTAACAAATTATTTGTTATTTCTCTGCGGCCCGGTAGCAAATGCAGCAGACACTGGTACCGGTACTGATCCCTGCTGAGTTGCGGAACCTTTTACATGACCATATTATACCAAAAAGATGACACAAAAATCATCCAATATAGACCAGGACACTTTGACCCAATACCCATCAAAAGAGTGCCCTCTAGTAAAAAAAACTCTGTTACCTCTGAATGGTATAATGGAGTCATGTGTTTATTGTTGCGACATCTCATTGGTGAATCTGGTAGCGCTATTGTCAGCATCTCTGGCAAAAATCAAGTCAATACAGTATGTAGAATAAAGAGGAAAAATGTAAGGAAACTAGAGTAGCACAAAGTAGTGGAGTATGAATATTTTTTTTCACAAGTCTACTCAAGCAAAATAAAAAGTATTGTGTGGTGTAGCTACACTAAGAAGTACATTTTTCTCAAAAAGTTAACCCAGTAAATATAACGGAGTAAATGTAACGCATTACTACCCACCTCTGCTTACAATAACATTAAATATACTGTCAATCCAGTGACTAAATCCTGAGTCTTGCTGTATGAGTATTATTGCTGAAATAATAATGAAACCTAAAGCATATATTAATCACTTATTAATTAAGATATTAATAATATTTTTGTGTGTGGCCACAGTCTCGGTTTTGGCATCAGCCTGTTATTGCTCTAACACACACACAAGTAACGGGCTATTGAAAACTGAGGTAGCAAAAAAGGAACAAATAAATACAAACAAATGTAATTTATTATTTATTATTTCGCGCCTCAGAATTAGCAGTGCTGCACATATCTTTATTTGACAAATCGTCCATGAAGCCAATTACAGTACTGCTTCAAACACATTCTTGCTTGTATTTATATCGTTTCCTTTATTAGATCAGCGTATGTACCTGTACGTGTAATTATTGATTTTAGAGCAGTCCGCATCGGTGGGAGTGTCAAGTATGACCTTTAATTAGTTGAAAACAACACAATAGAAACCATGTTAAATCGCCTCCCTGTAGTCAGTTGACATGAACGTTCACATTCAGCATCAGATTAACTAGTGCCCTGCCAGGCGACCTGTTTATAGTGACAAGTACATATTGTTGTAACTCTTGGCATCCTAAGTAAAGCAGATGCACCAAATAGGCAGCTAATGTATTTTGTTTTGTGTCACAGGTTTGAGTATCACTATCTTTGCAGCAGTTTGAGAGCAGCAAACAATTTGTTGCTTTTTAACATGTTTGTTGGAAACTTAGGCCTTGTCCACACGTCGCAGGATATTTTGCAAAAATATTTTTTTTCTACAGTTTGCCTGACATCCACACAGAATTGTATTTTTTATTTATTTTTTTTTTAGAACAGAATACAATAGAACTTTATATAACTTTATTATCATTGTCAGCATTTGACGTGGCACTCCAGTATGAAAATATGGGTTTAATTAAAAATAAAATAAATACATGGAAAATATGTACTCTAGGGCTATAAGTGAATAATTATAGCTTGCCTACACTAAAGTACTGTATGTGATATTTGGTGTTGGTAGTGGCCTGCTGCGTAACTACCAGGGTAAATGGGGGCAGTTCCTGAAAATGTTGGGTGAAAAATCTCGAATCGTGTCACATTCGAAAGCAGGCCTCAGTGTCAAACCACATTATATTTATTATTGTTTTGTGCCTAAAATGAATTAATTGAAATCCTGTCTGTATAAGTACTGGATGACAGTTTTCAATCTTTGTTTGTGTTTTAACGGGAATTCTGAGTTAAATCTGAGTTTACTTGTTGTGTATAAGTAAATGTGAAAGAGACTAAATTGACCTTCAGGTTATAGACACATTCACTTGTCACTGAAAGGTTGTGGAAATCTAAGCTAAAATAGTGAGGTGTCACTTTACTGTTTCACAACTATCGTTCAGGTACCCTTTTGCAAGCTGATTTTATTATCTTATTATTATATTAAAATATATTGTGTGTAAATTTCACATGCAAATAAGATCTTGAACACCACGTGACATCTTACATGCAATGAAATGGAAATGTCTGAGGAAATAAGACATTTATAACTGTACCACCCTAAATGCAGCGTACAGTTAGCCTAATACTCTATGCATAAAGCACATGCATGCACACGCACACAAAGAACTTTTAGATGATTCAATTTTTATATTTCAAAGTGAGCTTCTAATACAGGTGACAATTGACTTTGACTTTCACCCTTAATAATGCTTCCTAATAATTTAGATTATAATTGGTCTATGATTGTGTGGTTTGATCCTGTACTGATCTGGAGTCTGTGATTATGTATGGCAACAGAAGAACATTCCAGTCTCTGTGTTGACTGCTAATTGGGCTCCAGTGTAACGACTGTGTCATATTAATGACCCAGATCCAGTTTCTGGTAATATTCATGAGTTGTGCTGCATTGAATTTTCTCTGTGGACCTGAACAGTACAGAAGTGTACAAGTGTGTGAAGTGTGTGTGTTGAACAATCACTTTTTCAGTGTGTTGATTTGTATGTGTGTGGGTTTAACAAAGGATAATCACTGCTTGCCGGTCACCTCTTCAGTACATCCTAGCATGTTTCTGATGAGTGAGTGTAGTGTTTGCTGTCATTGTTTCTTTGTTGTGGGTGTTCTATAGGCTACTACACATATGTTAAAGTAGGTACGGAAATTATTCAGACATCACTAAAATTGTATTTATTTTTTGAAAAAAAATAAAAAAATCTATGTATTCCTTTTTTATGGTTGGATTGTGGAATTTTGTCATTGAAGGAGGTCATATGAATTCCAAGGGGTCCCATATGCCCAAAGAATTGACTAATCTCAGCCTCAGAGAGACTGAGATAGAACTTCTTTCACTGTATGCCTTTCCTTTATTTATTATTAGACATATCACAATAATTAGTACAAATAATTCTTTTAATCAGGTAAATGTGGCAGATTTTGCTATGAAGCCTCTTTTAATCAGCAGGATTATTTACAAAACATACTAGTATCCACTGTTCAATAGGAATATCAGGAATTATGATAAAAATTTATGAAAGTTGATGTCACCTGTGCTCTGCCCTTGCTCGTATGATTGAACAGGGATTTTTTTTTTCTTAGTTTCTCATTAAGAACTCATAAGGTTCAACTGGCTAATGGTTAAAACACTTCCAATTGCCCTACATTCTGATTGTGTTAAAAATAATGATAAAAACATTACTTCTATTAAAGGACTTTTTAATGCCTCTTTTCCCTTAATTGGAATGTGCTTGTTGCGTATTCTAAAGTTTGAACCTCACTTGTTAATGGAGTTTTCTTGTACGAAGCAAAATGATGCATAAGAAATTAGAAGTGTTTTCCAAAGACAAATTAGATTTTAATGAGAATGAAAGTGGTTCATTTTGGTCTTTGGCATAATGTCAAGATTCCGCATAGTATGTTTTGTGCAGAGAGGACACATTAATTCTAGTCATTTAGGAATTGTGACTATCAGTGTGTATAATGAACTGTATAAGTCAAATAAATTGCACTGCAAGTGCAGAAAGCATGCTGATGAATGTCAAATACAAAAATAAAATTGGACAAATAGTGGGTTAAAAAGGACATAATCCAGTTTCCTTATTCCCAAAACCCTTATTATATGATCCTCCATCCTTAGATTTTACAAGATAATGAATCATTTTATCATATTGGGGAAAATAGATCTAGGAATTTATTGGAAATTTTGCTTTCTGGGGAAGGAGGGAACAAATTGGCAAAGGAAACCAGTGTAGGCCTGGGTGAAACCATGCTGTGACACTGCGAGAAGCTGCGAGACTCCAAAGATCTGCGCACTGTTATCAATCGGCGACAGTCACAAAAATAACAGTTCTGCTAAAAAGAGATTAATGTTTTCTATTTTTTTTTTTTTTTTCACTTTTTTTTTTTTTTTTTTTTTTTTCACTTTTTTTTTTTTTTTTTTTTTTTTTTTGTACTTTTCCACCAGTCCATGGACACATCCAATCATTGTGGAGCCCTCGCGGCGAAGAAGTAAAAAATAGGCAAACTCGACCGAAAACTTGCTTCCTAGCTCCCTATTTCAAAGTGTTGGTCTCAATTGACAGAAAACTGTTGCTCACTTTAGAAATTCTGCAAGAGGAGATTGATGGGCTACCATGCAGCAGGATCATTCTCCGCATAACTAACACACTCATTAGAATGGGTATGCAGTACACGTGACTAGGTGCCACGGAACACTTAGTAGGATGGCGACTGATCAATTTGTGTTTGTGTGTTAATACTGTGTTCCCCACCATCCGAGTATTTATTTATTTATTTTTTTGTATAACTATTGCTTCAGCTTTTCTACTATCTTCTACTGTCTGTACTTTCTTTCTCTCTGTGCCCCTAAACCCTTTTCTGTCCAGCATCTTTATCCGAATAAACACAGTATAAACAACCACAATCGAAGTACACCAAACTCCCATGTGGCACATTAAAACCTTTCACCCCATAAAGACACTCATATTTCCATTCTCTTTTTCAAACCAACTCAAAAGAACAGGCTAAAGAAAAAAGGAAAAGAAAAAAAGATGAAACGAGAATACTATGCGATTTTATTTGACCCATTTGTTAAAAATCAAACGGATTAGCTACTTTGCAGTTGCAGCCTCTGCAAAGCAAACTGCAATCTGAATTAATTGAATTGATTGCAGCACTGCTAAAACATGTACATCCAGTGTTTGTTTCTTTATTTCATTTGTAAAAAATATCAAACATTAAGATTTTTAAACATCAAATGTAACTGAAATATGCAAATTAAATTACTAATAATTACATAATAAATTGTTCTCTTCATACCGTACATAGCTTGGAGGTGTAGACCACGTACAGGCGGTTGAATTGCTTTGTTCTGCATATTGGAAGTTTGTATTTTGATTGTGCAATAATCATTGCATTACAAAGGATATATACTATGTGATAATTTGTTGAAAATTTCTCAAAATATGTGTTTGTTAATTCGCCATGTGACGAATAAATCTTGATATTGTATTGTGTAAAATAAATGTTATTCTTGTTCATAAGATTACATTCACTGATACATTAATCACACTAAACTAATGCAAAGCAGTAAAGCAGTTAAGTACTGAGAAGCGTAAAAGCGTTGAAATAGGAAGGTGCATTAATTTTAATTTAAGCACTGATGCGGCACATCCTAATTCGCCTTTGTAGAATCAGGACAGCATGTTATAATCTGGCAATGAACAAATGCATGAATAGAACTTGCTATAGGCGTATTATTTTCAGTTTCATTGGACTGTAAAATGTCACCGTCACCTAAATAATGTTAAGGCCCACAAAATGTGTTGTCTGCTCTAAATGCAAGACATTTGGTATTATTTGTTTCCATTGCCTCTTTTGATGTCAGACATGCTTGTGAGCGCAGACAGCATGATGAAAAGAGAAACAATTGTACAGATCCTTAATCCATTTTATATACTTATATACAGCAAGTGGTTATTAAGATTGTTAAGTTAAGTAATGGCATTATACAAATTAGGGATGTCTCCGATCCCATCACGTGATCAGAAATTGAGCCGATCGCACCATTTTTCAGAGGATCGTAATCAGGTGAAAAGGATCTGGTTATTCATTAAAAAATATATTAATGTTTTTTCTGCTTCATGCCCATACAGTGCCACAGCTTCTCACCCTTTCTTTTGCTAAGTAGTGCGACCAAACTGTTTATCTCGGTCACCAGTGCAGCTGGCGTTTGGTACTTAACGTTAACGATGACTGACAGGTTTGTAGCTTTGATCTGGCCAGAGAAGCCTCGGTAGCTCTAAGATCAGAGGCATAAAGTGTTAATCATTGTTAAACTTGCAGCGCAGTCTGAAGTGTGCTGTGCCAACTCATTCATTGTGTGAGTAAGAGGTTGTTCTTGGCAGTGTGAGCGTCAAAACGTGAGTGAATTTGAGTGGACTTGCTCAGTGAAGCATTTATTAAAGAACAGCATTTTTCTATGTTATTCTTGTTTAAAAATAATTCACATTATGAAGGTGGCATGGTGGGTCAGTGGTTAGCACATCCACTTTACAGTTCTGGAATCGCGGGTGCAGTTCCTGCTCTGGGCCTTCCTGTGTTGAGTTTGGATGTTCTTCTCATGCCTGTGTGGGTTTTCTCCGGGTATCTGCCAAATTCTAAAAAAATGTGCTTGGTATGCTGATTGAACACACCAAATCCAAATTGTCTGTTGGTGTGAGTGTGTGCATGAATGGTTGTGTGTCTATATGTGCCCTGAGACTGGCTGGCAACACATTCAGTGTATACCCTGCCTTCTGCCTGAAGTTAGCTGTGATACGCCCCAGCACCCCCGCAACCCTTATGTGGATAAGCGGTTCAGAAGATGAATGAATGAAGTAATTATATAAATGTTATTGAGAGTGATTAAAAGTATGGCATTAAAGCTGATGCAATGAAATATGTGAGTGCCTCTACATTTTGTGCTGGTGCACCTTAAAAAGAAAGTCACGTGCAACCAATGCAAAAAGTACGGAGCCTTGGCAATATATATCGCAATGTTTATTTTTTTCTAATATCTTTTAGGCCTATCCCAAGCACTGCTATTCAAGGTATCTGGTGAAAATTCTTGTAGTTGTAAAATCCCAAACCAAAACTTGACATAATCCCACACCGGATCATCAAGCGCCATCGTTTCCTATGACTCAAGTGGCTTTGTTTTCACTCCTCTCCAATTCCTTGATCTCAGGACTGTGAGGTGGACATTCTCCTCATTCATCTACAGCGCCGTAGAGGCACTTTTTATAATCTTCATTTTAAATGACCATACAGTATATGGGGCGCAGTTTTATCATCTAGGTATGTCCTTTCAAGCTCGGGTGCCCTACAAGTGTTTGGTTCCACTGTTTCGTTTTGGTTCACACGGGTCCTGCTCAGTTTGACATTTTATTACAAGATAAATTAGAGTAGCTCCGCATCAGGGAATACTACCAGTGTAAGCCAACGTTGTCTGCGGAGTCTGCTGAGCATCTCCGAGGAGGACTACGGCACCAGCATTGTTGTACTTCAGGATGAAGGGCCCAACAGTGTCGAAGCCATTGCCTTTAACAACAAGCTTAGATGAAGCAACCAGGTTGTCAGGATGCTGGATCCCGATTACCAAATCTTCTGTCAGCAACTTAAAGGACGGAAGGACAGTCAATGAAGCCATTACAAAAGATAGAAAGATGCTATAAAAGCCAACTTGCAACATAGATGCAAGTTTGTATGAGATCCAAGCTAAGGACAGGCTAACCTGGAGAGTGAACATTGGCAAAGGTGCCTCTACCTTCAAAGCTAATTGCTGTGGGACTCTGAGAAGGAGAGAAGCAAATAAGGAGAGGGAAAAACACTCTTACACCTATCATCCATTTAGATTCTACCTGTCCTGACTGCAGAACAAAATTCAAGCCCAGGATCCGACTCATCAGCCACTATTATACGCATTGAAATCCAGAACACGACCATCATGCTCACCATAGAGGGTTTGCCAAGAGGGAGAGAGAAGTCAACTGCTGAATTCAAATGTTGAATTCAGCAAATGTTGCAGCATACTAAGAGCTCAATTGTGATGAGGAAAGTCTTTCCAGGCACTCAAAGCGTTTTGACATTGTCTCATCATTTACCCTACTGAATACACAGCATCAGAAGGAAAGTGGATTCAGTATCTTACTCAAACATACCTTGATGTGCTCACCTGGCTGGGACATTGAATTCACAACCTTTGGGTTGAAGTATGATTACTTTACCAACTATGTGAAGCTGTTAATGTAAAAACATAATTAGATTTAGAATATTTCAAAATTTTTGTTGTAATGGTGTATGTTGTGACTTGACTTGTATATGTAATATGTATATATTATTTTCTAAGATATAAAGAAATAGCTAAGAAATGCTGATCTCCTCCAGCACAGAACACTTTTGTTCAGATTGATTGCTTTCTGATCTGTTGGTAATGCCTCTCGAGGAAGTATGGAAAGATGTTCATTCAATACAGACGAGAGACAGTGAGGTGTCATCTGTTTTCCCTACTGCTCAAATCTGGTTTTCTCATATCCATCTCAGTCATTCCGTCTCTATTTTTGCTCATCTCTTGCTCCTAAGTTACGCTTTGTTGAAGTAATTTAGAATGACACAAATGCTGGATGAGAACTTGAAGAAATTGGTCTCACACATTTGTATCGTGTTTTGTGCACGGATTTTTATTAGATTATTTTCCTACCTTCAATAAGATTATTTTTCTCCCTTCAATAGGGAAAATTAAAATATTTAAAACTTTAAGGTGGCCCTTTGAAAAAAGTATATTTAATATATTTTAAATTAACATTTAATACATTCAGCCATATAACACCAAAAATAATATCCCTGTGATTTACTGTATATAACGACAAAACTCAGTCAAGGTAACATGGATTAAAGGAACTGATTAAGAACAATATTAACCTTTGTCCCTAAAAATATTAATTAAATCAAGAATGTCAGAGAGTATATACAGTAGCTTTCCAGATACAAGACAGATATGTTTTGTAGTTTGAATTACTCATATTTTTGGCAAGTAAAATAAGTCATTCTGAAACAAGTGACATTAGACATTACTTGGTAAAAAGCTGTCACTTGAGAAATGAAATTGTACTGCCCTAGTAACTAAAACACTGGTGAATTTGTAATTAATTTAGATAATACAAGTCTTTTAAACAATGTCAACTAAATCACGCTCATGTTATCTTATTTCAAATTGCTATTTTTCCCGTGCAACACGCTAAGCAAAATTTGTTACCTCAGTTTAAAAACTGGAATCAGAAGAATCAGCAGAAGACAAAAGCCATTTTGTGTCTTCCCAATGCATACAAAAATCATTCAGTCATTCATCTTCCGTGCCGCTTATCCTCACGAGAGGCGCAAGGGTGCTGGAGCCCATCCCAGCTAACTATGGGGTAACCATATTTTGATTTCCAAAAAAGTGGACGCTCGGCCCGGCCTCGAGATACTTCAATTTTACTTGGAGTTCACTCAAATATGCATTATTACTTTAAATATATTCAAGTGTGCCTCCTCCGTCTGGATAGAAAAAAATCAGTTTAATAGAAAAAAAATAATAGCCTTATAACCAAAGACACAAATTCAAATTCTAAATAACAACGCAAAAAAATAACACTTGAATTAAAAAGTGATAAAAACAATGCTTCTTCTGTATTGGCAAATCCTTGAATCCTTGAACAAAATAATAGCTGTCTTTTCAATTCTTACTGTACAAATATATAATCTGAAACAATGTTCTAAATAATACCTCTTGGTAGAAAATCCAGCTTTAACAAAAAGCTCATTTCTCTTTCCAGTAAAACAATGTAAATTAAACTGTAGCCTCAAGACTACCACTAAAATTGTCGTTGACAAATTGTTATTCCCGCTCAATTATTATTCTCATTCAATGTTCCAGATTACACGCAAAAATAAACAGATAAACAATTTAACAGGCATGTTTTCAAATGATGCACTTCAAAACTACATATCCCATAATGCCTACAGTGGCTTACCTCACTGACAGCTAGCACCAGTACCTGAGGCAAAAATGAAACATTGCTATAAAAGTTTACAATCATCGGCAGCGTAATGATACGACACTAAACGGGATTTTACAGATCACACCAGTACAAAGCAACGACAGAAGTCAACAGTTGCCGAAATGTAAGTTTAGAAAGTGTACATACCGATAGCCTATGAGCTCCTGTCGTCACGAATCACGAAGGTTTGTTTGTGAATGAAAATTGACAGTTGACACCATAATAAAGCAAGTCTGTGACTGTGCACACATGCGGAAATTTGTATCCAAAGTAGAATAAATGTATTTTTGACTTAATTAGACTTTTAGGTACATAACCATTTGATTATATACGTATTGAACACAAGTTAAAAACTGGGCAGGCTCTTTGGGAACATGTGACAGGCCCGACAGTACCATGGTATTCTGTGCAAATCGTCAGTCAAAAAAACGGACATTTACCTGAATTTGTAAAACCCTGACAAACGCCCCTGACAGGACGTAAAAAGTGGACATTTTCGGACCAAAGAGGCCATTTAGTCACCCTAAGTAGGCGAGGTACACTCTGAATTGGTTGCCAGCCAATCGCAGGGCACAATGAAACAAACAACCATTCAAACGGACAAAGTTCCCTATATATATAAATATAGATATACCGTAATTTCCCGAATATAAGGCGCACCCGTGTATAATGCGCACCCCAAATTTACTTGTAAAATCTAGGGAAAATTATTGTACCCGTTTATAACGCGCACCCTAATTTTAGAAGAAAACAAATAAATAGAAGAATACAAGAAAACAGAGCTTGTGTACAGATACAGAGATGTCATTTTACTGACTGGTGAAACACAGCACAAGCATAGCACATTGGTAGTTCAAAACATTACCGTAAACTGACAATATTTACGGTAATAATATGATTTGACAACTTCTCCAACTTCTAGGAATCTAGGAGAAAACAAAACAGATGTGACTTTTCTTTTAAAGGCTGCTGTATAACTTGCTCGTTTCCTCATGATGAATAAATGTTTCTTCCATGGATTGATACGGTAAAATGAAAGTGAAAACGTAAGTCGGAAATCCGTGAGCGCTCATAGCTGTCAACTCGACAGTAACAAAAGGAACTATTGTTATTTGGGTTTGAGTTTCCCGAGGGACCGATATAGTTGACGGACACAGGAAGTGTGTGTCCTTACATTTGTTATGGTCCGAATTGCGGAGCTGCAATAAACGTCGACTCAAATGAGTTTAAGAAACTAAATTCTGTGCTTTATGAAGAGTGAAAAAAGCAGAATTTAACACAGACGAAATCATTCGGCCGATTAGAGTGAAGTATTACCGAAACAAAACGGTGACGTCACGTACCGTAATGGTCGGCAACGGGTCACCGCATACGTTTCTTCAACACAACGTGGCCGTGTCAATGAAAAAAAATCGGTTTATATATATATGTAATACATATATATTTCTGTCTCCATCCATGTACCCGTTTATAATGCGCACCATGAGTTTACAAGTTGATTTTGGGGGAAAAAAGTGCGCGTTATATTCGGGAAATTACGGTAGATCAAAGAACTAAACTAAAACCAAACTAAAAAAGAACTACAATGAACTAAAAAGAAGAAGAATGAATAACAGAACTAAAGATAAATCTTATACATTTACCATTTTTTCAACTGCAATTGACCAAATATTACAATGCAGTGCCCCAAGGAAGGGGTATGCTGAGACAACATGCTACTGGGGCAGCACATAAAACAGCCAGATTCACGAGCAAGCTTTCTGGAGAAAGCAAAGCACAGTGGTGCTATTGTTATCACACAGAGGGAGATTAGTGTTGATGGCTGTATGTGAGCTGCTGGGCTTGGCTGGTGTTCTGTGTCGGATGCTAACCTAGCCCACCCCTGCTGTCACCAGTGCCATGTCACAATTAGCCAGAATAGCTGCAGGCTTGAGTGCTCACCCTGGTGGCAAATGCACTCAATCCTTCTCCAATCACACAGATATCACCACTCTGGAGATCAGTGCAAGCATAATGAACACTGCCCTGGTTTTCACCTTTCATATTATATTCAGTGCCACAATTTGGAACAAAAGTCTGCATTTTTCTTTTCTTTAATTTCTTAGACTAACAAGCTCACAGCAATCACAGAGTGAATCATCCACACAAGGAAATTTATAGTTGTTGATGACATGACATGTGTCCTATTTTTTTTTTTTTAACAAATGTATTTTAGTTAATGAGCCTATGATTTTTGTAAACACAAGAATAGTAATGTTTCGCTGAAATTACACAAAAATGTGGAAATAAGCATTAAAAGGAGGTGTAAGGAAATGTCCCTGACTGATTACAGATGCATGAATAATTAGCAGAGAGACTGCTAAATGGTACATGGTCTGATGTGCAGAGATAGACAAGACTCTCAGTGGAACACAACAGTGTCCTCTTTACCCTTCTAGTTCCTAGCTGCTGTCATCCTCTGCAAACTTTCTCTCTCCTCTCTTTCTATATTAGGCTCTTCTGGGCTAATCATTCCTAGAGGACACCAGTGCTAAAAAGTGAGACACATATATAT
Source organism: Corythoichthys intestinalis (assembly GCF_030265065.1). NCBI lineage: Eukaryota > Metazoa > Chordata > Actinopteri > Syngnathiformes > Syngnathidae > Corythoichthys > Corythoichthys intestinalis. The sequence goes on from NC_080399.1 coordinate 47,789,414, forward strand.
ATATTTTTTTTCTCAAATCACATTTATACAGTATATCACAGACAAGTGAAATAATAACGGATAGATCGAGAGTGACAGTCTGATATCAACATTTTAATTTCACTCAATCTCATACCCCATTTATCCTTTTTTTGGCCATCCTTTCTCCCATTTGTTGCATTAATATCCCGTATAACATTTTTTTTTTTTTACCTATGCCAACATCCTTGCTCCGCATTTTGCTCTATTGAATCATGGGCCTTGTGGGAGGTGGGTGCTCTAATTCATTTGTTTGCATACGGGCAAAATGTCCAGCTCTGATGGATGGCTTTGGCTCATGCGCTCGCTCTGTAGCCCAGGGTTTACAATGGAATTTGCTTAGAGTCTCTCAAAGGACTGCATCCTCAAATAGAGAGAGATAAATAAAACACCCACCCATGCACACAAGGTGTACACACTGTAATTTTCCTTTTATAATAAAATATGTACACATGCAAGCACGGCGCAACACACAATTACACACGTACATCTAGGAGCAAAAAAGTAGCATAGGTACATCGAGTGGGCCATAACATGTAGAACATAACCGTACATCAATTTAAACCAGATTAAAAATCTAATAAATGTATGTTGTATGATGTCAGACTAATGACCAATATAGCTTTCAGATGTCCTTATATAAAATTCTGTGACCGTGTAGTTTGCTTCATGTCCAAATTAGTCTGACTCGTGAGCCTTTAATCAGTGAGGATGCAAACTCTGATGTGATGTGACTGCAAACATTAAGCCACTCTCTCAGTTGCCCACTTTTCACTAACATTCAAATGCATACGCACACCCCTTACACACACGCCCCCCCCCCCCCCCCCACACACACACACACAGTTCTGAAAACTCCAGTAAAAAAAAAAAGATATATATATATACATATATATAAAAGGGGGGTGGGGGTGGATGCCTGTTGAACATGTTTCTCAGCCAGGCTCTCATTCACGTCTAGCTAAAGCTCAGTAATATGTGTGCCTGCTGTTGGTCAGAAATATTTGATTTGATATTTCCAAATTTGCGAACACAAGTCTAATTTTAAAGACTACATAGCTAAATCAACAGGACCAAGTCACATTGCATTCATTTGATCCATTTTCTGGTGTTTATGTGACCACACCACAATTGGTTGAAAATGTGTGGAATTGACCCTTCCCCCCTAAACATTTCATAAACACATACAGTGCCTTGCAAAAGTATTCGGCCCCCTTGAACCTTGCAACCTTTCGCCACATTTCAGGCTTCAAACATAAAGATATAAAATTTTAATTTTTTGTCAAGAATCAACAACAAGTGGGACACAATCATGAAGTGGAACAAAATTTATTGGATAATTTCAACTTTTTTAACAAATAAAAAACTGAAAAGTGGGGCGTGCAATATTATTTGGCCCCCTTGCGTTAATACTTTGTAGCGCCACCTTTTGCTCCAATTACAGCTGCAAGTCGCTTGGGGTATGTTTCTATCAGTTTTGCACATCGAGAGACTGACATTCTTGCCCATTCTTCCTTGCAAAACAGCTCGAGCTCAAGAGGTTGGATGGAGAGTGTTTGTGAACAGCAGTCTTCAGCTCTTTCCACAGATTCTCGATTGGATTCAGGTCTGGACTTTGACTTGGCCATTCTAACACCTGGATACGTTTATTTTTGAACCATTCCATTGTAGATTTGGCTTTATGTTTTGGATCATTGTCCTGTTGGAAGATAAATCTCCGTCCCAGTCTCAGGTCTTGTGCAGATACCAACAGGTTTTCTTCCAGAATGTTCCTGTATATGGCTGCATCCATCTTCCCGTCAATTTTAACCATCTTCCCTGTCCCTGCTGAAGAAAAGCAGGCCCAAACCATGATGCTGCCACCACCAGGTTTGACAGTGGGGATGGTGTGTTCAGGGTAATGAGCTGTGTTGCTTTTACGCCAAACATATCGTTTTGCATTGTGGCCAAAAAGTTCAATTTTGGTTTCATCTGACCAGAGCACCTTCTTCCACATGTTTGGTGTGTCTCCCAGGTGGCTTGTGGCAAACTTTAAACGAGACTTTTTATGGATATCTTTGAGAAATGGCTTTCTTCTTGCCACTCTTCCATAAAGGCCAGATTTGTGCAGTGTACGACTGATTGTTGTCCTATGGACAGACTCTCCCACCTCAGCTGTAGATCTCTGCAGTTCATCCAGAGTGATCATGGGCCTCTTGGCTGCATCTCTGATCAGTTTTCTCCTTGTTTGAGAAGAAAGTTTGGAAGGACGGCCGGGTCTTGGTAGATTTGCAGTGGTCTGATGCTCCTTCCATTTCAATATGATGGCTTGCACAGTGCTCCTTGAGATGTTTAAAGCTTGGGAAATCTTTTTGTATCCAAATCCGGCTTTAAACTTCTCCACAACAGTATCTCGGACCTGCCTGGTGTGTTCCTTGGCTTTCATAATGCTCTGTGCACTTTAAACAGAACCCTGAGACTATCACAGAGCAGGTGCATTTATACGGAGACTTGATTACACACAGGTAGATTCTATTTATCATCATCGGTCATTTAGGACAACATTGGATCATTCAGAGATCCTCACTGAACTTCTGGAGTGAGTTTGCTGCACTGAAAGTAAAGGGGCCGGATAATATTGCACGCCCCACTTTTCAGTTTTTTATTTGTTAAAAAAGGTTAAATTATCCAATAAATGTTGTTCCACTTCATGATTGTGTCCCACTTGTTGTTGATTCTTGACAAAAAAATTAAATTTCATATCTTTATGTTTGAAGCCTGAAATGTGGCGAAAGGTTGCAAGATTCAAGGGGGCCGAATACTTTTGCAAGGCACTGTATTTCATCAATTCAGAGTTCAATTATCATGAATAATCATTGCAAAGAATTAAAAAAAAAAAAAAAAAAAATCACATTTTGTAAATTGTACCCTTCCACAGTTTCATAAATGACATCAATATATGCACTGTAGCAAACCTGCTTAGTACTTTATTAGGTCTCCAGCTCATGTGTATCTGTAAAAGTATAAAGATTAATTTTTATCTGTCTGTGTAGGTGTGCACATGAGTGTGTTTAACATTGCTTTTAGAACCAACTCAGTTATCCACATGGCGAACATCCTCTCTTAATGGCTTGACACCAAAAAGATTGGTGCCGCTCAACAGAACATTATTGTATTTTGCACACTATAAGGCACATTGGTGTTTAAGGCACCTTCAGTGAATGGTCTATTTTAAAACTCTTTTCATATATAGGGCTCATTGCATTATGAGATGCAGTAGTAGTAGTAGTAGTGGTGGTGGGATTGTGTGATGCATCCACTAGATGGAGCTGCGTCGAATTGAATGTTGTACCATGATTAACTCATATTGATCAATATACGACAGGAGTCCTCAAATACAAATCTTGAAGGTCCACAATTATTTTTTTTAATACAAGCATGGGTCAATTTATTAATGTCGGTCAAGTATAAGGCAGGTCGAAGGTGATAAAGGTGGTTTTCTTTTGACCAAAGAAAAATACATTGCACATTCTGATCAAATAATAATACATTAACAAAACATTTTCTTGACTTAAAATAAAAGTACAAAAAAAAAACATGCAAGTACAATGTTTACACATGTAAACTAAATAATTGACTAGATCTGTCATTAAGGTGCAAATAACTATTGACAGTACATTTTGTAAGTGTAAAACACTGCTGGACAAAAAAGAAAGCATGTGCAAGTAGTACAGTACATGTTCACATGTACAGAACATAAATGACAAGCTCTGTCATTAAAGTGCAAAGAAAATAATTATTGACAGTAACTTTAACTGTAAAACACTGCTCAATGAGATAAATTACAAAGCTGTTTACTCACATCATCAGCCAGTGCTTCAGTGCGCCTTGTGGTTAATGAATCTGAGAGTGAGATTTGTTTGATTTTTGTTGTCATTTCCTCCTTTTCCTTCGAACATTGCTGCCATCACTTCAGTCACACATTCTTTTATTTTTCCATCTGAAAACTGCTTCTTATGTTTGGCCAACACCCACGAAAGTCTGAGTGAGCGCTCCGTTGCAATTTGTTGCTTGTTTGTTTGTTTGTCTGTCTTAACAATCACCTTGCTTGACCCTTGATATGACTGTTTCAACCTGTTAATTTCTTGTCTTCTCAATTCTGATTCAGGAGGAAACTTCTCTTCAAAAGAGCTTTGCTCTTTAACATAATGGCGTTTCACATTTTCACTTTTTATCCGAGCAACTGTCTTGAAGCATATTAAGCACATAGGTTTGGTACTTGCAGTGGGTAAATGGATGCATATTTGTCAGTCCATTCCTCATTCAAACAGTGATTTTCGTTGTCCGCTTTTCTTCTCTTGGTCTACTTTGAGCATGCCATTATGTTAGATTTGGTCTTCTACTGGTGGCATGTGAACAAACAGATTGCAAAGTACCGGGTGCGACTCATGTTATAAACTGCTGCAGTCGGTCCACTCCAGTTAGCTAGTAGCATGCAGGCTCTCTTAGCCAATCAGCGCATCCATGCAGGCTCTCTCAGCCAATCAGCAGATTGTTGTCTTAGAGGTGACAACAGAAGTGGAACATGGTAGATATTTGGCTAAAAATGAAACAGAACATAGCGATCCAATAGTAGCGCATAGCGATAGATCTGCGAGTCATACAAATAATATATGTTAATTTTTTATTTTTTTATTTTATTTTTTTTGAAAGTGCGGTTTGCTCTTGGTCCGCAGAGAGGTGTGCCGTGGACTGCGGTCGGCTAATTGAGGACGCCGGATATACAGTATAAGGCACATTGGATTATAAGGCGCACTGTCTTCTTTTGAGAAAATTGAAGGCTTTGATGTGCACCTTATAGGGCAGAAAATACGGTAGATCACACACTTTGTTAAATATAAAAAGTCTGTTTTTGTTGGTGTAAAAACTGCAAAAGCTACAAAATTCTTCTAAAAGGATAAGGTGTAAATATTCCATCTATCAATCAATTTTACATACAGCTTGTCCTGTATTTGTGTTGTTTAACATTTTGGCCTAAACAACTGTCTGCACTCTTTGCAAGATGATGTTTTAGTGGCTACCCAGCGTGATTGCCCTCTTTGCAAGAAGGTGTTTTAGTGGCTACACAGCATGAATTGGCATTTACATGTTGTACCACCATTTGTTCAAGGACCAGTGTTTCAAATCAAACCAAAACAACATGCTGTCTATTGAGTAATTTCAACATTAAATGCAGAGGCCAAGGCATCTGTGAACTCTGCGAAGTGAACGGCAAACATGCGGCAGGGGGACACATTTTTATGGTTTCATTTCACCCCTGCTCTTTTTGTCCCTCCTTCACCTTTGTGGTCCTGAGTCAGCAAAGCGTAGTTCCATACCTTAGTCAGAACTAAAACCAGAGGAAGCATTTACATGTATATTTTGAAATGTTATTATTGTCATCAATATGTCAATCACTGAAGACCATAATTATGCATTACATTTTAGTTACTGAGCTCATTTACTGCCAGCCATGTCACAAAACATTCCCTTCTTTCAAGTAACACGGAATATTGTGTACTGTGGCCACATGAACATAGAATTTACAAAAAGGAAGATTAGATTCCCATTTTTCATCATGAAAAAAGTATGTTTGTACTTTTTTTTGTTCTTTAATTACTAGTTGACGAGTTAAATTTAGAGGTGATACATATTGACTTTCAATCATATTGAGCCATTTTACATCAACGAACAATTCATCCCAATAAATTTGTATTTTGGAATTTGTTAATCTACAAATCAAATAGTTTATATTTGATGTGTAGTTTGGTGAGCATCCCACTTACCTTTTTTTACATGTTAAAAAAAGCACAAAATACCATTTATAAATGTATGAAGAAAAAGCCAGGCAAGTAATGTGTGAAAAGAGACAGGTGGTGTTTTTATCATACAGATTATACATGTCACATAACACTCATAAAGCATGAACAATGATGACAAGGTCTCTCATTGCTTATTTTCTGACCAGTAAAGTGAGCTTGCCAGAGAAGTCAAATCTCGAAAATAACAACAGTAGTGATGTAAAATGGCATGAAATACTCTTTACGGGATGAGTGATTGCACAAGACGACCAGGTAGAGGTATTTTTAGGAAAAATGGCAAATTCTATTGTTCCCACCCACAACACACCGTGAATATGAAATTAGCTAATCATACTGGCATTAGTTTAACATTTTCCACAGAGTGTCTGCATTGAATATTTAAGTATTTATTAGAAAATGGGTGATATGACCGTTCCTTTTAACAACACTCAATTTCCCATTATTTTTATTTGAACAGCTTCAATTACTCAACAGGGTATCGGATGTCATATTTTATGCTTCATAATCCAATTTCTATTTACAACATGACCAGATGTAGGCCAATGTACTGTACTACGACTATAATAGGGTTCCGCTGATTTTAATGGGATGTATAGCACTTTGAATAACCTTAAATTTTCTTGTCTTGCCTTGCTTTACTGGCAGACCAGTCTGATTCTCACACTTTTTTGTTTGTTTGTTTTTTTTAATAAAGCCACACTATTTCAATATGCATTGCTTAAAACATACATTTACCTTTTAGCAATAATCGTGCTTTCACATACTGCAAGTTAGCCATGCCTGGCACTAACACACCTACTTGTCAGGCCACAGCACAATTTTCCACTTTGCGACAGTAAAGTATAGATAATCCTGGACCCAGAGAAGGCAATGGTGTTTCCGGTGTTGTGGATGTATGGCTTTCACTTCACATGTTAGACCCATAACTTGCATTTTTGGGGGGGATTTAGCAAGAGTGGTCAATGACAATGGTTTTCTGGAGTGTTCCTGACCCAATGTGGCTATAAATGTCTACATTAATATAATGCTTTTTTTTTTTTTTTTAATGCAGTGCCACCTGAGGCATTGAAATTTGAAACACATGTGCATTTAATGTTGGATTTTTTTTACTTACCATTTATGTTTGTGCCGAGATGTTAAATTGAAAAGGGAATCCACTTATATAGTGTAGATCTGGGGTTCTCAATTAGCGGACCGCGGTCCACGACCGGACAACGGCACGCTTCTACTGTACGCTGACCCAGAGCAAATTGCACTTTTCAAAAAAAAAAAAAAACTTTTAACAAATATTATTTGAATAAATCACCGATCTATCGCTATGCTCTACAATTCTATTGCAAAATTCTGTTTCATTTTCAGTCAAATATCCTCCATGTTCCCACTTGCGTTGTCATCTCGATGACAACGATGAGATGATTGGCTGTGAGAGCGTGCATGAATGCGCTGATTGGCTGAGAGAGCCTGCATGCTGCTAGCTAGAGTGGACGGACCGTAGTAGTTTGAAACATGAGTCACACCCCGCACTTTGAAATCAGTTTGTTTACATGCCACCAGTGGAAGACCAAATCTTACAAAATGTCATGCTCAAAGTTGATCAAGAGAAGAAAAAAGGACAACGAAAATCACTGTATGTATGAAAAAAAAAAATAACTGTGGACCTTCAAGATTTGTATTTGATGCTATAGATCTTTAACTACATGATTGTTAGGGTTGGGTATTGTTTAGGTTTTTTACGATACTGATAACTACTCAGTAGTTTTTTAAATAGTTCTGATGCATAAATAGGTCTTAAACCAACACATCTGGGGGAAAAAAAAGACATAAACCTAGGCAAAAAACTCTATCCATTAATTTACAGTGCCAAATTCAAGACAATTTAGTGTAGATAATTCAAAATTATTAACATTCTTGAATGTGCTTCATGTTTTTTTTTTTTCATTATCTTGACAAAGGCACTATATTAGTAAAACTAAAATGGCACAAATTGATCGTATCTACAGTATGATATGAAAAAATGAATGTCACATGAATGTAAAGTACATCGTGCTAATTTGAACAGCAGGGCACAACTTGCAATGTATGCAATGTACAGTTTGACTGTAAATGTAAACAAACAAAACACTCATACCACAAATGTGCAACATAACACTCATGTTACATGAAACAAAGCAGACGATAACTGACAGGCGATGCTCGTCCAAGGCACAAACAGCAAAAGGCAATGATAGGAACTGCAGTTATATAATAGCAGTCAAAGTTAGCTCGCCTTGTTCGCAATGACTGTGTACTATACTTTGAACTCAAGACGTTGTGTAATTACATCTACAGAACTGCGATAAGTTACATCCAGCATTGTGTTTAGTCTTTTGGACAAAAGTACTTTCTAGTCTTTGACATATTTTAGTCATTTAGAAATGTGTCCGTCTTTGTCTAGTTTTAGTGGACAAAATCTCATACAAATTTTGCCTAGTTTGAGACGACAGTTACTCAAAATGTTTTCGTCTGTAAAATTAAAAAGTTTTAGTCCAAAAATAAATACCGGTTTCCAACAATTTTGATATAACATCGACAGACGGGCACATATTGTAGCATCTAGAAGGAAAACGCCAACTTGATGATTATAATACACACTCAGCAGGAAAAGCAGTGCATTATGTTCAAGTAAATCTATCTGGAAGCCACGAACAGTATGTAAAAAAATATCTGAGCATTTAACACATGGACATCTGGGATTATTTTTGCCCATTCTTAAGAGTCTAGCCAGAAGTTGCAAGCAATCAATATTTGCCCCAGAAATTGCTCAAACATAACAGCTGAAGTGGGCTATTATCTAAATGCCATTTCACCAAATGGCGCTCCTCTAGATTTAATGACCAGAAAAGCCAAGTGGCTATGCTTTAGACTGGCAAGTGTTTTAACAGAACGCTCGCCATTCTGAAGCTAATGCTAACGCAAATGCTACGATAGCACTAGGAATTACATTTAACGTCTGATTATCACTCAGCACAGACCTCTTAAGGCTAAAGCACCATTGCATATTCTTTCTTGCCATGAGAAAACACATCTTACTGTGTTTCCAAACAAACAAGATGGAGGGCAGCCTAGCCTTAGACAGATCCTAAACTCCGGTGAGAAGAGTGACGGAGAGGCGCCGCACATATCGCATGAGTGGCACGACCCAAACACTGCTACAATCAACTCTGACATACTCCACGTCAATGCTGTTTTTGTCAGTGATGACGATGACGAAAATATTTCATCAACAAACAATTTTTTCATGACAATGACATCACGATAATGCGCTGAAAATGTATCTTGGGAGACTAAAATATAACAAGATGGATACCAGTTGTCTTATGTCGACACGAAAACAAGATGAAGATTCACCATAGTTCCCGTCGTAAATTCACAATGTTTGATATTTTCTTATTCCCGTTAGGACGTAGCAATCCCGTTAGCATTAGCATTTAGCGCGGTGACTCGGTGTCGTCATAAACTCTTAGAAAACATTTTACATACAGTTCGTAGCCCCTGGGTGAGTTTAATTAATTGCAAATAATGTGCTGTTTCCCTGCTGAGTGTGTATTATCATCATGAAAATGGTGATGTCCTTGTAGTCTCTATAGTTATGTGCTCGTCTGTTTTGTTCATTCAAAATTGTTGGAAACCTTTTATTTGTTTATTAATGGACTGAAACTTTTGAAGTTTATAGACGAAAATATTTTTTTAGAACTGTCGACTAAAACTAGACAAAATTTGAGTTTTCGTTGACTAAAACTAGATGAAGACAAACACATTTTGAAATGACTAAAGTATGACTAAGACTGATAAGTATTTTCGTCCAAAAGCCTAAAACGAAATTTAAAATGGCTGCCAAAAACAACACTGCTCCATGTCCAATATGAAAATGTCACGCATTGTGAACATATGACAGAAACTATGTTGCATTTTCGTCTCGTCAGACGAACACTGGTATTTGTCTCATTCTGGTCTTGTCTCCCAAGCTACGTTTTTGCTTGTCATCGTGGCATCATTGTCATGAAAAAAATTGTTCATCGACGAAATATTTTCGTTATCGTGATTGTTGACAAAAACAACACTGGTTACACCAAAGCTACACTAGGAGGGTTAGTTTAAACAATATATAAACCTTCATTGTAATTCCAAAATACGTTAAATCTTCAGACACTGTGCGGTGGAAAGTATTGGTTCTGTTTTGATTTGTAATTAAAGTTCATTGCTTTTCCATTACACTTTTGGAAATTTATCATGTAATTTAATTTGGCATAGGAGGACAAAAATAAAGTGCACTTTACAGTCTAATTGATGCTGTTCTCGCTCTGGATCTGCATCCTCAGCAGCTCTACTTCCCAGCTGATGGAGGGAAATGCCATGCAGAGGGAGATTTACAGCATGTCAAGGTGAGGGATGAAGGGGAAGGAGGGCAATACAGGCAAAAGTCCAAAGATTAAGAAGACGGCTTTCACATGAGTGGGATGGAAAATGTAATTTCTTTGACACACATTGTTAGTTGGTGGCTTTCAGAAGCGGCAAATGTAGAATTAATTTTCTTGTGACTGTTGTGTTGGAGATAAGCAGACTATGCTTGCTTCTATTTAAGGAATAATGATGAGTGCGTCTATAATAAACCATACTCAACTAATGCCACAAATGGTTTCTCTCCTTCTCTCATTCGAACTCCAGAGAAATGTAAATTATTTGCTTGTTCATCATTAGTCCTCCTCTTTTCCTTCTTTCTATATGCGTATATGTTTGTGAAATAGAGAATATCAAGCATTTGGCATACCGATACATAGGGAGGAACACATTTTGAATGGCAAACTCTTGGCAGCCCAGATAAGAATTCATTTATACATTAGAGTTTTGTCGCTCAGAAGCTTTCGACTTCAGCAACACCATCTTTTTAATTGTGTTCTTGCTAAAAACCTGACCGACACAAGGCTCCCAAGCTGCTCAACATGGTGAAGGCACAATGCCTTGGAAGCAGGAGCCATATTGCAACATTTCTGCAACAATCTTTATTTTTAGTATCTTGACTTTTTACAGCTCAAGGGAACCTCCCAAATGACCTGAATATAAGGATGCATTTGACACCTGTGTTCATTAAGAGAAATTGGGAGTAGAAAGGCAGGTTCACATGTACTCCCATGATGATGGCAAGTATGCCCCAACAGGCTGGAGAAGTAGCTTTGCAAAGCTTATGTAGCATCATTCTCGTCCGCCCAATAACTCACTCCGGTCCTGGCGGAGGAAAGGTGTCAGAGAAGACATTACGCAGACATTTTCATTTCCAATACCAGACTAGGAATCATGAAAGGAAAACACCAGAGAAGTAGGGGGATGACAAGCGGCTTTTTTTTTTTTTTTTTTAATAACTCTAGAGTATGGTAGAAATTCTATTAATGAGGAGGACTGGGATAAGAAGCTGTACTTCCCACAAAGATTGAGGTAGTCCTTGGAGGAGCCCAAAGAACCATTTGCCTTGACTGTGTGTGGAGGTAACCAAAGAGGGCTCTGCAGACCACAAATGTGTGAGGTGTAAGGAGATGGAGGGAAATGCAGGCATAGATGGCATTGCGAATGAGCTGCTCTTTCTTTCTTCTCTTCTCCCACAGAGACAGTGTCAGTTCTCTGGTGAAGATCAGAAAGGTGTGAGATGGAAAGTGAGTTTTGGAGGGGGGGGGGAGAGTAGCCCAAGAGAATAGATCTCTAGTCATGAATTCCAGTGGGGCCCACTCTATCAGTGCTCACTTTCCATCATAAGCTGAAAAATAAATAACCTCTTCAGTCACCCTCTTTTGAGAAGTCAGTTTTTCCCAGGAGCAGGGTTCACTCCCCTTGTAGTTATCGGTCTGCCGTCCGTTTTCACAGTGCCTTTTTTACATCCTTTGACACATACTATATTCATAAGTACTGTAGATATGCATTTTAGTGTTCACCAGTATTTGAGCTCAAAGACTGTATCCACAATTGTAGTATACTGGTTCAGATGAAAATGCAAACACAGTACAGCATTTACATATTTTCCTTTTCTTTTTTTTTTTTTTTTAAAGAATTGAAAAAACATTTTTAATCATACAGCTTAATAAGAGCACACAATTTACAGACCAATTTTGAAAAATAAAGAAATAAATGTATAAAACTAGAAAAAGATATTTCCGGAGAAATTGCGATGGTACTTCTTGTTGATTTGGGGGCGTTTTGGAGTCAATTCCAAAAATTCACATTCTGGGGTCACTTTCTGTTGATATCATGTCACATCCAGTTAATTTGAGGGGAATTCGAAGTTACTTCCTTCCTCTTAATATTAGGTCACTTCCTGTTGATTTGGAGGCATTTCTGGGTCACTTCCTGTTGATTTAGGAACATTTTGGGGTCATTTTCTTATGAAATTACGTCACTTCCTCTTCATTTTTGGGCCATTTCCTATTGATATCAGGTAATTTCGTGTTTTGTTTATTTGGGGATATTTTGAGGTCACTTCCTATTCAATTTTGGGGTTTTGGGGGTTTATTTGGCGACATTTTGGTGTCACTTCCTATTAATATCAGTTAACTTCCTTTTGAATTGGGTGCGTTTCAGAGTGACTTATGATATCAGGTTACAACTTATTGATTTGGGGGCAATTCAGGGTCACTTCCTGTTGATCTCAGGTTGATGTCAGACATGAAGTGGGAGCCAAATGCCATAAATAATTCACCATTTAGGTAGCTACCCCCACGATAAGGGCTGCTGACCATCAAAGACCGTTAACCTTAAGGAATCCACTGAATGAGGGTCTCTTACTGTATTGAAATTTTGTTTATGTCTATTAGCTGGGTCTTGGTATAACTTAACCTATGGCTTTTGAGTTAGGTCTTAAATTACGCCAGGTCCAAATATTATCAAGGTCTACTTATTTATATGCTTTAGGTCTACGTTAGGGATTGTTTTGATTACAGTTTATTTTCAGTCAATGGAACTGATATACTAGTACATACCCGTCAATGGCATTGACGTATAAAAGTAGAGCTTTTGTGGGCTTTATGCACTATCAATATGACCCGGTAGAGACTTGTCTGTGGGTTACAGTTCAATACAAATGGGAGACAATGGGAATTTTTTTTGGGGGGGGGTCCAATAAAGTTGACATGGAGTCAAATTATTCCATGGAGTCCAATGCAAAACTTTTTGTCCCAAAAATTGCATGAGGAGCAAGCAAATTAGTTTAAAGTCGAAAGAGTTGGAATTGCCCCAAAAAAGTGGTATGCATCAATGGCATGAACGTGCATGGATGTTAATGGCATGGGCATGCATGTGCGCCATTGGCATGAACGTTCATGTGCGTCAATGGCATGGACATATATGGGCGTCATTGGCAAGAACATACATGGCCGTCAATGACATCCACATACATGGCCGTCAATGGCATCAACGTACATGTGCATCAATGGCATGGACTTACATATCTGTCAATGGCATCAACGTACATGAGCAACAATGGCATGGACGAACATAGCCGTCATTGGCATGGATATATATGGTCGTCAATGGCTTCGATGTACATAGCCGTCAATGGCATCGGCGTACATAGGCATCAATGGCATCGGCGTACATGAGTTATAGAAGTAAAATTTGCTCAAATGCTTTTGTCCAAATACCTTTGGACCTAACTGTATTTACATTATTTCAAAATGCTTTTTGGTCTTCTTTGAATACCGCTGTGAGTCATCGGTTCATTCTAAGTTAAAACTGGAGCACTAATGACTTGCACTTGCACAAGCAATGGGACTTTGTAATGTTGTGTTGGTCTTCTTCTTCTTGAGCACCCGAAACTGGATGTTGCTACCACAGTCCAATGTCTGTAGTTTGTTTCGTAAACAGAACGTGGCAAGTGTGAACGCAACTAAAATGTGTGTTCTCTGCATTTTTTTCCCCTTGACACTTATATAAATTTGTATTCTCTTTTGTGTATTTGAAGAATTTTATTTCTCAGAATCACCTCACATTTCCTTGTTTTAAATTATGTATCATGATATTATATACAGTTCCTGTTTTTTTTTTTTAAACAAAGTTTATCCATTTTTATTTTTTTCATTTTTTTGCCCCACGACTGTCTCCATTTCCTCTGAGGAACTGCAGCTATGTTATCAGTGATTTGTATTACATATTCTTATCGGCTTAGTGTGCTAATCCTCCTGTATCTCAGTGGAAGCATGGCAAGCCTTCTGAGGTATTTTCAGAGCCTTTTGCCAATCCTGAAAATAAGAGACGATTCATGAAAAAAAGTAAATATTATTTATATTATTATTAATAATATGTAATATCTCTTTTAGGTGCTTACTATGCAATATATGCCTTCCATGTAATGCACCTCTCTCTTAAGTGCCTGTTAGCAGACATTTTGCTGATGGAAGCCCTTTTGCCTACACTAGTTGTCTTTGTATCCTCCTTAATGTTCTGTTAACCAACTTTTCATACTCATATCATGCCTCTCTCATGCCTAATTATACGATCTCCATGAAAAAAGACCAGATTGTCTTCAAAGAATGAGAAGTTAAAATGCCCGTCTATTTTTCCTTTTGAACAACTGTCGGCTGGTTAGCAGACTGAAATCTAACAGAGATCATGCAGTCATTTTGATAATTTGATTCTACGAATACATTAAATATGAAGATAAGTGCTCAAAACGTGCACAGGCTCAGAGAAATTTAATGGAGTTGCTGAGCTATAGCAAGAAAGTCATTTTCTACTACAAAGCCGGAAGAATGTTTTGGGATTGCCTAAACAGGGTGCCTAATAAAGTCAGCGGGCTCCCTTCTTTCTGGCCCGCTCCTCGTACTACTACAGTGTATAACAGTGAGTGTCGTCAGTGACTATTCGGCACAACAGCAACTCCCTCATTTACTTCTTTAACAAGCTATGCCAACATATTAAAGCCCCTGATCCCCCACATACATAATGCTTTGCGTGTGTATGTTTCTTTATGGTATTTGAGCTTTGTTTAGGTGAGACATACGGTCAGCCGCAGGAAACAACGCAACTTCGATGACAAGCCCCAGAGGTGGCGATTGACAATAATGAATCACGTTTTCCAGGGGTCCGCTGAATTCGTACCGTTACTTGTGGTATTAGCAGTGAATGAGTCAACAAAATAGACATTCCGCCGGGGCTAGTGTTTGATGTAACGTAGGTTTTGTGAAAAACGCACATAACAACATACAGCCAGTCGTGAGCAGCGACACAGCACCACGGGGACCCCACCAGTCAAGCGTTGCTTTTTGCAGCAGCAACTGACATAAGACGCCATTGTTGTGAATAACAACGTTATTTTTTTAAGTAGTGAGTAACCTAATTAATTAATTTTCCCATCTTTGCAATATCGTTACGGTTACTGAGGCTGTGAATTCACAATGTGGTTGAATGAACACGAGTTGTCTGATTTTGCCACTGCTGCCTGGCAGAGAGAGAGCCGAGCGAGAGGGGGAGGGCTGTGACACCGTTGCAAACACGATGATAATTGGCTGCTCGGACCGTTAACATAGCATTCTTGTTCTCTTTAGCTTTAGCATTTAGTGCGGCGAGCGTCATCTTAAACTCTCGGGTAACGTTTTTTTTACATACAGTTTGTGGCGTCCAGGTGGGTACAATTAATTGAAAATGTACGGTTTTCCTGTTGAGTGTACATTATCATCACCAAGTTGGCGTTGTCCTTGTAGCCATATTGAATAATATCTCTATATATATATTAGGGGTTTGATGATACACACAAGTCACGGTTCAGTACGTACCTCAGTATGGGTGTCACGGTCCGGTGTGGGTTCAGTACAACAGGAAAAACAAAAAGGCTTTTTTTTTTCTCGCAGCATTTGAAAGTTAAAGTTTGTATACCATTATACCCATATATAGGTGAATTTAAAAAAAATAAAAAGTAAAAAGTGTGACCTACGTTTTTTTTTTTTTTTTCTTTGAATGGAAAAATCAATTAAATTCAGATAATATAAACATCTTTGATGTGAAAGATGTTTTACAATTTACTGTATAATGTAATAGCGCATAGTACATGAAAAGTAAAGTTACTTTGCTGAGTAACTAATTACTCTTACAATGAGGTAACTGAGTTACTTACTTAATTACTTATTGAGAGCAGAGGCGTAGCGTCCCATTAGGCATACGCAGGCAATTGCCTAGGGCCCCCAACCAGCAGGGGCCCCCAGAAGGCCAACAGATTTGGCACTCAAAAATTTAGTACACTCACCTTAACTGAATTGCCGTAACTACTAGTATTGGATGTGGTTCAACACTATGGAATCATTTCACAGAATACTTATTCTGTTCTCAGTCTCAAATAGCATACATGTTTAAACTAGTCTAATCAGTTTAACATCTACATGTATGTGCTTGGAGTGAGTCATTAAAAAACTAATGAGAGGTCTTTTCTGCTATATATACACGATGGCTTTCACTGGCCACGTCATTAAACCTACTATTAACCTATTAATGTGACTACTTAAAGAAATGGGGATTTTTCCAAGAAAGTCTATTAATGGGTCTATCGTATTCTTCGTTGAATACTCTGTAAGAAAAATAAACATATATGCATCTAAAATAATCCTAAACAATTTTATTAGCAATTTTAATACTGCTTTTAGCAAGGTTTCTTGGGTATGCGGTATGCCGCTGCGTACGTTCCCATAGCAACCAGTCCTGTTATCGTCCTACGTCACAAGCGCTGCATATTCTGAGAACGAGAATAGGCGTAAGCGTAAAGTGCGCATTTCAAGCAGAGGACGGCCACCCCACCTGTTGTGGAATTAATCTGTGCGTCCATGAACGAATTTAAGTATTTCCTCTTCATGCCATAAAGTTCTTATGATAAGTTAGCGCCGTTATCAGCGCGACCGTTTCGTTTTTGTCCTGTTACGTCGGCTGGTTGATCCCACTTGTTCCCGCTGGGTCGAGGAGAGCGTTCTTTACATTATATTCGCATTGCACATTTGCTTTAAGAAGGAAGGTGTTAGTTTAGCATCTTAAAATGATGTTGTATAACTATATGAGTGTAAAGTGCTTAGTTTTCGCCACTTTTATGGCCAAGATGACCGCACGCAGCGCGCACTCGAAAATCCAGCTTTTAAATAGTATGGGGTTTGCATGCAAAATCATTTAGTGGTCTCTTGCGCCACCTGCTGGGTTAGGGTTGTAAATACACTCTATATCCGTCTCACATGTTGACTGTCGTTGAAAAAGGATTGATACGAAAATCACGAAAATTGCAATAAAATACGTCAGGTGTACAATAAATCCAAATTTATGAATTATAATGGTAGTCAGTGGTTACATATTTTGTAATTTCGAGTCACGTGCATTCAAGTTATTTGGCTACTTAATGCGAAGGTTTAGAAATGACGGCAAAGTTGCATTTGGAACGTCTGCCTTTTTTAAGAACCTAGGAAATATTTGACATTTGGAGTTTTTTTTTCCTATGCTTTCTCTTTGATGTAAAAACAAAAACCATCAAAAAATTATATATAAAATAATATTCGGCACAAGGGTTAAAGAAAAAAACACCTGAAGAACTATTCACTAGATTGTGCTCTTAACGTCTTTTTTTTACCACGACTTGGAATGATATTTTTGTGTTTGTGTTTTACAACAGATTATTTCGATGTACAAGTAGTTTTTTTCGTCTGTGGTTACAAGTGACTTTTGTCTCTGAATAAGCGACAAGGGGGAGACAAAACTCGTGAGGTTGCAATTGGTGGTTTTTAACCTGTAGCAAAGAAAAACACCCGTAGAAAAAATAAATAAATAAATAAATAAAATACTTGTAAACGAAAAAAAAAGACACTTGTAGAATTTTTTTTTTTACATTGTTTTTGTCATGTTTACATCACAACGCAAAATTTGGAAATACAAGTTGTTGTTTTTTTGTTTTACAAGTTAAAATTAGTCATTTTACAGGTATTTTTTTTATTTTATTTTAAAACTAGGTTACGAGTATCTTTTTTGGCTCATAAAACTCAAACAGAATGTGACAAAACTTGTGCACTTGTAATTGGTAATTTTTAACCCATAGTGAAGAAAAAACACCTGTAAAACAAAAAAAAAATAAAAATACTTGCAAACAGAAAAAAACAACTTGTAGAACAATTTATTCCTTCGAGTTTTTTTTTTTCATGTTTATTTTACAACGCAAAAGTTGGAAATACAAGTGTTTCTTTAGTTAAAATTGGTCATTTTTCAGGGATAATTTTCATTTTACAACCTCACTTCTTTTGGCACTATTCTATCTCCATAATAAGATGTTACATGATTCACTTCTGTGCCAGAATGTTATCCTTATTAAGTAAAAGCAATATAACTTACCAGCTGGTCAGTAGAATACGGTATGTGTAAAGGTATGTGTACTAAGCACAATAATAATAATAATCTGAAGTACATTTTGTTTATTAAGGCAAATGTGTGTAAATAATCAAGGATAGTGTGAAGTGAATGAATAATGCAATTGGGGGGGGGGCACTTTTGAGTGTCCTAAAAAGCGCTCTATGAGAGCGAGGCGTTATTAGACTTTTATTAAATATGCTATTGCTCCAAGTCCAACTGTCCCCCTTACTTGCACATGCTCAAAGGGCCCTTGTTGCCTGTTGCCTGGGGCCCCCGGGGACCCTTGCTACGCCTCTGATTGAGAGAAGTAGTTTGTAACTGTAACGAATTGCTTTTTCAAACAAAGATTAACAACACTGGTAAATGCATACTAGAACGCAGCAAAGGGCCTGCTGAATTTCTAATTAATTGTAGCCGACCTTATACATCTACTAACAGACACTGTTGCATGAGATACCAATTGCTTCCCAAGGTCACTACTTGCCACCGGCAAGCTGCACTCACAAAGCCCCTTTAACAAGAGATGCTTCTTCCCACGTCTGGCTGGCATGGTAGATGAGTTGTGTCGTCATAGGAAACATCTAAACAAAGTATTATTCAATTTACACATTTGTAACAAGCTATTGTAACAAATGGACAGCAGACACGCCTACAGCATCTGAGCCCAGCCGGCCTTATTTTACCCCATTTTGATGACTTATTAAATGTACTTAGCCATTTTTTAAATTCAAGTTTGGCAGGCTTGTTAAGAGAGTCATTATAATGGACAAATACTATGCATTTTCCCTGAAATTTATACCAGTTCCAAGATCTCTTCATAAAATGTGTGCAAAAGACTTTTGCCAAAAATACTCCAAGGATCAAGACTGAGAAATATTCTATTCATGCACTATATCTCTTGCTAAGGTGAAATCTAATCATTTTAAGGGTGGATCTGTCTCAGTTTGGAAGATTGCCTGTCATCTAATGATGACAAATAAGATGGATCTCACCAGGCGAGTGTGCTGGAATGGATAATTCTTTTAGACATATAGTAAGTGAGAAGACACAAGTTATACTTTGTTGTAACGTCACAGTCATTTGTTGGGTGGGCACTCAAAACAGCTATTTTTAGACAGATCGTTATAATGGCAATTTTAGCTGTAAAATTAGTTCCTTTCAATTCTGCGTCTTTCCAAGACACATTGGAAAATTCTGTTGTTGTTTTTTTTGGTTCGTTTTCCTTTTGATTTTATAAACGCAGTTTGTGTAAGGCTCGGAGACTATGTTTCACCATCGTTTCCTTCAGCCCTAAATCAACTTCCGTCCTGCTAGATTGTAAATAGTTTTCTTTTTATTTATTTATTTATATACTTTTAAATCCAGAATGACTGCATGAAATCTGGCAACAGTTTTCACTCGTTAAGCACCACATTAATGCAGCATATTTGCCTGGAGTCCAGACAGGCCTTGCTGTCGGGATTGTGATTATTTACACAGTACAAAAACACACAAACGCACTCACCCAAAGCACGCTCACACTGTCTATGGTGGAGATGAATAAAAAATACAATAAGTATCTGTGTTGCGACAAACGTTCAGATGTGTCTCAAGTAATTGCAACATGTTTTGTCACACATCACACAATTAATATCATTGAGTCATAACAAGGTTTTTTTTGTTCCAGATATTTTTTTCCCGCCTTAATTCCTGTTTCTAATTATAATTAGTTTTATCTAGTCATCATCACGCTCATTTAGAGTGTAATAAAATATGAAATCCCAGTGTACATTTGCATTGTGTCAAAAAAGGAAATTACCTGGTTTGATGGGCCTGTTTAAACTCACAGATATATATAATCGGAATGCTTTTAAAATGAACCAAGTGAGTTTTTGTTTCATAATATTTTCATTTAAAGAGGCACTAAAGTCGTTTTCAGATATTTTTCAGTTTTGTGCAGAAGATGGGAGTGTGCTCTACTTGAAGTGTGTTTTCTATGTGGTTTTAAATTTGATTACAATCAATTTTTTGAGTGAAATTCTCTACAAATCATATAATTTGAAATTGTTCTCAGTGAAACATCACAGCATGCCTTATTATGCAAGTATCTACTCTGTTCGTTCTTCCTCTACTCCCACTAATATCGGCAGTGCCGAGGTAGCAGGCAAGCATAAAATTGTTAACGATTGCAGTCAAGCCCGTTTCTTTCATATTTAATCTTATGTCATTATATGTATATTATATATATATATATATATATATATATATATATATATATATATATATATAAAACAATCACATATGCTAAGTAATGTTTTTCCTTTTTTTTGTGGAGGCCTATAGTTCAAAAGCTTGACATACAAAAAAAAAAAAAAAAAAACAGAAAAAAAGGAAAGATGGAGATCAAATGGAGATCGGAATCAGTCTTTGGTCATGGGAACACAAATCTATAGTGGGTATTTTCTGTCAGAGCATCCCTGTGGAAAAGGGGCCAGCAATACTATCTATAATTACAAAATTAATACTTGTAAACCTTGCGGACGATAAATATTTAACAAATGTAGAAGAGAGACACTATTTTATACAGCTGGTAGGAATATGAGGCACTTTTGAAAGAAAATTGAGTCATAAAAGATAAAAAATGATGTCGACTATTAAATGTAATGTCACTAAGTTTGATCATTAACATTATAGTGACTAGTTGACTAATCTTTGAAGCCATTATTGAATTAGTGATTCAGCATGTCAAGACAACCTTCTGCCAGATGGATGGATTTACCATTAGATAATGACAACTGGAAGATTCAACTGAGCTGATCTCAGCACTTATTACTCTCTTGGGAGCATTTGCTCACCACACTAAAACGCCACATAGTCCACCAGAACTTAAAATCTCAACTGAATATGGCTCTGCAGCAAATTAATACAACCTGACATGCATATATGCTGATTTCCAGTAGGTGATGTGATCTGCCTGTCATGTTCCCCCCGTCTCAGGTCCACTCTTCACTTTCGATTCCCCGCCTCTCGGCTTGGCACAGCTTTTACCAATTGTCGTTAGGGAAGTATTCAAGTTGCAGGCTCACTTCACTAGGTGTCTGATCGTTGTAGCTTACAGCTTCACGTCCTGAGACCTCCTTCATCTGGATACCCGTTTACAGACACCCTTTCTGAGCAACTTTACCTTCATGTCTTTGGTCACATGCCCGAAGACGTAATCGTTGGCTTGTCTTTGTTAAACACAACTCACAATTAGACTGGAACACCGGGAAAATAATATATGTACCAACTTGTGTCCCTCCTGATCTTGCCAATGTTCCGGCTAGCTATCATACCTCAAAATGGCTAAATGTTTGAACTTACGCCAGGCCGGTTTGTCTCTGTTCTTTAACACAGGGGTCCCCAACGACTGGGCTGCGGACCGGTACCGGTCCGTGGCGCATTTGGTACCGGGCCGCGCAGAAATAATAAATAATTTATTAACGACTGCATTCTGACCAATTGACTTTGGCCTGTGCCGCTTAACACACCAATATCCCTGTCTACTCTACAGTAGATATACAACTACAGGATAGGAGGTCGTCATAGAAATGCATTGATTGAGCTGTTAGCACTAAATCTCTTTTGTATACATATGCGCGCTTGGACTCGATAATAATGTATGACGTAGGTCATCGCCAATCACATTTCTTCCCGGAAATAATTAGCCCCCACACTAGAATGACTGAATAACAGACGTCTTTGGACAGACTTTTTACGGGGAAAAGGGAACCTGATGAGCCAGAAGATGTGCCTACAACCTCGAAGAAAACAAAATTTATGCTACTTCCCAATCACTAAAGACCCACGAACTGCGAAGGAGTGAATTCGTGACTCGTATGTGAATAAACAGAGTTATTCGAGCATGTCTGTGGAACAGGAATATCAGCTTGTAGAGATCGCAAATCACGGCGACTTAAACGTACATTAGAAACAACAACTCTACCGAAGTTCTGGATTAAAGTCATTTCGGAATATCCTGACATCGCTAGGAGTGCGCTGAAAACTGTGCTACAATTTCCAACATCGTGTATTTGTGATGCTAGCTTCTCTCACTCTCCCATCTTGGGACCATCTCGTCTCAACAAAACAAACTCAGGCCTCCCACTGATTCAGCGGGTGAGTTGTATTTTTTCCCTGCACTTAACACGGCGGGGCTAAAAACAAATGCTATTTTATATTTGCTGTATTTTTCTGCCGCACATTGCCGGTGTTCTGACAAAGTTGGCATGCGTGTAACGTTAAAAAGGACCGCGAATGCAGCGATTCCTAAGTACACACTACAAACTTTCTTTAAAGAAAGGAATATTAACTTACGTTTGCCATGTCAGGTGCACACAACAACTGCACGTAGCCCTCTCACTTAACGACTTTGCCGTGTCGTTAAGCATTAATTTACGCCATTTCCGTGTTGCACATGTATGTTTATGATGTAAATAGTTTTTTAGCACCATTGGATAACATTGAGAGTCCAACTGAATATAAAAGAGGGCTTTTTTCACCGCCACAAAAGCTTTGGGAGCAAAATTTTATAAGGTTGCAAAATTTGACAGGACATCGGTCCGTGAAAAAAAGACCCAAATCACACCGTGGTGCAAAAAAGATTGGGGACCCCTGCTTTAACAGGTTCCAGCTCATATCTCATTTCAACCTGAGTTCAAGAACATTAAGCCAGACACTTTATCCAGAATATTTGATTCAGCAAAAACCCCATCCGAACCGAAGCCTGAATCCTGTTTCCTATGTGTAATGTCGTGGGATATTGGTGCCAAAGTAAAAATTAGCTCTCAGGTCTTCAGAGATCCCATTAGAGTGCCTCAAAGAGTAGCTGTATGTGGTGCCTGATTTTCGCGGTCAAGTTATCCACTAGGCCCACACTCTTAAGACCTCTTGTCATCCGGGTATCACCAAAACCGTTTTTGTCATGTCTCAGAGGTTCTAGTGTAAAGTCATGTGCAATGAAGTGACCAAAGATGACAAGGCTTGCTGAGTATGTGCCTCTCGCGAGCCATTAACTTGCAGGCCAGCAGACAATCCAAAACGTGATCACACATATGTATGGATTTTGTAACTGGTTACCCCCTTCCTCTTGTAATACAGTTGTTTTTACAGTAGTCGGCATATTTTCCAAGATGGCACACTTCATCTCATTACCAAAATTACCTTCTGCCAAGGCATTGCGCAAGTCCTCATGCACAACATATTTTGTGTGCATAGCATCCCCACAGATGTGGTTTCTGATAGGGGACCACAGTTTGTTTCTGCTTTCTGGACAGCTTTCTGTAAGATGATAGGAGCCATGGTTAGTCTTTCATCTGGGATTTACCCCCAATCTAATGATCAAGTGGAAAGGCTGAATCAAATTCTTGAGACTGGTGTCCGCTGCCTAGCATCCCAGGACCCCACCACGTGGAGTGAGACGCTTTGGACTGGCTTCTCATCCTTCCATGTTGTGCATGGCTTTCGGCCCTCGCTCTTTCCCTCTCTTGATAATAACTCACCACTTCCCTCAGCACTCACCTTGATTTGTAGATGCCGTCAGACCTGGGAATGAACTTGACAAATTTTGCTTCGTCATTCAGCCATCTACAAGAGCGCTGTGGATGCAAGAGATCTCCTGCCCCGATGTACGCTGTGGGTAGCTGCGCCTGGTTGTCGACGCAACACCTCCTCATGAAGATCCAGTCACGGAAGCACGCTCTTTTGTTCAAATCCCCTTTCCGATCTCTAAAGTCGTTAATCCAGTCTGTGTGTGACTGAAGTTACCCAAGTCTGTGAGAGTCCATTCCACATTCCATGTCAGTCAGCTGTAACCTGCCCATTGTTTTGGCACATGACGACAGAGGACAACTTGGATAAATGTATTTTATTACACAGCCTGTTTTAGGAAAGTGATATAATATTGGCTTAACTGATGCAGGTGGCCATAGTTGCTGTTGATTTCTTATCAAACAACAGAACTGAAATGTCCACTTTAGCAACAATGACTGACAGAATACTAATACATTATTTTGTACTCCAAACATAAACTTAGTTTTATATATGAACAAACCAACATGTGGGTTGGAGTCACTCTTCTTTGTTAATACAATATAATACAATAATACAATATATTTATATGTTCAATAAATAAATGGCATGTCAAAAGGGAGGTGTGCGACTTTCATTCAATTCTAAGTGTGAATGCCTTCATTGCACATACAGCCTAAAGAGTGAAATTGCAGCTCTTTTGCTAATATTGTAACGCACGGAACGAGACTTACACTTCGGGGGAAAAAAAAACAAAGGATATGAGTCTTTTAGGTCCCACTCATTAAAGTTTCAGAAGATAATCAAACACACGTATTTGCTTTCACTGTCCCGGCACTTGCTTGAATGGAGATTGGGCAAGTTAGTGAATTCTGGATGTTTGCTTTTGTCAGCCATCATTTATTTAGCATAAAGTGGCTCTTGTATTCCTCTGTGTACATGAGTTTGGAGGATTTCCTTACAATTGTGGGTGTGTGTGTCTGGGTGTGTGTGGATATGTTTTAATGTTAGATGTGTTAGGGCCTTGGATGCCCCTTGTATACGGTTGCCAACCGACTGACAAAAAAAAAAAAAAAAAAAAAAAAAAAAAAAAAAGGGACACCTGATTGGTAAGGCCTGTCAGCCAGATAAGGCCCTTTAATATTTCCCTTTAATATTTTTTTTGTATGTGAAAAGAGTTTTTTTTAATCAAAATTAATATATTATAATAAATTTACTCAAAAGAAATTATTTAGATACACATTAATACAACAACAATTGTCAGCAATACAAAAAATACGAGAATAAAATTAACATCTGTCATGCTAAATTTAAAACTGTATAATTTAACCCTTAGGGTCATGTGTGCATTAATGTGTGTGCATGCATGTGTTTGCAAACAAAATTGACAGAACACAAAAATACTGTATACTACAATTAGTGAAAATGAAGTAGACATTTTTTTTGAAAATGCATTTTAGTCGAGCTCCAACATTCTTATGATGTCCTCTGTTCTCCTAATGGCAAGCCACAGAACCTCCTTGACCAATGAGATGAGCGGGACTGTCAAATTTCTGTCAGCTCATTGGTCCCCTACATATTTTTGAAAACTACTGTACCAGTATTCGTTCGTGCTACAAATAAAACACTATTTTCGAATTGCAATAAAAGCGTGTCCCTTGTTAGTTTAATTGGGGACACATTCTTTTGGTTTTGAATACCGGATGATTCAGTTTTTCAAGGGACGGTTGGCAACCCTACCCTTATACCTTAGGAATTAGCACTTTAGTGACTTAATTTCAGTACATTCATTCACATGTGATACTTAAAATATTATGGCTAATCGTATTGTGATGCCCCACTGGATGCTTTACTATTGTTAAATGTCACAACTTCAAGGTTTTCCAGAAAAAAATTCTGTGGAAAATGTAAAAAATAATAACTTTAACTGAAGTTAGGTGGAAAAAGTGCCTATATTGCACCACTATATTTTTTGTTGAGACCAAAGTAGTGCAAACATCAGTTTTTTTGGATTTTTTGGATCAAGTGCGGATGCAAAGTGCCAATAAAGCACTTATTTTTTCCTCAGAGTGTATGTGGGTACATAAATCAACAGATAGCGAACAAATCGAGCTCTAAAGAGAAGTCAGACGCTGGGATAAAGTTGAAATGGCTTTACTGTGGTCATCTTTCTCTTGACAAGAGAAGTGATATTTTTTTTGTAAATCTGAAAACAAAACATTGTTTCAATAATGCAATATGAATGTCAAAAAATAAAGCAAAGTATGCACTAGGTGTCAATTTGAATAGCAACTGATAGTACAGCTTGCAAGCAATGAAATAATGAAACCGCATTTTACCACAAATGCAAATAAAACGAAATATACACAGCTCCCATATACTCCACAATGTTCATGAATATACTGTGTAACAAAGGAAGGATATAACTTACCAGTGATGCTTCTAAAACACACAAACAACGTAGTGAGAGGGTAAGAACTGCCTGCAGCTCGTCCATTTAGCGCTCTCTTTTCACAATGACATTGCGTCGACTAATGATTATGTCTGCAGAATGTGCTGGAACTACCGTCATTTCCCGAATATAAGGCGATCCCGTGTATAACGCGCACCCTAAATTTACTTGTAAAATCTAGGGAAAATTATTGTACCTGTGTATTACGCGCACCCTAATTTTAGCACCAATAAATAGAAGAATACAAGAAAACAGAGCTTGTGTACAGATACAGAAATGTCATTTTACTGACTGCTGAAACACGGCACAAGCATAGCACATTGGTGGGTCAAAGCATTACCGTAAACTGACAATTTGTACGATAATAATATGATCTGATAACTTCTTGAACTTACCAGAATCCAGGAGAAAACAAAACAGATGTGACTTTCCTTATAAAGGCTGCTGTATAACTTGCTCGTTTCATCATGATGAATAAATGTTTCCTCCATGGATTGATACGGTAAAATAACAGTGAGAACGTAAGCCGGAAATCCAAGAGAGCTCATCGCTGTCGACATGACAGTAACAATAGGAAGTATTGTTATTTGGGTTTGAGTTTCCTGAGGGACAGATATAGTTGACGGACACAGGAAGTCTATGTTGTTACGTTTGTTATGGTCCGAGTTGCGGAGCTGCAATAAACGTCGACTCAAATGAGTTCAAGAAACTAAATTCTGTACTTTAT
This sequence comes from Corythoichthys intestinalis, assembly GCF_030265065.1. Taxonomy (NCBI): domain Eukaryota; kingdom Metazoa; phylum Chordata; class Actinopteri; order Syngnathiformes; family Syngnathidae; genus Corythoichthys; species Corythoichthys intestinalis. Next base: position 47,816,382 of record NC_080399.1, read on the forward strand.
GAAGAGTGAAAAAAGCAGAATTTAACACAGACAAAATCATTCGGCCGATCAGAGTGAAGTATTACCGAAACAAAATGGTGACGTCACGTACCATAATGGTCGGCAACGGATCGCCGCATACGTTTCTTCAACACAACATGTCCGCGTCAATTAAAAAAAAAATCAGTTTATATATATATATATATAAGTGCGCGTTATATTCGGGAAATTACGGTAATTACACCTAGGCACCAGCAGGGGCCGAAATACACCAGAAACACAGGCAGGCAAATAAGGGGACATGACAGCTTTGCCATATGCATATTGTTCCAAAACCGATAATAGGAAAAAGATGTTGATATTATCCGATATCATTTTAAAATGCTTTTATTGGTGGATATTATCGGATACCCAACAATATCGGACGATACCCGATACCCAACTCTGATACATAAATACATACAAAAACTGATTTAATTTTGCTTCTTGTATTTTCAGGGCCAATATTATGTTGAATTGGAGGTTTAAATGAGAATGACCGGAGTCCCCCTGGACAGTAATTGACTTGGCAGGTAAGCTCTCACTCTTTGAAAACATTTTGTAAATTTGAAAACATACTTTGTCATAATATGTACACTTTGGGGCTGTTTACATGGTGACGCTGCAACATCAAGACATAACGACTGTGTTGCGGAATGGCTTCGCCTTTACATGGTGATGGTGAATACACAAACTTTTTAGCCTGGCCTCTCAAGCGGAACGATTCGATTGGGGGCTTGCTCCTCAACCATTTAAATGGAACACTCTTGCTCCGATGACGTCAGCATTCGCACGCATCACTTTGGGCATGCACAATCATTGCTACTAAACATCCAAAACAGCAAACATGGCGGAACATCGGCTTTAATTTACAGTTTTTATAATATTTTTAATTTAAATGTATTTCATTGTTCACATTTGGTTGCCTTCTGGAGAAAAAGAAAAAAAATCGTACACACCATTGCTTTGAGTGAGCGGGTGTGTTGTCTTCCGGGCTTAGGAGGTTGTTGTCAAGGAAGTGCATCATTGACTGTGGCCTTGTAAAACTGCAGTGTTCCCTAGGGCCTGGCATGAATACTACATTATTTTCTCGCGAAATTGCAACATCGTTCGAATGGAGACGGAACCATGTAAAATGAAAACATGAAATATGTCGTATTCTCGAAGCGTCACCATGTAAACGGCCCCAAAGTTTCACAGTCTGGCTGGCATTCAGAAAAAGACCAGCTTTACAAACTCAAGAACGCGAAGTATGGCTTTGGTTAGATTTACTCAAATCTACAATATTTAATTGGAATGTATTTATTTATTTTAAACAAATATTGAAATGGTTTCATTTTCTTCGTGAAGCACTTTCAGTCAGCAGCTCACCTTGACACAACAGGACAGCTGAAAAGACCTGTTACTTTTCCCCTCCTTTTTTCATTAAACAAATCTTAAATTGTCGCTGTTTATCTTTACTTTATCTTCATAAGAAAGAATATTCATCAAAATCCTGATGACAACATTCATATTACTTGCCATGATGTGTCGCGTGCTCACAGCTGCATAAAATCGCTGATTCGCAAATTTGACTGTCAATCAGAGATTCTTTTTCAGACATAAAATCCAATCATCATAGAAAATCCAAGAGTGTGTCAGCGTGGGTCTGACGAAACTCTTTAAGCATCCATGTTGGAATCACATATTGCCTGTACATTGTTTCCTACTAATGAAATACAGTAATGGAAAAGTTATATTTCATTTTAGAATTGTAATTATGTAGGTGTGGAAGCCAGAAGGTGGGGGGGGGGGGGGGGGCAAACATACATGCAGTGGAGTGTCAACATCATATCATTGCAGCATCTTGGTCAACAGGGACATGTACTCAAGGTGACATTTTTGAGATTAGTTATACTTAAACATCACTGCTTTTTGTAGATGATGTAGTGTTGTTGGCTTCATCGGGCCGTGACCTTCAGCTTTTACTGGAGCGGTTCGGTTTGAGAGTGAAGCGGTCGGGATAAGAATAAGCACCTCTAAATCCGGGACTTTGGTCCTCAGTCGGAAAAAGGTGGGATGCCCTCTCCTGGTCAGGGATGAGGTCCTTCCCTAAGTGGAGGAGTTCAAGTATCTCGGGCTCATGTTCAAGAGTGACGAACAAATGGAACAGGAGATCGACAGGCAGATCGGTGCTGCGTCTGCAGTGATGCGGACTCTGCATCGGTCCGTCGTGGTAAAGAGGAAGCTCTAAGTTCCTACCCTCACCTACGGTCACAAACTGTTGGTCGTGACCGAAAGAACAAGATCCCGGATACAAGCGGCCGAAATGAGTTTTCTCCGATGGGTGTCCGGGCTCTCCCTTTGAGATAAGGTCAGAAGCTCGGTCATCCAGGAGGGCCTCGGAGGACAGCCGCTGCTCCTCCACATCAAGAGGAGCCAGATGAGGTGGCGCTGGCATCGGATTAGGATGCCTCCTGTACGTCTCCCTGGTAAGGTGTTACGGGCACGTCCCACGGGGAGGAGACTGTGGGGCCGATCCAGGACACGCTGGGGAGACTCCGTCTCCCGGCTGGCCTGGGAACGCCTTGGAGTCCCCCAAGAAGGGCTGGCTAAAGTGGCTAGGGAGAGGGAAGTCTTCCCTTCTGAAGCTGCTGCCCCCGTGACCCGACCTCAGATAAGCGGTATAAAATGGATGAATGGATGGATGGATGGATGGTTATATTAAACATTAAAGTGGTTTGCAAATACCTTTTCCACATTTTGTTGTCTGATATCGGGTGTATTACATTTATAGTTCACAAAGCTCCAACGGGTACTATTTGTTGTTCACAGCACTTTTTCTTTGGCAGTATCAAATATATTATTGGTGTTGACTTCCATTTTTGTAGGACCTTTTAATTTCGACCTGATGAAACCTACAGGACTAGGTTGCATCTTTTCATCATTCGACTGCTTTCAAACTTAGCTAAGCATTTGGCACCTCCACAGCAATATGCAACAATATTCTAGCAGTAGGATATGCCCCCAATCTCCCCCAACAACACACACACTACACTCCGTCTGAAAATATTCACATTGGACTTGATCTAACACCGACAGTGATCTCTGATGCGGATTTTATTACCAATGTGTGCCTTTTTTTTTTTTTTTTTTTTTTTTTTTTAATGATCACCTCACTTCACCTGTCTGTGCAATTGCCTGTAGGTTGTTGGCACAATTTATACAGTACCTATGCCAAATGTAGTGTATATGCCAAATGTAGTATATATATGCACAAATACTAATGATTGTCTCTTTGTCTTTAAGACCTCGATTCAATTATGCTGCTTTCCCTAAATTTCACTGGCATGGTATAAGTGTGTTTAAAGGCATGATCTTCAATTGGTTTTGTAACTATGGGGCCGTTTACATGGTGACGCGCCGAGAATACGACAGAGCTCATGCTTGCATGTACCGTATTTTTCGGACTATAAGTCACACCTGAGTATAAGTCGCACCAGCCATAAAATCCCCAACGAAGAGGAAAAAAACATATATGTTGCACTGGAGTATAGGTTGCATTTTTGGTGGAAATTTACTTGATAAAATCCAACACATAGAACAGATATGTCATCTTGAAAGGCAATTTAAAATAAAAATACAATAGAGAACAACATGCTGAATTAGTGTACAGTATGATAATGTTACATGATGCATGAACAACGAATGTACGAATGTTCAAATGTACGAATGTTAACGTAACATAGCTATTAAGAGTTATTCAGATAACTATTGCAAAAATAACATGCAAACAATTTTACCAAACCATCGTTGTCACTTCAAAACACCAAAATAACATGTGAAATGATATAATGATCAGGGCTGTCAGACGATTAAAGGTTTTAATCGCGTTAATCACAGCTCAAAAATTAATTAATTGTAATTAATTGCAATTTAAACCATCTCTAAAATATGCCATATTTTTGTGTAAATTATTGTTTGAATGGAAAAATAAGACACAAGACGGATATATACATTCAACATACTGGACTGTATTTGTTTATTATAACAATAAATCCACAATATGGCATTAAAATTATTAACATTCTTTCTGTTAAAAAGATCCACGAATAGAAAGATTTGTAATTCTTAAAAGATAAATGTTAGTACAAGTTATACTAATTTATATTAAAACCCATCTTAATGTTTTCGTTTTAATAAAATTTTTAAAATTTTCAATCAAAAAATAAACTAGTAAACGGCTCCCTGCCGTTCTTCCACAGTGTCTTTAACTACATAAGGTAGTGATTGAAAAACACCACAAGGTGTCAATGGCGAGTTTTAAATTACTTAGAAATCGAGCCAATGATTGTGTTTTGTCCCTCGAATGACGCCATAGTTCTCTTACTGTTCCATCACGGTCATTTGAGTGCTGGCTTCACAACTTATGAGACCTCTGACAGTTTGTATATTGTGACTAAATACAGTGCCCTCCATAATTATTGGCACCCCTGGTTAAGATGTGTTTTTTAGCTTCTAATATATATATATTTTTTTTAATTCAAATATATGGGACCTTAATGGAAAAAAAAAGAAAAATCCAACCTTCAATACAAGTGCATTTATTCAGTGGGGAAAAAATCCCACATAAAGAAATAATTATTTGACATCAAATAATGTTGATGCCTGGGACCATGTGCTTTGGTCAGATGAGACCAAGATTGAGCTTTTTGGCAACAAACACTCTAAGTGGGTCTGGCGTGCCACGAAAGATGCACATGCTGAAAAGCACCTCATACCCACAGTGAAGTATGGGGGTGGGTCAGTGATGCTGTGGGGCTGTTTTCCTTCCAAAGACCCTGGGAACCTTGTTAGGGTGCATGACATCATGAATGCTTTAAAATACCAGGACATTTTAAATCAAAATCTGTTGCCCTCTGCCCGAAAGCTGAAGATGGGTCGTCACTGGGTCTTTCAGCAAGACAATGACCCTAAACATATGGCCAAATCTACACAGAAATGGTTCACCAGACACAAAATCAAGCTCCTCCCATGGCCATCTCAGTCCCCAGACCTTGTTTTGATGGCAAAAGAGGGTTGTACAAAGTATTAACACCATTATTTGATGTCAAATAATTATTTCTTTATGTGGGATTTTTTCCCCCACTGAATAAATGCACTTGTATTGAAGGTTGGATTTTTCTCTTTTTTTCCATTAAGGTCCCATATTATTTGAATTTAAAAAAATATATATATGTATTAGAAGCTAAAAAACACATCTTAACTAGGGGTGCCAATAATTATGGAGGGCACTGTATTGCCATCCAGTGTATTTGTTGAACTAAACAAAATGTTTGAATAGAGTTTGACCAAAGTCTGAGTAAGTTTTATGTGTATTTTGCATAGCTATTTTGATTGGGAATGCCAGTCCTCTTTGCACTGTTGTTTAACTTTGTGAGAATAGGGCCTCATTAATACAGATTGAAGCCCTTTTTTTTTTTTTTTTTTTTTGTGAACATTATTTTGTTTGTGAGAAAGGAATATTATTTTTGTTGTGCTTTCACTAAATGATACTTATGTTTGTTGTGAAAAAGTTGCCGAAGCTTATGCCAATAAACGGTGCGGTCCAATGAACGCCTGTGTCCACCTGCCTTTTGTAATATTCTGATATAGAGTTGTCCGAGGCACCCTGAAGTGCACGTGGCGCCAATGTTGTTTACGCACATGATGCAGGAGTGAGTTAGAATTACAGCTTGCCGAGAGCCGTAAGCTGTGTTAATGTTGAAGCTGAATTTGCTAATAAAGAAACAAAGTGCTAGTACGTCGCATGTGGTATACCTTTGTTAAGAAAAAGCACAAAACAAGACACCTTTCTCTGCCTTTTAGCTCTGAATGAGCAAAAAACGCCCTCATTGTAATATGTTTGAGGCAATGCATGAGTGGGTCAATCTGTGCATGTGTTAAATGTGTCAAATATTTTAACGTGATTGATTTAAGAAATTAATTACCACCAGTCAACACGATAAATTTGACAGCACTAATGATAATATGTTAATAATTTCGCATATAAGTTGTTCCAGAGTATAAATCTCACCCCTAGCTAAACTATGAAAAAAAAAACTGCGACTTATAGTCCGAAAAATACGGTATATGGTTCTCTTGGTTCCGCCTCCATTAAAACGATGTCGCAATTCCACGTGAAAACGATGTAGTATTCATGTAAGGCCTTAGGGGGCAGTGCAGTTTTTCAAAGCGACAGCCAATGATGCACTTCCTTGACAACAACTTACACAGCCCGGGAGACAACATACCCGTCCACTCAAAGCAATGGCACCCACACGTTTTTTTTTCTTTTTTCTTCTGCTTCAAAAAGCAGAAAAACATGAACGTAAAATATGTATATTTAAATTGAAAACATTACAAAAACAGTACATTAAAGCTGATGTTCCCCCATGTTTTCTGTTATAAATGTTTAGTAGCAGTGACTGCGCATGCCCAAAGTGATGTGTGCGAGTGCTGACGTCATCGGAACAAGAATGTTCCATTCATATGGTTGCGGCGCAATCCCCGCATTCAAATTGTTCCGCTTTGGAGGCCTGAATCAAACGTTTGCGTCTTTTCCTTCCGTTTTTGCTGTCACCGTGTAAAGGCGAGGCCATTCATTTGTTGCGTCTTGGTGTCGCAGCGTCACCATGTAAACGACCCCTAAGAGTCTATACAATTAATCAAGCATGCACATTATGAAACTTGAAAGGAATGCAGGCATGTAAAATGAACAAAACATGAAAAGGTTTGGGCACCCTGGGTATGTCCTTATTTTTGCATGCCACCATATTGCCTGCCTCTACCATAAGTTTAGTATACGAATAGGCCCCACTTTGAATGATCAAAGACAAGTGTGATATGGTATGAAAGGGTGGATACATGTTTCCTTCAATATACAGGGAAAATACATTCGGTGTCAATTGTTTCAAGAAATAAAGAAAACAGTTATAAACTCATAGGCAAGATTTTGCATTTTTTTTAAAGTATATTCTTTATAATGGGGGCCTTTAAACCGAAGCAAATAATATTCAACAGTAATACCACTCTGAGCCACAGTAAAGACTGATGCTTGAACAGATCTCTGGAGACTGCTCTTACAGCTTCAAAAGTATGAGCTGACCTCACTTTGCTGATGCATATTTAAATTACAGTCAAAAACATAGAAAAACACTGAAGCGAATGTCAAGTGTGAAGCTGAACAAACCAGAAAAAAAGTGTGTTGTAAATTCAGCTCTTATACTTTATTCAACTCAAACCCAGTCTATTCTACATAAGAGTAATGTTACTAAAATGGGATAGATCCAGGGGTGAAAGTGGTCCGTAACGGTCCGGAATGCCGTTCTGGTAAGGGATTCGGCGCCGGAATGGGGCGGAACAGTGCTTCGATCCAGAAAATTTGATGGCAACTGTCAAAACCCCATGCTGAAAACAACCTGCCTGGCTGCCACACAGGCACAGGTAAAGGACACAGGAGGCACAAGAGGAAAACAATCGACTAACGTCAGATTTACATACACAAGTGTTATAAGAACAAGCGTAATAAAGGGCTTGTGTGGCGTCATCCGTTTCCACCGATTTTTTAATTATTATTTATTCCACGGATGGCACGGAGCTCTCCATGGCTGCTGTCGAGATCAGGTACGAGCAGTCGCGTCGATGTGCGGATGGACTCAATTGTCCGTTCAATTGGCTGATATAATGACATGTAATCAGCATAGATAGATAGCTCTGATAAGTTCAAATAAATGTTTTCTGGAACAGCAACAAAAAGAAAAAATAAACAAGCCTATTGAATTAATGCGATAAAAATGGTCAATGCAGCAGAAAATTGATCAGATCTTTAAGAGAAAGGAAAGAGTTGAAGAGGCTTATTTTTATTATTTTGTTTGTTTGATGGGGAGGTTCAGAACATCATATTAAATGTCAATGTGCACTTTTATTCATGTTAGGCTACTTATTTATTTCCCAATAATTAGTCATGGTTTGTGTGATGTTCAAAATATATTCCATTTCACTGTACATAATGTAAGTTTTAATGTACATCCTATGTAGTCAAAATTGAGCTTTTGCATTTAGATGAGGGAACATAAAAAGCAGACTGAGGTTGGTTTTTGTTAAGTGTTATTTTGCAAATCAATGAAAAATACAACTTTGAATGGAAATTAATTTTTCGTGTTTGCCTCGTGATAGTATGTGTAATGTAGTAGCCTAATGCATGTGTAAAACCATTTTATTTGTGTGTATGTATGAAAGGTATAAATGTGCCAAAAGGAGTTTTCTCTGCATTTCAGTGGTTTAAGGAGGTTCAACCACACCCCCCACCCTCCCCCATCTGGTAGCGAGCTTCATGTCAGGGAGTTCTGGCAAGAAACTCAAGCAACTTTCACCCCTGATAGATCAGCTATGTGGTGGCAAAACAGAGATGCTATGTCACCCATTAATGATAGCTTTTTAATCAAGATTTGTATTGTATCAAATATAAATAATAGTTTGAGCCGATACTATACACTTAAGCCTAAGTTATACTCCCGCATTGCGGTGACGGCGTAGCGACTACGGCGTCATTCGACATTCGATAGTTCTGCGGTGAGGGAACGCGTTGCTCTGTAATTCACCGCCAAGCCACTAGAGGGATGTGGCGTTATGTTTGTACAGTTTTGGGGCATGCTTGTTTACTTCCGCTAGTCAGAGAAAAAATAAACATTCTAAGATGGAACTCTTGAAAGTAAATATTCTGCTCATCAACACTGAATAAATATGGAACATACAAATGTTGACGGGCAGGCGACGCAGAAGACGGTTTCGAGGCGGTCTGGCCGACTTTTGATGCCACACAGAGAGTTTTAGACTCGGGTGGAGAGAGCTAGCTGTGGCGGCTAGCTTCAAACTGGCGTCGAGCACTGCGTTCAAGGTCTGCAAAGCCCTCCAGCCTGATTTGTTTGCCGTGTCCTACAACCAGCCAGTGGGAAGCCATAGCAGATTTCTGGCGTCTAGGGAATTTCCCAAACTGCGTTGGGAGGCTTGATTTTAAGGTTATCATAAAAAGCACCGAGGCCCTCTCAATCAGTGATGATGTATTGTGTGTGTGAACTGTCTGTTATTGAAAATTAAAGATCAAAACAACTCTTTTGACACCAAATCTGTGCTTTATTCTTCATATACTTGAAACATATGTACACAGTAAATGATGAAGTGCACCAACCAAAAATACGACATAAAGTGATAAAAAGTTGGCAGTTTTTGGCCGACTGGGTCACCGCTTCGTGTGGCCACTCGATTCCGACCACCCACGTCTCGGTGGTTCTTCCATTTATTTATTTTTTCAATCGCCGACCTTGCCATTTGGCAATCACAATAATAATTTCTTGACGAGACTTGCTCTTCGATGATACTCCCGTCGGGTTGGTCCATTTTTGCGTGTAGAAAACAATGTTTGATTCTATTGTACAATGGCGGTGTTTTCGCGGTAAACCGGAAACAACAGTCTGAGCGGACCAATCACAGTCCGTTTTCGCTACGTCATACGCGTCTACGCGACGCGAAGGTTACAAAAATCGAGAGGTGCGCGTCAGGCTACGGCGTAGGGTCGTAACTCGATTCTTCCTTGACGGCGTAGGTCTGACGCGGAAGTATAACTCAGGCTTTACCATTTGGTTTGCATTGCTGATTTATCAAAATATAAAGGTTGTTTTTGGGACCCCAAGTTGCAATCCCCTCTCGCATTAGGCTGGACCTAAAGAAGTTGATAACCCTACTTGACAGAGAATCATCACATATGTGTGACCACAGTATTATATCTAATGAACCACACATCCTCACTGGGTCGCGTGGGTGCCGGCGCCAATCCTAGCGAACAATGGGCAGCAGGCAGGGTACACCCTGAGCTGGTTGCCAGCCAGTCGCAGGAAACATACAAACAACCAATCACATACAAGCTCACTCACACTTACGGACAATTTGGAGTGTTCAATCAGCCTATCGTGCATGTTTTTGGGATGTGGGAGGAAGCCGGAGTACCCTGAGAAAACCCACTCTGGGATGGGGAGAACATGCAATCTCCACAGTGAAGGCCTGGACCCGTTTTGACGCAAATTCACTTTGATGATATTAATTATGGGTTAGGGTTAGCTTGGGCCTAGCTAGCTTGGCTCCAGCACCCCTGCAACCCTTGTGAGGACAAGTGGCTCCGAAGATTCATGAATGGATGTCTAAATAAATGTTTCTAATGTATGTCCCATGGGCTGGAACCGGCCCACCAGCAGCTCGAATCCAATAATACCCCTCTTCTCCTGTTTTCTGCTTCTACACAGTGTTTCCCAATCGTGCACCATGAGCAGCATCAAAGCACCAATGAAAAACTAGTTCTCAAATTCGGTCATAACGTAGAGGATATTGAACAAAATGTAGTAAAGTGCCAAAAAAGTGGAAAATACACTGCCAATGTCCAACGGGAACAACAAATCTTTGAAATCCATTAATATGGCGGAACTAAAGACTGACAAGAATGACATCCGGCGAAAAACGAGTGGAAGCAGAAGTCATTTTTTTTACAAAAGATTTATTTTACTATTTTTACATGGCAATTATTGCTGTGTTTAATACTCCTTTTGAAATACTTTTAATGCATTGGAAAAAACAAACTTTCCCTGCAGATTAAAATTTTATAGAAACCATTTTTGTTCAGTCGTGTTCATGTCAGTTGTCTTTTAAAATGTCACACAAAATCACAGCATAAACTGAGTTCGTGTATTACACAACAACCAAAATTGAAGATTCAATTAATCATGATCTAGATTTTTGCCATAATCGCACAGCCCAATTTGTGTAAACTTTGCTTTAATGTTCTGAAAGACTTCACAGATGAGTGATAGATTTAGCAAGATTTTAGGTCTATTGTCACCACTTTTAAATATTGACAAGCGATGCTGTAGGTTTGACAGCAGCTACAAACAGTGCCCTATTTAAAGAATGATTTGCCCCATTTTAACACAAGTGAAATCCAATATTGTGGCTCAAGTCATGAGTAATGCAACAGCTATTGAAAAAAAAAAGATCCAGTGAGAACTTATGCTCAGTACCTTCAATCACACATACAGCATTTATGCCACTCAATGGTAAAGAGGGTGAATGTGGTATCACTCCCACGCTGGAATCCATGAAGCACTAGTTTTATATGCGGAAGATTGCAGGCATGATCACCAAGTGACCCATTGTGATCTATATCGCATTAATTTCTTCCTCTCTGTCCTCACTATTTTGCGCTGTAGAACACATGGTGACCTTCGACTGTGATACATTGCACACTTTCTTTAATGCATTTCTTCCATCATCATCCCTGCTGTTTACCATGCAGAATGAAAGCAGTAAGTCACTTTTCACCATGTAATAAGTAACTTCAGCTTCGATTGATTTTCCACACCTCCTTGTTTTTTTTCTTTCCCAAAGTGAACGTAACCAAATTAATTAGAGGACTGTGAAAAACTGAAAGAGAAAATACTTTACACCTATTGCAAAGCGATGGCATTACCAGAACTTGAACACTTATGAATATGTATTAAGAATGTCAAATTATCTGACCGGAAAGCAAAAAATTTGACTCGGTCAGAAATCACTGATCAAAAACTTTTCAAAACGGTGGAACAGGGAGGGAAGGATCTTTTTCCCCCCCTAGACTTAAAACAGATAAAAGATTTTTTAAATTTACATTGGGATTTCATGCATAATCACACCTCCAGAGTATTGTCTCAATCCAATAGTTTTTTAGGGGAAGAAAAACATTTCATCATGGTCTTGTCTGTCATGGACCCGGCACAGGAGGACCACAAATGTGTCGCATTTTAAACATTTTATTGAAGAGAACAGCAAGGCAGGTGGAAAATCGGCAGCAGTACTGATAAGGGCGAGGCAGGATTCAGGGTTCCAAAAACAGAAGGCAGGTGGAGCTACCGGGGCATGTCTAGATTCAGCGACAAGTTAGATTTAGAGCTAGACAGGCAGGTCACACGCAGGTTTCACAGACAGTCCGACAGAGAGGAACTGAAAACCGGGCTTTAAATGCACAGGTTAATTGTAGAGTGAAGCCATTCTATTGGCTGGGCAATGAGGAGGTGGATTGAGAACAGGGGGGATCATTGAAGGCAATCAGGTTGTGTAGCAGCAGGGACAGAGGCCATGACACTTGTCTACCTTATTACATTGATTGTTTAAAGCAAAATAACAACAACAACAACAACAAAAAATACATAAAAGAAAAAACACTCAACGCCTCACTACATGAAAGAATAAACTAGACACTGGTTCATTTGTCTTCACCAGTTACACTTTCCAATGTTCACATTTCTGCTCATTTAGGCCATTTTTTCAGTGCTGATGGATAGAGAAACTGACAATTGACAATCTTACTTAAATTGATTACTTACTTACAGTTAAGATGTGTAATGTTTTTATCATCCATGATAAAATGAGAATCCAATGAAATCCCTTTGATTATCTCAATGCGCTTCATGTCAGTTTATTAAAATGTATATGGCGGAAAACACAGACAGGACTGAAAAAGCAGTTTCTTCTCTTGCACTCCTCTTTAAAAGAAACTGCTGTATTTTAAACCAAAGCAACTGTTGTGTATGATAGAATAATATGTCTACAGTGGGGCAAATAAGTATTTAGTCAACCACTAATTGTGCAAGTTATCCCACTTGAAAATATTAGAGAGGCCTGTAATTGTCAACATGGATAAACCTCAACAATGAGAGACTTGATTTGATTTTTAAAGAATTTATTTGCAAATCATGGTGGAAAATAAGTATTTGGTCAATACCAAAAGTTCATCTCAATACTTTGTTATGTATTCTTTGTTGGCAACAAGGGAGGCCAATCAAAATCAAACAATGTGATTTTCAGTTTGTTTTTTGTTTTTTTTCCACATTCTGTCTCTCATGGTTGAGGTTTACAATTGTTGACAATTACAGGCCTCTCTAATCTTTTCAAGTAGGAGAAATTGCACAATTGGTGGTTGACTTAATACTTATTTGCACCACCATATATGCTGCAATAGCAGATTCATGGCGCTTCAAGCCCCCAAACTATTTTTAATTTGTCTGTTTCACCCTGGAAACCCCCGTTTACAGACGTCGCGCAACCCCTTTTGTTTCAACCCAGCCATAAAACGAAGGTAATTAATTTATTATTCAAAACTTTGTCATTTTTAGCTTAGAATCATTAATTGATGTCTAATATTTCGTTTAAAAATAAAACAACTTAAAAAAAATCACTCGCATATTTTAAACTTTTAAACAAATTACGTCACAGTAAAAAATTTGGCATCTGTAAATAAGTCACGGACATCTACCTCATAACTATCGCTTAATTGTATTTTTTTTGTTACTTTTGCATTTCCCCCAATATTTAAGAGGATAAATAATCGATCCAAACAAAAAAAATTGAAAAAAAAAAAGTTTTAAAGGGTAAATATATGAAAAGGAACATCTGAAGCACTCCTTGATGTCTGCAATTTCTCCATCTCGACCCTTGTTATATTATCACCCATAAAATCGCCAAAACTTGCAGCTGTGGCCATTCACGGAGCCCTGTGTCTTGACACTCAGTGATACATGCTACATGGAGTTTTTTTGGAAACAAGGTAAGTACGCGATAATATCTCGTTAAAGTCATGGCGTCTGTAATTCCGCTCTCGCGTGCTCTCACCTCCAGATAGGGTTTTGCTGTTTAAAAAACTTTTTTATTTTATTTTTTTCAAAAATGCCCTCCTGTTCAAAAATTTTCTTCCCCCAGAAAATTGAGATTTTAAGCTTTCCAAAGATGTATCACACATGGATATTGAACAATTTTGAAATTTGGCCAAATTGGGGTTTTCAGAGCGGAACTTCAAGTCACCTGAGTGTTTTCCGCCATATGACATGGAAAATTAAATCTTAAATAACATTATTATTATTATAGAATTGAAATATTATATTGAGACCATTCAACTACATACAACGATTGAGCATAGCGCGGATGACAAAAAAATGTATCTTTAAATCTGCCGTTTAGCTCCTCCTGTCATTATAGCGCTCCAGCACCTCTATTTTAGTAATGACGTCACTAGGGGAAATATTTAGCACTGAGCACCATGGTGGAAGAAGCATTTTTCACCGAATCTGATTCAAGTGTGGATTTTTTCTACGCAGAATTTTTTTTTAGCTCCTTTTCACTAGACACCACACCGGAAGAGCTAGCATACCAGCACCGCTCCAGTCGGCTAGAATGCTTGCTAAGCTAAACGGTGTGGATGTCCCACTCCCTGTTTGCCTGTAGGCCAACACGGCCTTTTTGTACGTGGAGGTGACTGGGGAGAGTTTAAAGTTAAATGTCTGCCAGACGCCACGCCAGCCAACAAGCGAGCGTTCTGGTGTACCGTTATTGCTCAAGCTGGCCCAATTGTCTGACAATGAGAGGTTGTAGTGCAGTCTCAAGTTTAAAAAAAACACCCCACAACTATTGATTTTTTTTTTTTGTTAGGTCTAATTGTTTAACTACAAATTTAGTTCATGTTCTTGTTTTTTAGGTTTTGAATTTATAAGTCCAAGTTCTTCCAAACAGCTTTCTACTGACATCTCAAAGCAAATTTGTCTTTTTTATCTTTTTGATTTCTGTTGATTTTAATCTCCAATCATAAAGGTTTTACAGCATTAATAATGTAATTTAAAATTTTTGATGGAAAAATCAGCTTCTTCATTTAACTTTATTTTATACTGTAATTTTAAGATATGTATTATGTGTGTAAAAAAAAACTTGATATGTACAGTATATGTATAATATCTTCACATATAGGGCATGTGTCTTCCTCTTGCTTCTTTTCTATTATGTAAAGCATTTTGTTATGCATTTTTTAATGCATGAAAAGTACTTTGGAATGTTATGTTTGGTTTGATTGATTGATTGATTGATTGATTGATCGACTGATCGGTCGGTATGTTAGTCGATTGATTGGAGTATTCCAATATGTCCCTGAAAAAGCAAACTTAAATTTGGCAAATTGTGCAAAATGTTCAGTGCTTCCCTAGTGTTTGCTGCTCTGTTTCCATCACAATCAGATATACTCCATAAGAGAGTCACTGTCATTGTGAGAAATGAAATGACACTAAAACACCAGATCTACAATAATTGCTGTTTATTTGTACTGAAACTAAGTGTTCAAAAATGCATTTGACCTGTATGTCATCTAAAAAGTGTTTTATTGTGTTTTATTTCATTCCAGTTGCCCCCATCCTCTCTTCTGCAAGTGGAAGACCAGTCAATGAATTATGAATGTTAAACAAAATGACCTCCTCTCAGCAGCAGATGATGCGAGGTCCTAGGTGGAACCGGGCCTTGTCCAACCCTCTGTTTGTGCTACTCCTGGCCTTACAGCTTCTGGTAGTTGCGGGTCTGGTGCGTGCTCAAACATGCCCATCCGTCTGCTCCTGTAGTAATCAGTTCAGCAAAGTCATCTGCACACGGAGGGGCTTACGAGAGGTCCCTGATGGTATTTCTACTAACACACGCTACCTAAATCTCCAAGAAAATCTCATCCAGGTCATTAAAGTGGACAGCTTCAAGCACCTAAGACATTTGGAGATCCTGCAGCTGAGTAAAAACCACATACGCAAAATTGAGCTTGGGGCCTTCAATGGACTTGCAAGCCTCAATACCCTGGAGCTTTTTGATAACCGCCTCACCACAATCCCAAATGGGGCATTTGAATACCTCTCCAAACTAAAGGAGTTATGGTTGAGGAATAATCCCATAGAGAGCATTCCCTCCTATGCTTTCAACAGGGTGCCCTCATTACGAAGACTGGACCTTGGGGAGCTTAAAAGGCTATCCTACATATCCGAGGGAGCCTTCGAAGGGCTGAGCAATCTTCGCTACTTAAATCTGGGAATGTGCAATTTGAAGGAAATTCCCAACCTTATTCCCCTTGTGAAGCTGGATGAACTGGAGATGTCAGGAAACCAGCTGTCTGTTGTCCGGCCTGGCTCATTTAAGGGGCTCATTCATCTTCAGAAGCTATGGATGATGCATGCTCAGATCCAGACTATTGAGAGAAACTCATTTGATGATCTCCAGTCACTAGTGGAGCTTAATTTAGCGCACAACAACCTGACTCTCTTGCCCCATGATCTATTCACACCTTTGCATCATCTTGAGAGGGTGCACCTGCACCACAACCCTTGGAATTGTAACTGTGACATTCTCTGGCTGAGTTGGTGGCTTAAGGAGATGGTACCAGCAAATACCAGCTGCTGCGCCCGTTGCAGCACCCCAATTCACCACAAAGGACGCTACATTGGAGAACTTGACCAAAACTACTTTCACTGTTATGCTCCCGTTATTGTGGAGCCCCCAGCTGACTTAAATGTGACAGAGGGGAGCGCTGCAGAGCTGAAATGTCGAGCCAGCTCTTTGACTTCTGTGAGCTGGATTACACCCAATGGTTCCATCATGACACATGGTGCTTACAAGATCAGAATCTCAGTGCTAAATGATGGCACTCTAAACTTTACCAATGTTACATTGCAAGACACAGGTACATATACATGTATGGTCAGTAATTCAGCAGGTAACACAACAGCGTCTGCAACACTGAACGTGTCTTCAACTGAGAACAGCAGCTTCAGCTATTTCACCACAGTAACTGTAGAGACGATAGAAACACCACATAATGAAGGCTTTACCACAATTGTGCAACAAAAGGTAGGCTCCACTCCCTCAGCTCATACATGGAAGTCTGCATCACCTATTTCCACAACTACCACCACAGTGCAGACCCCTCTCTCTACTCGAGCCACGGAGAAGGCTTACACAATCCCTGTCACTGAATTTGGTGGGGAAGGCTCTTTAAATGGCTTGGATGAGGTCATGAAGACAACCAAGATTATAATTGGATGTTTCGTTGCAATCACACTCATGGCAGCTGTCATGTTGATCATCTTTTACAAGATGCGGAAACAACACCACCAGCAGAACCACCATGCGCCCACACGCACCATTGAGATCATTAACGTGGATGAGGACTGCGTAACAGGAGGACCAGGCATGGAGGGTCACCTGACTTTGCCTCCTCTTGAACATGAGCACCTTAATCATTATAACACATATAAATCGGCATACAACCATGCCTCAACTATCAACTCCATACACAGCTCAGCGCATGAACCTTTGTTAATCCGGGCAAATTCAAAAGACAATGTACAAGAGACCCAAATCTAAGCTTTCTTTTCGTAGAGAATGGCGTTAGAGCAAGACTCAAACATGAATGAACCACAGTGTGTTTGGCATATCAGAGATTGGTGACTTCATTTAAGGACATTGGTAACTAAGGATTTGTCTGTTCCAAAAATTGTCTTTAAAAGTTATTTATTTTAGAACAAAGACTATTGTTGTCAAATCAATGGAGAAATATCCCCCCCTGTTTACCCCCAACAATTAATCCACCCACCCCCCTTTTTCTCCTGGTATTGGTTGACTGCTTTTTAGACTATATTTGGTGGCAGTAGGTCAAAAGGAAATGACATAAGAAAATTGTTTATATTTGGTAAACTGTAAACTTGTTTTCCCAATCAATATAGAGCACATGACATTTTTCTCCAGTGGTGGAGTAAGTGGTGAATGTGTTGTGACCATCCGAGAACTGGATGAAATAAATATTGAGTTACCTTCTATTGCAAAGTGTTCAGCAGAATTCTCAGAAATGATATTTGATTATACTGTCTTCAATTAGCAACATGTCACACATTACAGGGTGACCCAAAAAAAAAAAGTTTACACTGCCATAATACAACTTAAATGCCATGTTTATTCAGTTTAGAATTAGAATGTATTCACAAATTATACATTATTGTAAAGAACATGTACAGTACACTCTATTTTTCAATGTGTCCTCCCTTAAGTGTCACAACAGCCTCCAGGCGCCTGCAGAACGCTTGACAGGTCTTCTTTATGTAGGATGCTGTCATCTTTTCCCAAGATCTAACAATGGACCTCTCCAAGGCTGCCACAGAAGTTTGTGGCTTCTTACAGGCACTGTCCTCCACAGTTGCCCATATGCTATAATCCAGGTGATTGAGATCTGGACTCTGGGGTAGCCACATATCACCTTCTCAATCAACTTTTTGGTCCGCACAGATCGGCACTTCCAGACCCAGGTTTTCGTGAGGCTGTTCCAGTATCTTTCAGCTTCTTTTTAACTTTGTAGACTGCACATCTGGATATTCTCAGATTTGCTGCAATCTCAGTAGGTGTCAGACCAGCACGCAGCAATTCAGGTACAGCTAAAGTTTTCTTCATTTTCAGCAGAAGCACAGGAATTGTAGAGACGAGAGATTACCAGCTGCATTGAGTGACCTTAATGAATCACTTAAGCATGACAACCTATTTAGATATGTTTCAATGGCTTTTAAACAAGCAGTCAACTGAGTGTAAACTTTTTTTTGGGTCACCCTGTACCTTAAAAAAAATGTCTAGGATGACAAATTGATGATGAAGCATTACATGTAGTGATGATGACAAACATTTACCGTAATTTCTAGACCATGGAGTGCACCTAACTATAAACTGTACCACTCATATCTCACAATATTACGCCGCGCCTGTGTAGAAGCCACAGGTGTTCATGTCTTAATATGAGATTTATGTAAAGATATGTTACCCAGAAATATCTGACTGATCGCTGTGTTGCATCACCCTCATTCATATGCAGCGGCTTGTCACTTGAGGGAGTCAGACACCACAAGTCACACTTGTGTTCTCTGCGGCAGTCCAAAACCTTAAAAAAAAATACTAACTTTAAAAACTAGGTCACTATATTTGCATATACAGTAATAATCTAATACAGTGGCACCTCTACATACGAAGTTAATCCGTTCCAGGACCTTCTTTGTAAGTCAAAATGGTCGTATGTCGAGCAGGATTTTCCCATAGGAATACGTTAAAATTCCATCAATCCGTTCCACAGCCCAAAAACCTACATTATATCCTTAATAAATACTGCTGGTACTATTACAAATGGCAATTACACATACCAAAAACAAATACATTATAAATAAATATCGAATAATACAATGAAAATAATAATAATAATAATACCTGTATTAATGTAACGAATCGGGTTCTAATGTGGCGGCCATTTTTTACTGTACCTGAATGCACCGCGGGGCTGACGTTCCAGAGACAGAGAGCGGTGAGCTCAAGAGTTTCACTTTCAATGTTTTCTTGAGAGCACTGTCAATTGCCACACACAGTAGGCGTTTTGTGTTGAATAAGTTGTGAAACAAATGATAAAAATGTGGCGAAGCTGGCGATTTCTTCGGAGATGTTAGCACAATAAGAATTGTCAGCTAACTTATAAAGACTGGCTAACGATCGTCGAAGGAGGACCGTGGAGTTTTTATTGAGCCATTTCACTGATGCCCACCCCACGCTCATCATTTTTTTTACAATTTGCATCTTCATTTGGAAGGTAAGCATCAACCTTTTCCTTGTTTTACCATCTGTACCAACCTTTTCTGAACCTGTGTTGATTTCTCACACAAGAAAAGCCGCCGTGCATTAGTCTGCAGTGTTGCCATGTCATCATATTTTGAGCATGTCGTCGGATGTAGAAAACAAATGGCAAGTCAAAGCGATCGTATGTCGAGGTACCAATGTATCTGATACATGATACAGTCTGGGCTAATGGCTAGTATATCGCAATGGCTAATGCTAGCATAGCAACTTTGTTATGGGGAATTCAAGAGTGTTGTTAATGTGGAACACTCGCCCCAGTCGTTAGAGATTTTGAAGTCACCCAAGTGGCAACATCACTATGATGTGCCGGGCAGTGGTGTTAAATGAAAAGAAAGCGAAAATATGACACTTGTTTGTCCCAAAAAATCCATTATTAAGCCACTTTTTATAAAAGCCGCAAAGTAAGCCCTACAAGCGGAGAGAAAAGGTAGTGGCTTATAGTCTGAAAAATACGGTAATTTTTCCTCATCACTTTTTACTAATGCAATGTGTATCATTAGCATTCTTCCCAAATTGTTTCTCAATTTATCAAGTTCAAAAAGCCTATTAAGATCTCATAATGGAAGAATACTGACAAAGAAGTGGACTGAAAATAACCAACATTTCATTCTTTTCCATACTGAAATCCATGTTTCCAAGCGTCCTAAGCTAACTTTTTAAAGCATGTACCCCTTATCTCATCTTTAGGGCTGTGGGACTGCATGCTCTCAGCTAAACTGGTATTCTTAAACCCTTTATACAGCTGTCTCAGCACATTATCTGTAATCCATGTGTCACATTTGCACATGGACAGTGCCTAGCAGCTCCAAATACTGCACACACCCCACCCATTTTGTCACTAAATGTAGGGACGTAGGCATCAACCAGATGTTAACGTTATACCTGCCTTACTCCCACAGCTCAGTTTACTTTTTAACTTATATGGCCATGGGCAAAGCTCTCCAAGTATGAATTTTCAGGAAGCATTCCAAAAAGCCCAACATGAAAAACACTGCTAAGCCCCATAACATCAGTATTTCTCAATCAGTAAAGCTGATAGCTTGTGGTACTGTGTATTCAACTTTGTGTATAATTGCCTGCACCACTCCACAAATTTCAGTCAAGCTTGATCCCCACCCCTCAAATTTTAGCAAAAAAATACCCTAATTTTACCTTTACTCCATTTTACCCCCTTTTTGTGGTAATTTTAGCAATACAAAGTCCATGTCTCATGGTCTGTGCAACATTTACTTTCGATTTGAAATGGCCCATACTGCATTTGAGTACACTAGAAAGTACTGGAGGGTTTTAACGATAGAGGTTTTACTTCACTAAACCACCACAGTCAAAACAAAGCAATCACACAGAACTTATCCTGCTCAACGTATGTGCACACATCATAGATAAATCACTGGCTGATTGATCAATGCCGTGAACAAGCCAGAATGCTTGATTTTTTTTTTGTGTGTGTTTGTTTGTTTTTTTCAGTTTACTTGAAACAGATTCCCCCTCCGATACATTGACATTTAATTTTTCCCCGTTTTATTTCCATTTACTTTAATCGAAATCACATTATTCAAGTCATTTACAATAGATAGAGATAAAAAAAATATTGTTTTTTTTTTGTACATGGAAAAACTGAGCACAACTGAGCATTTAACCTAGGTTGTTAGGGAAAAAAACAAAAACAATTTTAAAAAAACTTTACACCTTACGTTAGGTTGTAGGAAATTACAAAAATATTTTCAACAAGTAATATATTGTGTACTTTCTATTAGAAGATTGTCATTTTGCCATTACGTCATAATGATAACCACATAAAATCTGAAATGATCATCTAAAATTCTCTGACATTAAGACATGACACTTTTTTTTAAGATTATTGAAGGGATCCTGTTTCAGACCTCATTTACCATTTCTTTTTAGCAAACAATTCACAAACAAGCAGTATAACCGAGGTGATGTGACAATATAAGTTCAATCCAAAGGATAGCTCATTTTCTTTCTCCCTTCAGGTTTATGAAGCATTAATAAATATTATGAACAGTTTGGGGTGCAAAAGCTAATGAGTCTACCGAGCATGCCCACTGTTTGTATTGATAGTGTATAGGGTATTAATATAAGCTGGTAATGTTTAGTAAATTTAAAGGAAACAGTCATATATTTGAGAGTGTTGCACATAAAACATATTTCTTTTATGAAAGACTAATTTAATTGATATAAGATCCACAGACTTTTTGTGTATTGATATGTATCAGGTTTTCTCTGGCCAAAAATATTGAAGTCACACTTCTATCTTTTCGATTTTATGTTTTTATTTTTCCAGTTCAACTCATTTTACTCCAGTGGTCTTTTAATGCTCTTGTTTTGTATTTTTTTCCATCCTGTTTGGCAATTTGTTGGATGGAAATTTACAGTAAATGGTTATTTTCATGCATTTTAGTCAAGCTCCCTGATGTATGTAAGATATTAGAAATTTTCTTCTCTCAAAACATTTTTTTTTAAAAAGACGAGATGCAGTTGTAGTTGTAGATTTATACAAAAGTAACTTTTTGAGACTGCATTATTTAAAAGGGTCAATAACAAGTGTCTTCTTTGTTGTTGCTGTTTGTTTTTTAGTTTTGTTTTTACTTGTACCAACCAGCCGTCTAAAAGAGCAATGTGCAGTAAAAGACTGAGATTGATTTTCATGTAAGAATTATTACACGACCTTTAAGAAGATATGGAGATTGATTATAGAGACCAGAGTTTGTAGTACATTCACAACATATGGTTAAATTAAACTCTTGTTGTTATTTTGTACATGTCTGAATTCCGTTTTGTAATTCAATCAACCTTTTTGTGTATTTGTCATACATAATGCACCCTAATTTCATAAAGCACCTAAACTTTGACCAGTACGAGGTTCCGTCACGTGAAGGGATGTTTTAGATCAGGTTTTGATCATTTGTATTTTGGAAAGAATATGCATAATCATTCCTAAAAATGTCTGGGATTGCTTTATCAAATCATTCCCACAATAATATAATTGTGATATCTGTGACAATTATTACTTTGTATGATGTTCCTCCTGTGGCACACTAGATAACTGGTTAGCACGAAGCCCCACAATTGTGCGATCAAGAATTCAATCCTGGATGCCTGTCTTCCTGCATAGAGTTTGCATGGTCCTCCTGTGCCGGCAAAGGTTTTCTCCAGGTCATCTGGACTGTTTGTGTGAAACGTTGTTTGTCCATTATTGCTGGCAATCAGTTCAGGATGTACTCCGACTTCTGCACATAGTCATCTAAGACAGGGGTGTCACATGTACGGCACACAGGCTTGAAGCGGCCTGGCAAAGTGCCCAATCCGGCCAGTCGGATTGTTCTCCTTGACAGGCACGTTGTAGATCATACTGTGCATACAAAATCACCTGCATTTATTTTGGCATTGGTGCGGTAAACTGTAGATTTGTGTGATAGAGAGTGTGCAATATTTCACTTGGCTCACTTTCATATCCGCAGTTACATTTGTTCATTAGCCCCCTTCCAGTCAAAATGAATTGGATGTCTATCACCGTCAGTAGCGGCGAATGAGTTAACGACAAAGTGACCCAAAAACACTACAAAACTAGGAGGAAATGAGACCAAAGCAACAGGAAGCAACCTGTAAATAACCTAAAATCAACAAGAAATTATCCAAAATTCACAGGAAGTGATCTGTAAGTATCTCAAAATTACATGGAAGTGACGCAAAACGAACTCATTTCCTGTCATTGACAACAATAGACGTCCAGTTCACTTATACCGGAAGGATTGGCTGTGAATGCTCATCTTCCAGTGTCATTGACAGCGCTCGACATCAAATCCATTTTGACTAGGAGAGGGGGAATGAACATGTTCCCAGTCAAAATGGATTGGACGTGGAATGGCAGCCAGGGAGTTAACTTAATTGGCCAAAAATAAATTTGTCCTAATTCAATTCAATTCAATAAACTTTATTTATCCCTTGGGAGAGTTCCCTCTTGCCATAAATGTGGCAAGTGAACCAAAATGAGTCTAACTACCTTAATCTAGCATAGCCTCAAGCGCATTCTTAAGGGTGGGCATTGTTGGAAAATGCAAGAATGAATGATGTCACTGAAAAATAGCAACATTATATGGAGTTAGACATCGTGACGATTTAATGCTAGTATTGTCAATTATTAGGGGTGTAACAGTACACAAAAATCTCGGTTCGGTACGTACCTCGGTTTTGAGGTCACGTTTCGGTCCATTTTTGGTACAGTAAGAAAACAAAATCAAAATATAAATGTGCTAGTTGTTTATTACACACTTTTGTGCTTTCAACAATAGGAACATTAGCCTATACAAAGCTAGAATTCTGCTCAAAAAGTAGCGGGTATTTAAAGATAATTTAACAACAATTTGCCTTTCAGACCCCGCGTATTGGTCAGCTTTCTTTCTGAAAGAAGGAAGAAAAAAGAAGTCCTGTGCTAAAGAGAAAAGCAATCCCAATGACAAAGATTTTAACATGTATTTTACAAATGAAATGCCTCAATGAATCTTTTTTTTTTCTTATGAACGGTTTTCAAAAGCTTTATTGGTGGATTTTCTCAAGTTAAAGCGCCACACAGAAATTAATAAATTTGATTGTTTAAGCAGGATCTGTGTATTATTCTTATTATTTAATTACAGGTGTTTTAGGTCATTTCAATTTATTTTATTTAAATGGGCTATTATTTAATTTATTATGTGTTTATATTTTACAAATGTGATGTAGTATTCATTTATATTGTATATTTTATGTTGTATAACGTTAGTTCCTATATGAATATTAGTTCCTACTTGTTTTGTTGTGGTAGGAGGGATTTGTAATGAACACGGGGCCGTGTTGGTTATTATTATAGCAGAGAAGACAGCAGTAAATCAACAAAGACAAGTCAACTGTGCCCCGATCTACCACTCAAGAGATCTGATGGACTCAAAAAGTTGGTTACGATTGCATATTAGTTTGAAAATCGACCGGATCCCCGTATTTTTACACGAGTGACTTCTGGTCTGCCCGATCCTAGCTACCGGTAGTAGTATTGACGCAGGAGGGTCGCGTCTCGCGTCAAATACCGTAATAAACTCTGCCGTATTTTTTCGTGTGCGCCATGTTGAGCCGCTTCTGGGACATGTCTAACACACGGCCCCACTGGTGTGCATTGGCTGATTGACTTTAACGCCCGCGTTCTCGCGGCGGCCACGTTGTCGCACCGTTGACGTTTCTGGGTTATACTGTCGTACCGTGTTGGTCCTCATTATAGTAGAGAAGACGGCGTAAATACCGTGTTGCACCGATACCATTTTTTGGCCCCGATACCGATACCTGGCTGTGCAGTATCGGCCGATACCGATACTATACCGATACCACCCCGATTATATATATATATATATATATATTATTATTTTTTTTTTTTCCTTAAGTTTTTTTTTTTTTTTCCAAAGAGCTACATAATTGGATGTGAAATCATTGCTATCAAGGCTTTGTCAGGCTGTTGCTTACCTTTGCAAAATAGGAAAAAGTACACTAAACCCTAGTAGACAATAGTTGAATAAACCTTCCGCTCTCAAAGGCCAAAATAGTGCTAAATTTGTGAAATTAATAAAACATGTATAATACTAGCCCAACAGTAAGAAAGTAAAAATACATTCATAATAATAAACTCTGAATGAACTGAATAAACTTTTTTAAACCTCTCAAAGTCCAAACAGTGCAACTTTCATGAAATTATTGTCACATTCTGCTGCTGGTTAGATTGTGTTTTGTTGCTGGGCGTGGGGGCGTGGCACTTGAATCCAATGCAGGCTCATCAACGCAGCATTTAAGCACGGGTGATCTCAGAGAAGGCTGCCGAGATATTTGCCTTGCTGATCGCTATTTGACATCTGGCACAATAATCTCGCTACATTTGCTTGTTATGCCCCTGCATTGGGTTTTTCTGTTAGTGTGCTGCTCTCGTTTGAAAAAGCCCCCTTTTGATTGGTCAGGAGTGGCTATTGGCCCGCTCTCATTGGTCTGGAGCAGGCCAATAGCGATAGCTGCTTGGTGTTCACGTGTCATCACACAACACAGAGACAGAGTGTAGTTAGCGCCAGGAGAAGAAAAAGGCTGTGATCAAATGTTATAATAATGGACCGGTAAATGGTATCAGCGCCGTCTTTGTTGGTACTCGCCGATACCGATACCACCATTTCGGGCCGGATCGGCGCCCCCTGCCGATACTAGTATCGGTATCAGTGCATCTTTAGTAAATATAATCTACACAAAGAAACTGTAACCCGATCGACTCACATCCTTGAAAAGTAAGGGTTACATTACGTCAGAAACTCGTTCGGTACGCCTCCGTTCCGAACCGAGCACCACGTGCCGAAATGGTTCAATACAAATACATGTACCGTTACACCCTTATCAATTATAAATTATTAAAATGGTCAAATTTGATTTTTATCAAAGACAAATTGGAAATTGAGCTGCATTTTGCAACATGGCGGAAAACAGATGGTCTTATACTACTTCAATAGAATATTCTACATCACAGTATAATATTTATACAAACATTATGTACTTTGCCTTTTAGACCATGTTATATTTTTATATTTTTTGGTAACTTCTCATAAATGTATATGTCAGATGCTAATCTTGTTATTATCTTGACTGTATGCAGGGTACATATCAAATACTAAACGGTGCACTTACAGCTGTTGTTCAAGTAATGTTATTTTTAAAATTGCATAATTCTGAGTAGCACACAGGATCTGATCTAATCAAATCATTTCCATTTTCTTAGCCTCTAAATAAGTCATTATTGTATTAGTAAAACATCTTGTAGCTGAGTACTTATCATAGGCAGATTTCAGCACAATACAGAGTGATTGCATTTTAATCTTTCATCAGCTTTCATGAGCAATTGTTCCACTTGGTTTCGGCCAAATTAAATGAGAGTGGGACTCTCACATGATTAAGTGATTTTCCTCAAAAAAAAAGCCCACAATAAACACTGGTACCCAATCGTGATGCAATTGAACAAATTTGCAGCAAATAAATGTATGCTGCTCAGGATAAGGAATTTAAATACTGAGTGATTTATAGCTTGCGTTATAAGATAATTATTAAATAGCAGGCAAACTATGACGTTGTTATTCTACTTAGAGACAAAAAATGTTTGCTCTAGTTTTTGATAAACCCCTTTTTATGTGGGCTTCGGGTTGCGATAAGTTATTTAAAAAGAATGACCTCACAGGTCATGTTTTTTTTTTTTTAATCAAGTGTGAAAATGCAGGACAGACATAGAAGAACAAGTTTTCACCAACCAAATATTCCCTAAGGAGAATTTGCTGTTCAATCAACCATGATTTTGGAATGTAGAATGAAACCTGAGTGCCCGGAGAAATCCCTCGCATGCATGGGAAGAACATGCAAACTCCACAAAGGATGGCCAGAGCCTGGGATTGATGCCTTGATCAAGGACTGTTAGGCGACATGCTGTCAGTTACTGTGCCACCACAAACAATATATTCTTGCAAAATTTGGAAGCAGTGGGGATTGGGGGCAGGTGGAGTGGCCTGGGAGTCATTGACAGACCGGCCCACTTCATGGACGGTGTTGGAAGCCATACAGCCAGCAACACAAGTACCCCTACCTGTACCTTGATGAAAAAAAACAGCTTTTGATGTTGTTTCAGACAAAAAAATCATTTGGTAAACAATAACCGGAGCCCTCCTTAGCCGAAAGTAAAATAATTATAACGGCATAGTGTTTTTAAGGCATGTTGTGATTTTAATGCAAACAGGATATTGATACAATAAACTATAACACGAGTAAACCATTAGAGAACTGTAACCTGATCAAAGTAACCATGCAGGACTTTTAATGCAAATTTTCTAAATATTGGTTCAGTGAAATGCATCGTTTTGAGTTAGTGAGTAGTCAAAGAGGTTCACTACTAATATTTAACAACATTGGCCTGAATTTATCCAGAATTGTGGATTTACAGTAACACAAAAATTAGAACTATAACCAGTAACCAAATCAAAGTTCACATGTAAGACATTTAATTCGTTTTTCTAAAAATTGGTCCAGTAAAAATGCATAGTTTTTGAGTCGTATTGGAGTAGTCAGAGTCGTCTCCCACTGATATACACCAACCTTGGTCAGAATTTATTCAGATTTCTGGATTTACAGTGCCATAATAATAGGAACTATAACCTACTATCTAGTAAAACGACCCGTTGTTAAGGGGAATCACATAATACAGTGGTACCTCTAAATACGAAGTTAATTCGTTCCAGGACCTTGTTTGTAAGTCGAAATGGTCGTATGTTGAGCAGGATTTATAAGAATAACAATACATTATAATTCCATTAATTCGTTACACAGCCCAAAAACCTACACTTAATCCTTAATATTGCTGTTACTATTGCAAATAGCAAAGCAAAACAAATAAATTACGAATACAAATCAAAATAACAATAATATAATAATAACAACAATAATAATAACACCTGTAATAATGTAACGAATCGGGTTCTAATGTGGCGGACTTTTTTTGCTATACCTGAATGCACCGCGGGGCTGACGTGACGGTGAGCAAGAGAGCGCTATTTTACTTTCTGTTCTGATCCCGGCGTCAACAGCAGTGGACACCAGGTGAGTTGATGGAATAAATGATTAGAAACCTGACGAAGCTGGCGATTTCTTTGGCGATGTTAGCACAATAAGAATTGTCACCTTAACTTATAAAGACTGGGGCACAGAGGAGGACCGCCGGCCAAGATTGACATTCTACGGCCCTGT
Organism: Corythoichthys intestinalis; assembly: GCF_030265065.1. Taxonomy (NCBI): domain Eukaryota; kingdom Metazoa; phylum Chordata; class Actinopteri; order Syngnathiformes; family Syngnathidae; genus Corythoichthys; species Corythoichthys intestinalis. The sequence goes on from NC_080399.1 coordinate 47,844,750, forward strand.
TGTCGACCCAGTTCATGGATGCACACACCATGTTTATATTTTACTATCATTCACATCTTTGTTTCAATGGTAAGCGTCACCTTTTCTTATTTTTCTCCACTTGCACTAAATTTTTTGGATCCAGTGTTGACTTCTCTCACATGAAAATCAGCCGTGTGTCCGTCTTTCGGCAAAACAAAGAAACTGCGGTGCTGTCAAAAATCGTCGAATTTCGAGAATGTCGTCGGGTGTAGAAACAAATGGCGAGTCAAATTTTACGTCGGATGTCGAAAAGATCGTGTGTCGAAGCGATCATATGTCGAGGTACCACTGTATTGTACTGACGTGACAGCGCACATAACGTACATGTAGATGGAGCGGTTTTAAAATCAGGTGACTTTTTTTCCTTTATTAAATGATGACAATGGTGGTTTTATATATCTTAAAGTGTTGAGAGTGTTTTTAAGAGTTGGGAACAACGCGTGCACACAGAATTCAACTGCCTTGCTGCTCGTTCGGAATGCGTTTACCGTAATTCTCGGATTAGGCGGGTGCGCTAAGTTTAGGGTCCGCTCATTTGACCACGCGAACATGAGTGTCCGCTGGCTTGACCGTAGTCACAAATTCCTACAAATTTCTTTCCGTGTATGTATAAAATATGTAAGGTCGCAGTTCCCGACTGTGTTGTGAAACAAAACCCTACTTATTTTAGGAATTACGACCCTACTTATTTTTCCCTACAGCGGCCCACCGAGGAAACACGGTTTTCACGTGTCCCAGTCCGCCCTTGTTTGGAAGTGCTGATGTAGCCGCATTTCAGGTAGTTCAAATATTCAGGTCTCAAGTATAAATGTATTTATCATAATTGCTGGCCTATACTGCATACCTGACTAGAAGCCTCACTGCCCGAATTTCAGAAAAAAAAATCATATACAATATGAGCCATACATGTTTATGAGCCGTAAGTGTCCTGTTTTAATATGGGATATTTACATAAAGAGATGCTATCCAGAAATATTTGATTAATCAAAAATATCTTTATCAATCAAATAAACACGCACCAACACGTTGAGCTGCATCCTTGTTATTCATATGTAGCGGCTTATTACCAGACGCCACAAGTCCCATTCCTGTTGTATGAGACTGAAACCCTAAAAAACACACCTTACTTAAAAAGAAAAAAGGCACTGTAATTAAAAAGAAGAAAACATAAAATCCACTTTACCTTATCTTCTAAACTTAAAGCAGACAAAATCCTTTTAACAATTCCGTTAACACTTTATTTGACAGTGGGCTCACATGACTGTCATGAGAAATTAAGTCACTTTTGATGGATGTAAAAGATGCTCACTGGACATAAATTCAGTTAGTAACACATTGCCGGATGACACTTAACTCATTTGCTCCCAAAAACGTATAAATGCCAGGCGCTGGACGACCGAGCAGAATGACCGGGACCACCAGTGCAGTGGACGTTGCTGTTGAGTCCGTGCTGCTCGCCAGCAGAGACAGGGGGTGATGAGGGAAAAGTTTACCCCTGCTGTTGCGGTGACAGCTGCTTCATCACTCAGTTAGTTATGTGTAAATAAATTGTTACTTTGCTATCAAAAGCTCTTTTTGTCTTGTTGTTTGTGTTATTTTGTAAAAGCAAAATATTATTCAGATGTTTGGGATGTAACTAAAGCAAAAATAGCTTTGTTAAAGTCAAAGTTATGTTTGAAATGTATGCTTTCACAAAAAGCTCAATTTCTGTTTTATCATCAGAAATTGGAAAATTGCTCAAACTAAGCTATTTTCTAATGCTGATTTCTAAAGAATTGAAAAAGATATGAACTTCGAAGTTTGTCTGAAGTTTTTTCCTGATGAAAGAAGAGAGTCTAATCTTTCTTTTGGTGGGTTCCATGTTTATATAGCAATAGAACAGAATTTTCTGTGGGCCTTGCAAAATTAGTCAAAATCCAGTAAAACGGCCGGGAGCAAAGGGAGTTGCAATGGGGAAAATGGCTGGGAGTGAATGAGTTAATGACATCTGCCGTAAGCATAAATTAATGCTTATGACAGTGTCATGTCATAATTATGAGGGTCTTATGAAAGTCTTGTGAACCCACTGTCAAATAAAGTGTTACCAAAATTCCTGCAATAACATCTAATATACTCGGGCTAGCAGCTATCCGCGCTAGTCATAGCTTGCTGTAGCACACTATGGCAGTCTGTCCTCTTTGAATCAAAATGCACAGGGCTTCCCCGAAAATGTTCTTCTGTGGGGGGGACACATGATGAACCTGATGATGCATGAACTTATAGTCATCTCTCTGATCAAACTTTTCTGGTATTCAATGAAAGAAATGAGATTAATAATTAATAACATCCTAGAAAGATGGCAGTTCGCTTATGCATGTCAAGATCAAACTCATTGCTTTAAAGAGGCATGAAAGCACCTTCTTAGAAGTGATTTATGTTTTTATTGAAGTGACACACATTTTTTTTATTCAAACTTGTCTTTTTTCTTGTCTCTTTTTTTTTCTTTTTGCATTTTAATGTGCTGTGTTTTAACATTTGATTTAAAGACGATGTCTTTACCTTTCATTTAGATCAATACAATTACAGTGTATTAACAGATAAAACAACACTTTTAAACTGCCTGCTGATGCAGTGTGATACTCATTTGACATTCATTTCACATGCAGCCAGTCTTTATATGAACTAACAATGTTAGGTATACAAAGTGTCTATCTAAATTTTGAAAAAGGACTTAATATTGTTGTGTTGTATAACATAAATTTACAAGGTACTAAGGGTGTAACGGTACACGTATTTGTATTGAACCGTTTCGGTACGTGGTGCTCGGTTACCGAACGAGTTTCTGACGTAATGTAACCCTTACTTTTCGAGGCTGTGAGTCGATCGGGTTACAGTTTCTTTGTGTAGATTATATTTACTCCGACTTCTCTACTATAATGAGGACCAACACGGTAGGACAGTATAACCCAGAAACGTCAACGGCGCGACAACGTGGCCACCGCGAGAATGCAGTGAAACACGGGCGTTAAAGTCAATCAGCTTATGCACACCAGTCACAGTGCGGCCGCGTGTTAGACGCGTCCCAGAAGGTTCAACACGACGCACGCGAAAAGAACGGCAGAGTTTATTATTTGACATGAGACGCGACCCTCCTGTGTCAATACTACTACCGGTAGCTAGGATTGGGCAGACCGGAAGTCACTCGTGTAAAAATGCGGTGGATCCGGTCGATTTTCAAACTAATATGCAATCGTAACCCACTTTTTGAGTCCATCAGATCTCTTGAGTGGTAGGTCGGGGCACAGTTGACTTGTCTTTGTTGATTTAATGCTGTCTTCTCTGCTATAATAATAACCAACACGGCCCCGTGTTCAATACAAAACCCTCCTACCACAACAAAACAAGTAGGAACTAATATTCATATAGGAACTAAGGTTATACAACATAAAATATACAATACAAATGAATACTACATCACATTTGCAAAATATAAACACATAATACAATAAATAATAGCCTATTTAAAAAAATAAATTGAAATGAGCTGAAACAGTTGTAATTAAATAATAATAATACACAGATCCTGTTTACACAATTAAATTTATTCATTTCTGTGTGGCGCTTTAACTTGAGAAAATCCACCAATAAAGCTTTTGAAAACCGTTCATAAGAAAAAAAAAATGATTCATTGAGGCATTTCATTTGTAAAATACATGTTAAAATATTTGTCATTGGGATTGCTTTTCTCTTTAGCACAGGACTTCTTTTTGCTTCTTTCTTTCAGAAAGAAAGCTGACCAATACGCGGGGCCTGAAAGGCAAATTGTTGTTGGATTATCTTTAAATACCCGCTACTTTTTGAGCAGAATTCTAGCTTTGTATAGGCTAATGTTCTTACTGTTGAAAGCACAAAGGTGTGTAATAAACAACTAGCACATTTATATTCTGCATTTTGTTTTCTTACTGTACCGAAAATTAACCGAACCGTGACCTCAAAACCGAGGTACGTACCGAACCGCGATTTTTGTATACCGTTACACACCTAAAAGGTACTAATACTATATGTTGACAGTCGCAGCAGACATTACACACCATGCACCAATGTGTAAGCATGTGGCAACTTTTGACTTTGACAGAAACACCAAAAACTGAAAAAGATATTTTTGCTTGATTAGTCAGTTTCACTTAGGAAAGTGCGGATGTGGTTTTCCCGTTTTTTTTTTTTTTTTTTTTTTTTTTACAGATCTCAATTTTCTTGAGAAGTTCTCATTTCTCATTTTTCAGCTGAAGAACCATGGAAACAACTTGGAGACGTGACAGGCATTCTGTTCTGTCTATCAAATGTATGTGCCCATTCAAACTGTACTTTTTGTTGTATTGCACCTGGAATCTATTTAATTTCTTGACATGTGCAATGACCAGAAAGATGATCAGAAATATGCTCAACAAAAACAGCATCTAAAGTACTACCGCAGTATTGACATTTACTATCGACGTTTAAGGACCTTGATGTCATGGACTGACCACAGTCCTCCTCCAAAATTAATACTCCCTATGACGCTCTGTCAGGATCGATTATCTTGACAATGTTTTAACTATGGTCAACCAGGTTTCTCATCTGCACAGTGACTGCTGTATCAAATTTGTTGACACTATAAATTTGACAGCCTGTCACATTTACCCATGCTGTTCTGCTTCATTATCTCATCATGTCTTGATTTAAGGTGGCCTGAAAAAGGGTGCCGAGGCCACATAACAAATGCAGTTTTGTATCTATTCAAACATTATCCAACTTGTTACATGTAGATTTTTTTCTGAACAACCGCATAGGCAACCAATTCATTTTTCATTAAATCACACACTTGTACAAATTGTAGTTCTATAATGGCTGTCATATTTTATGTGCGTGGGAGATGACTTACAGGAATGTCAGCTGCTGCAATGCTCTGCATCTGTGTTCCCGTGAATATTGTGATCACAGGATTTACTGATTCACCGTGTTTTACATGTGCAGCTGTCATACTGCAGCTTTTTAAATGACACACGCGCAGCCCCCCCAACACACACACTTGTATTCCTCTTTTGTCCAGAAAGCTTACAACTGTCCACATATTAAATTATATTATTTAATTATATATATATATATAGAGAGAGAGAGAGAGAGAGAGAGAGAGAGCGAGAGAGAGAGAGAGAGAGAGAGAGAGAGAGAGAGAGAGAGAGAGAGAGAGAGAGAGAGAGAGAGAGAGAGAGAGAGAGAGAGAGAGACAGAGAGGCATATTTATATAAAAGTGGGATCATGTAGATTTGAGTTAGGAGCAGTTGTTTAGTCTACTTGAAATAAAGGTATACAGCACGTACCAACTGGAAAAGGTAAGGATTGGCAAAGGATTTGCATATACCGCTTAGTCTGTGTAATGCACCAGTATACACTCTATCCGCGCTTGATGTTTTTTTCTTGATGCAAAAACATACATACATACAGTATTTTGTGACAGCTTTCCATATTGATGAATTAATTATTTTAACGGTCTGTGTTCACGTGTATTTTTGAGCTGTGAGGTTTCTGTTGCCTGCGACGACAATGCCAATAAATTTGTTTCGTGGGCATTCTTGATTCTCACCATTTCCATCAAGTTCTTTATACAATTTTGCACATTCAAATATACTGCTGTGTGTCCACGTCAGCGGGAACTTGTGATTTTCATCACATTACATACACTGCTGGCCAAAAGTATTGGCACCACCGCAGTTCTGTCAGATATTGCTCAATTTCTCCCAGAAAATGATTGCAATTACAAATGCTTTGGTAGTTATATCTTCATATATTTTCTTGCAATGAAAACACAAAGAGAATGAAAAAAAAGAACAAATCATTATCATTTTACATAAAACTCCAATAATGGGCCGGACCAATACCAATATTTTTGCCGGACAAAAGTATTGGCACCCTCAGCCTAATATTTGGTAGCGCAACCTTTAGACGAAATAACTACGAACAACCGCTTCCGGTATCCATCAATGAGTTTCTTACAATGCTCTGCTGGAATTTTAGACCATTCTTCTTTGGACAACAGCTCCATATCTCTGAGATTTGAAGGGTGTCTTCTCCAAACTGTGGGGACTGTGTTCTTTTCTTTTAAAAAGCTGCACTTTTGTATCATCTTACCAGAGAACTTTCTTCCAAAACGTTTTTGGCTTTATCAGGTAAGTTTTGGGAAACTCCAGCCTCGCTTTTTTTTTTTTTTATGTCTCTGGGTCAGAAGCGGGGTCTCTCTGGGTACCCTACCATAGAGTCCCTTTTCTTTCAGTTGCCGACGGATAGTACGGGTTGACACTGTTGTACCCTTGGACTGCAAGACAGCTTGAACTTGTTTGGATGCTAGTCGAGGTTCTTTACCCACCATCCGTACAATCTTTTGTTGAACTCTCTCGGCAATGTTTCTTTTCCGTCCACATCTAGGGAGGTTAGCCAGTGCTATGGGCTTTACACTTACTGATGACACTGCGCACGGTAGACAAAGGAACATTCAGGTCTTTGGAGAAGGACTTGTAGCCCTCCCCACAATTTTGCTTCTCAAGTCCTTAGACAGTTATTTGGTGTTCTTTCTTTTCTCAATGCTGAATGGGGTACACACAAGGACACAGGACAGAGGTTGAGTCACCTTTAATCCATTTTAACTGGCTGCAAGTGTGATTTAGTTATTTCCACCACCTGTTATGTGCCACAGGTTAGTAACAGGTGCTGTTAATTACACAAATTAGAGAAGCATCACAAAGAGTGATGAATTTTTCAAAGGGTGTCAATACTTTTGTCCTGCCCATTTTTGGAGTTTTGTGTAAAATGATAATGAGTTATTTTTTTCCCCATTCTCTTCTGTGTTTTTTCATTGCAAGCAAAATAAATGAAGATATAACTACCAAAGCATTTGTGATTGCAATCATTTTCTGGGAGAAATCAAGCATTATCTGACAGAATTGCAGGGTGCCATTACTTTTGGCCAGAACTCTACAATGACAGTTGTACAATGTCACGGAAGTATGGTAGTGTGGATGCTCTTAGTTAACCAACTGTGGATCATCACCTTTGCAGTAACTATTAAACAACCAAATATTGACATCATAATGTTATTGCTGTGATAAGCTGTAAAACCTTTCGTAAATTGTGTGTCAAACAGATGGACTCCTTTACTGCCGGTCACAGGCAGGCTGCCAAAAGTCATTGTGTACATGCGCCAACACCGCTAAGAATTTTGGGTTATAGTTTTAGTTACAACATGTAATAGACTAATTCACATAGTAAATAAATGATGAAAATGACTTTAATCATTGTAAAATATTTGTTAGCAATTATTTGACATTATGTGTACTACCGCTCAAATGTTTGGAGGTATCCAGACTCGGGATCCCCAACCACCTGGGACCAGTACCGGTCAGTGGCACATTTGCTACCGGGCCGCAGAGAAATAATAGCAGCAATCTAGTCTATGCCTCTTGACACATCAATATGCCTGTCTACTCTATTGACTAATCCGAGTAGGTATTTGTGTACGTCACCCTCTAGTGGTTGGCCACCATTACTGGGGTGTTTGCACACTTACAGCAGCCCAGAGTCAGTCAATATAAACAGTAACGTTGGCTGCTGTTGACTGTGTGCTGCACATCTCAGCAATCGCGGATGGGGTACTTTTGGTCATTTTGCTAAGATTAGCTTGTCCTTGATAATGACATAGGTGCATCAGATTTATTTCCTGGAAATAGTCAGCCCACATGTTAGCGAAGATGACTAAAAAACAGATATATTTGGACAGCTTTTTTACGGGGAAAAGACCACCTAGTGAGCCAGAAGAGGAGCCTACAACCAAGTCCATTCTGCATAATATGTGGCTAAAAACAAAGCAAATGAGGCAACAAAAGTGAATGCACTGAGAGCATCATACCTCATGATAACCAGCATTGCTAAAGCCAATAAAACTGCCACGATTGAAAAACTCATTGTGACTGCGACCAAGGGTATTTGCGGTCATGTTTTAGGAGAGGTCGCTGTTAAAAATGGTTGATTAAGCGTATGGTTACATTTTCCCTGCACTTAATGTTCGTTTTTAGCCCTGTCATCTTATTTTAAATTTACTGTAATTTTCTGCCACACATTGCTGGTCCATGAAAACAAAAGGCCCACACTGGTCCTTGGTGCAAAAAAGGTTGGGGGCCACTGATCCTGCCAATTTTATGTTTTCTATGAAAAGTCACACTTTTATTCATAAAACAAATTGCAAAAAAGACACAGTCAAGACATTAACCCAAATTATTAAATTAATTAAATTTGATTTAATTAATTAAATTTAATTAATTTAATTAAATTAAATTAGAATAATGATTTTTATTTGAAATAATTAATCATTAGATCTCAACCCTGTTGAGCTGTTGTGGGAGCAGCATGACAGTATGGCAAGTGCTCATGGGGCTGATAGACCCCACTCACCAACGTCACACAATGACGTGTCGCTGTATCCGGCCACCATATTGTCCGTCATTGTTTATCCATATTGTCAATGATTTCGATTGTCGTGCAATTTATAGTGCAATTCATGGAAGCCCCGGTGCTTTCAGACGCTGTAAACTCATTGGATGCGTTGCATAAAATGCGTTATGTGAAAAAGCTTCAGTCTATCCATCCGCCAGATCCATATTTGATGCCTAAATTGATATTTTTCGACCCGCTGTCTTCACCGTCTCTGCCTGACATCTGCTACCCTGATATCTACAACTATCTTGTCCACAGAAACTCAGCCTATTCTCACGAAAGTTTGAAAAACTTTTAAGAGCAGCTCTCTAAGCAACATTACCCCGTGTGACCCTTCCAATTTTCTAAAATGGCGACAATCAATACCAAAAAAAGTTGACTGCGATGGACGACGCTTCAAGGATAGGTGGATATTGGATTATTTCTTCAATAAAATACGCAACAACTGTGTCTGCCACATTTGCAAAGAGACAGTCGCTGTTTTCAAAGAGTTCGATGTGACGTGATATTACCAAACAAGACATGCTGACATGTACGACACCATTACAGGAAGATACGCAGCGAGAAATTAAAGCAACTTGAAGCTAATTTAATTTCACAGCAGCAGTATTTCGCAAGAGCCCGAGGGTCGAAAGAGAACGCCACAAAGCCGAGATTGTTGAAATTATGAATTTAAAAAAATAATAATAAAGCAAATGTGACACACAGAAGGGCTTGCTAAAATTTCTTTAAATGTATTGTTCTACGTAAATCAGCTCAGGTAGCCCCCCACATTTTTACCACACCCCCCCTTTGCAAAAGGTTTGGACACCCCTGTTTAACTGATGATCCGTAGACGAGGCCAGCTTTTTTCACTTGTTGCCAGCTAAATATTATTCAAAAAAATAATGATGGTGGAAGAAATAAGCATCTTGAATTTGAAACTATATGTTGTTGGCGATTAGTCTCGCAATGATCTTAATTGTAGTTGTCAGCCCAAAACCCTCTAAATATATATTAAATGCATCTTACCAGTTATAAAATGACTACTACATAATCTGTGGTGATCGTTTGGTGCCCAGTTTTCTCGTCGAATTGCAGCAGTCCATCTCGCTCTCCTCTCCGGGTCTCTCGGAATACGGTAGAACTTCAAGTCTCTCCGTCTATCTTCTCTGTTACTGCAACCAACCGCCACACACACCTTCACCATTTTGATTATTAATGTTAATGAGCAGAAAAACATGCCATAATAGGAGGAATTTACGTAGCGGTAAGGCGTAAGCACGACGAGCTGACGGACAATATGGCTCGGAGACGAGGTTGTGATGTCATGTGAGTGGGGTCTATAGAAGTGTGCGGTAAAATTTCTCCAGATCAATGCAACAAATTAACAGCTAGAATGCCAGAGGTCTGCAATGATGATAATTGCTGCAAACATAGCATTTTTTGCCAAAAGCTAAGTTTGAAGGATACAAACACTATTTATAGTCAAGATATTGACTATATTTTCAAATATATAGTGCAGGGTTCACTAAATCCGGACCAAGGAGCCACTTTTCCTGTCGTGTTTTCCATGTCTCCCTCCTCCAACACACCTGGATCAATAATCAGGATCATTATCAGGCTTCTGGATAAGTTGCTAATGACATAATCATTTGATTCGGGTGTGTTAGGGGAGAGAGACGTAGAAAACACGACAGGACAGATGGCATCGAGGTCCAGATTTGGTGAACCCTGATATAGTCTATCTGGTAAGACTTAACTTCACAAAGTTTCCACATCTCACTAACCAAGAGTACACCCATTGAGGAACATACACACATAATATCCAAAAATACAAGAAAAATGGGCACATGAAAGGTAAGGGAACAGTTAAAATGGTGAGTTCGCCATCAGTGCATATGGTTAAAATGAATCACCTGTGAGGATTAGTGAGTCATCCCCCTATTATTCAAAGTGTTAACTGTGATTCCAAATCCAACAAATAAAGCCCAATGATTGCCTAATTGTGCTTATACATAGATTAAATTGTATTTACATTTCATGCCAGTTAGTCCAACAGAGATGGGAACAGCTACATGGGCGGGGAAATGTTAGATCCGAGCCCAGTAATCCCAGTAGGGACACAAGGCAGGGTGCCCGCCCCTCAAAGCCAATAGTCAATGAGACACTAACCACACCCTATGACCCAGGTCGGCCCCGCAGCCCTTCGAAATACCCTTGCCAGCCCACAAGAGCAGTGCGGCAGCAGCCAACCAAAACCCAAGAAGAAAACTTAAGAGTGATTGTTTGAATGAAAGATTGTTTGTCTATGTATGTCCTGAGACTGGCAGGCAACCAGTTCTGGGTATACCCGACTCCAGTCCTAAGTTAGTTGCGATAGAGTACAACACTCCAGCAACCAATGTGACGATAAGCAGTAGCAGAGATTAATCTATAATTTAATCTAAGGCTATGTTCATACTCCAGATCTTAATGCACAAATCCAATTTTTTGTCATGTCATGTTTTTTTGGCGTTCCCGTTCAGACTGCCTTTGTCCATTGAGACCGTTCAACTATTACGCATGTGCACTGATTCGCAGACCAACACGCGCTGAGCAAGAAGACCCACATGCGCACAAGCATCAAAACAAATGACTACACATGCTGGCTGTCATCCGTCATTCCAGGGCGATCATATTTTGATTTTCAAAAAGAGGACACAAATAACAGACATAAATAATTCCCGTTTAGGCTTATATTCAAAGTTTCTGTGGATTGATAGCATGCACTCACTGTCCGTGCATGTCACACACACATACGGCAGTTTGCCCCGACTCTCAGCCGTGTAAGCAATCTTAAAATATTGCTCATATAGAGCAGAGAGAAAACCAATCGTTCTCAGGCTTATCCTCAACCCATTTTTATTTTTTTATGACTGTTGCCAAGCCCGACCCTTCCCCAAAAGCCATGTTCAAGGCAAGCTAGGCGCTAACAGACAGCTGCACCGGTTTCGTAGCCAACGTCTTTCTCGCTCTTTGGTGTCGTAATTGCTGCATGAATTCCGATTTTGGAGACTTGGCAGTTCAGACCGCCGCGACGTCCTGGAAAAATGTGGCCCAGATAGGATTTAATCCACATACAAAAGTGACCCAGATCGGATTTGAAATGGTCCACTTCTGTGCGACTTGTCCCGTTCAGACCGTCAAGTTAATGCCTCACTCGAGTTGGAAAAACACGAAAAAATCGGATTCGTGCATTAAGACCTGTGGCCTATACTACGAACCGAGTTCAACCTCTCCAGAAGTAATCCAGTTTACCAGCGGGTAACCGGAGTTGACAAAACCTGGTTGTCTAGTTTGTGCTCAATCGGTGCTACGACGCTGATTATGAGGTTGATTAGTCGAACCTGTGTCAACCCAGTCAGAGTTACTGCGCGTTCACATAAAAGGGGACGGAGAGCAGAGTCAAACACTACTTGTGACGATGGCACGGGCACCTTACTTCACAGAGGAGGAATGCGCGATGATTAAAATCCACCCTCACCGCGAAATCCAACACCGATTCGGCGAGTTGAACGCGACGGGTCTGTTGACAGCGAATTTAAAGATCGTGTGATTTGTGAATGCGTCAATATGCCAGTTTACTTATGTCCATGAAAAGAAATAAAGCCTGCTGTCAGGACAATAAAAGAAGATTTGGTACGTTAACAGTAAGAAATAATTTATCGCGCATCACCACATGAAGCAGGATGATTGTTTGTTTAGTCTCCTTGACTGTATGAATACGTATGTTCTTTTTTTTAGTTTGGGCCTAAAAAATCCAGCTCGACCCGACCCGAGTCCGATCAATCAACTTGATTTGCAGGCCCATAAAAAAATTTTTTGTTATATTTGTGAGGACTCAGGAGAAGAAGAAAATGCCGGGATGCCATGCGTTGTTGCGTAAATTAAAGCCCGTCTTTTGTAACGAATTTTCGCTGACAAACAAGACTGTAAGATGCATATTCAATAAACATTTATATCTTTTATATTTTTGCGTCTGTCCTATCAGTGGATTTGACAATTTAATCTCTTCGAGTTGGCAGAAAAAAATGCAAGTTTTCTCAATGTTTAAATAGTCTACATATTTTTTCTATGATTATTATAAATATTTACACAACGAAATAACCCTGGAAAGTCCGTTAAATATATTTCTTGTATGAGAGCAAAGCTCCGCATTCGTTTACATTCAGCGATTTCAACAATCAATTTGAAGCGTTTCCATACCCCACTCCGAATCGCACGGCATACAGTGTTCTTACGCAGATATTCAGCATCACCGATGGACTCATGGAATACATATATTGTTCCTGGCAAAAGAGCGCACGGACAGGCACACAAGCTGAGCGGTTGTGAGGGCCTGACTCGGCGGGTTACATTAGTGACGTCCGCCTCGATCAGTTGGCACAGGTAAAGAATTTCCTCACTTGAAAATATGTCTTTCATGGAGAACATCTTCCGGGTACGCCAGCGAATTTTGGCGGTCCCGAAATACCCGTGCCCTCCGGAGAGAGCCCCTCACAAACGCGCCAATGTCGTATGGGTCGTCCAAGTACGGTGTCATTGTCAGGAGGACACGTCCGCGGAGGGGTGCTGTTTAAATAGAGCGTGGTTAATTGGAATCCTGATGTTAAGCAAGATCTAACTCTGACACGACCAGGTTTGGCGTGTGGCGTGTGTTGCCATGGCAACACTTCTCGGTTCCAACATATCCACCTTTCGTAGTCTCGCATAGCCGCGAACTTACGTCGCACGTGATAAAGTTACTCTCGAAGTTACCCTGCTAAGCCAGAAAACCGGCTTCGTAGTATAGGCCACTGCAGTATGAACCTAAGCCTAAGTCATTCCACAAACTGGTACTTTATACACATTCGTCTTAAAGACATGTAATGTGTGTATATGACAAAGACTCAATAAACTTTTGAAACAGAAAAAAAAAATTATCCTTCCAATTATAAGGCAGAACAGATGTGTTCCCAAATAAACTTGGACTTGAAAATCCTATCAAGATTATTATTATCATCCTTAAAACAACAATTAAGATTATCTCGTTAAAAAAATTAATAAATAACATATTAATATGTTTTTGAGAGCGACACTATAGCTTCCAAAAAAATCATATAACTACATTATTGGTAATGAATGAGTTAAGAACATTTGCTTCCTCAGCAGATTGCACCATGTCGATGTGTCCATTCTCTTTATTAAAAATGTGATTCAGCAGTGTGGTAGCCTGAAGCGATAGTTGATAGTCCATTTTAAAGACACAATCTCCCAGTGGAATATACAAAGCAAGCAACTTAAACCCCGTGTCCTGGGTCTGTTCTCCTGAGACAGTAAAAGTGCAATTGTAAGTCTTTTCAGTGATGTCAGTCTTGTTTATTTTAGTTTTTGTTTCAACGTAAGGGACAACATGAAACACTTTGCCAATAGATGACTATGCTGTAGGCATTCTTTCCAATTTCAGTATTGATTTTCTTTGAGGGTCGAGAAGAAACAGGAAGGTTGCTTTTAAAAAAAGAAAAAAAAAAAAAAAACTTTAGACAAAGAGAGAGAGACAAAAACACTGAAAATTTGTAGCTGTAGGCAATATTATGGTAGTGTTGATGCACTGCTAGGAATGTATACACTATAAAATAATTTGACAGAGATTAGTCCTTAATCGTTTCCTGTATATTGATTGTATGTAATGGATGTCCACGTGATTTTATGGGTTTTCAAAGTATTTTTATTTATGTACAGACTGATGGGACCCCGATGTAAGAAAATAGAATATACTCATATATCTTGACTTCAAAATCCATCATTAAAGTAAGACATAAAACATAAATAGCCAAATGGAAAAACTGGGTTAAAAAAGTGCTACCAAACAAAGAAAACGTAAGTAAGAAAATGAAAACAACAACAACAAAAACTCCATTAAGCTCCAAGGTAAAAATACAAAACAAAGCATCACAACAGAGGTTTACGGAAAACAGACAGGAAAATAAAAATAAATTAAAAAAAAACTGGTGTGCATGCAACGCTACAAAATGGGAGGTGATTGGCTGTTGGTCCTCTCTGCTCATTTCACCCACCTCACCGGTCCATGCAACCCTGTGTAAAGATAAACCACTCCAAACATATTTTTGATTAGGAAGCGACCATATAGCATGATTAAAAGCTCATTAGTGACATTTTCATGTAACACCACCTTTTTGATACATTCAAATCTTTAAATAACATTCCTCTCCTCCTGTTACTTATTATGTTTGTTGATTTATTGGCCACCTCAACAGTCCATTCCTCCAGTGTCAAACCTAAAGGACGGGCACATTCAAAAGTCTTACTAAATATTGCCACTAGGTGTACACAAGTCACACATTGTAGTTTATATTTCAACATTGTTGTTTTCGAAATCCCTGTCAATATTGCCTCAAGTGTTCTGATTAAGATACAATAGTAAAAAAAAACTTTCAAGCTAAACTTTTTTTCTTACTTTGAACTATCCATTTGTCTTTTGCCTGATAAGGCTGCTTTTTCCCATCTTATCACTGCCTTTGATTCAAACAGTGCCACTGAACAGTACCTTGCATTAGTAATGACACGGCTGTTTGACCCCCCAGGTGGCTGTGTCCTATTAAAAGAAATACTGACAGGGCATAAATGGTGGTAATTGGCAATTTTCTCAACAGGAGACCAAGAGTCTTACATCACCAACTCAGCACAAATCGCAACAGAATTCCAACAGACAGCTTTTAGAATGCCTTATATACACTAGTAGTACAAATTGGTATAATTATATGCTAATGTATTTTCACAGCAATGATGACAATCTTCAACTGAAGTTCCGTCCTCATTTAATTTACACAAAGGACGTTAGCAGAAAAAATTCACTTACACCCAAAATCCTGATTCGTCGTTTGTGTTGACAGTAACAAATGATGCTCAAATGGAATCGAATGGTTATTCCTCTGTGAGCTTTGATCTTTGACCCATAATCCCTTTATTCATCCACGAGTTAACTGAACATATACATACAGACAGAACCAAATACATAACCTCTGCCTTCCATAGGTTTCACCCCTACTGGCGTAGGTAATAAACATATTCAGTAAATGTCCATCCAATTGTTATTTGGCACCGTTATTTGGACGGGAGGGCTGATGCTTCATTTCTGTGTTTTTTTCCGGTTGGGATCTGATGATTTGGGTGTATTTTTTTTACCTAGTAGAGTATTGTAATATAGTAGGTTATAGTGTAATTTTTATAGATGATACCTCAGCAGCACAATCATTTATTCTCAGTGATGTACTGCCTTTAAATGATGTCTTCATGTGGCTCAAGTGTACGAGTCCAAGACATTGGAATGGAATGTGTTGTGTTCCCTAAAAGTAACACGAGGTGGCAATGTTGCCTTCGTAGAAGTAAGAGACGCGAGGAAGGGTCTGCAATGCTTCGCAATACAGTCTGCTACGTTTCTATGCTATGTTGTGGGTGCTAGCATGCTGCCTACAAGCTGAAGCTGCTACTGCTGTCTTGTTTTGTTAGATACTAACTACACAGTAAAGCGTTCCATTTGAGTTCAATTGGTGCTCGTTATTTCCATACCGACACCATATTGTTGGCGACGAGAAGGGATTTTTTTTCTACACTTTTTCTTACCCACCGGACTACTCGTGAGTCGTCATGGCCGCACATGTGCCTGCCCCGCCAGCGTTTTTACCTTGCCCGGGAGAGCCATCCATACCGCTCGAAATGTGGATGCGGATGTTCAGAAACTACATGCTGGTAATCAATGCAATTGGAGCTGCCTGGCCTGAAGCTCGCAGGAGAGCCACATTACTCCATTGTCTCGGAGCTGAGGGACAACGGACTTTCTACTCATTACCAGAAACAGGTGACTCGTTCGACTCTGCTGTTG
Source organism: Corythoichthys intestinalis (assembly GCF_030265065.1). Classification (NCBI taxonomy): domain Eukaryota; kingdom Metazoa; phylum Chordata; class Actinopteri; order Syngnathiformes; family Syngnathidae; genus Corythoichthys; species Corythoichthys intestinalis. The sequence continues at coordinate 47,861,173 of NC_080399.1, forward strand.
CTGCCTTAGAAAATCACTACACACCAAAAGTAAATGTTGTAGTGGAACGCCATGCCTTCAGACAGCGAAAACAAGCACCTCATGAGACTATTGCTCAGTATGTCGCCACGCTACGCGATCTAGCTTCAAAATGCGGATTTGACGATCGTACAAATGAAATGATCCGTAACCAGTTGATTAGCTAATTCAAACATAAGAGAGAGACTCCTGCTTGAACCAATGGATTCAAAAACACAATGGAATTGTCTGAAGTGACCTGCTATGAAGCCTGATCCAAATTCTACTCAACATCTATGGCATGAGCTGAAATACAGTATGAAGTCCGGTAAAAACACCAGGCTTGAAGTTAACTGTTAAGGCACTTCCCCTGTAAGTAATGTTTCCCTGCTCATGTCCTATCATGGTTTGAGTTTGGTTCTGTCTAGTTTGTGCCCTAGTGTGTCTTGTCCTTGTTATTATCCATTGCTTTCACCTGTTGTGGCCTGCTCCTTGTGTATCCACCAATCTGCCTCCTCTCGTGTCACCCATCTGTGACTATATGTCTTGTTACCTCTTGTCTTTGTATTTAAGCTCCCCGTTTTTGATGAGTCCTTGTTGCGACATCGTCAGTATCTCATCAATCTCTTGTCACGTCAGAATCCGTGCGCCTCGTATTCCTGTTCCCACCATCCCATAGTGAGTTTTGATTCAGTCATTTGTTAGTACTCCTGAGTTTTGATTGCATTTTGCCTTTTCATCACCGGTCTTTTGTTTATATTCATTTTTGTTTGCTTCAATTAAAACATTTTTAACTATCACCGCCCTTTCTGCCTCACCTCTGTTTCCATGCACTTGGGTTCACCTCACCTGCCCGCCTATAAAGCCTTGAATTGCCCTATTGAGGCTTGGCTTGTTAGTCAACAATTTTTTATTTATCTTTTTTTTATGTTAGGTTTTGCGTTGATTCCCTCCTAGTGCGTCCTTGTAATTGCCATTGATTTCACCTGGTGTACCGGTCCTTGTGTATCCTCTAATCTGCGTCCACCTGTGTCACCAATCTGTTCCTCATTGTCTCGTTACCCTTTGTCTGCGTGTGTATAAAAGCTCCCAGTATCTTTTTCAGTCCTTGTTGCGTCATTGTCAACGTTAATGTCCACGTCCATGGTCTGGTCAGCATTATTCCAAGCCCTCGTGTTCCGTGTAAGTTTTTGAAAAGCAGTCTTTTGTTAGTGATAGTTTTGTTTGCCTCAGTGCTATCTTTTGATTACCACAGCCTTTGTTTTGTACTTTGTTTTTAGTTGGTCATTTTTGCACCGTTATCTGCTTCGCCTCAATTTCCCTGCGCTTGGGTCCACCTTGCCCGCCCGCACTCCCTGACAAAATGACGCAACCAATTGTGAACCCGGCGGGAAAAATTCATTTCTGGCAGGCACGCCGACGGCCATCAACCCGAACCCGACCACAGCACATTTTGTTGGACTCTGATTTTTCCGATTTTGAGGAGGATCATAATTTATGATCTCCTATATTCTGATTCTGACTCTGACCCGGATTTTGATTTCACAGCCTCTGTTTCCTCTGATCGTTTTTCTTTCTACCCCCCTACCTCTGTGTCCCGTTCGGAGCTCCTGGCCAGAGACTCCTACCTGGGGTCCCGTTGGGCCATCTATCTGGGACCCCCCCGGGGTGGTCTGCGGGGTCGCCCAGGGTCATTGCGGCCTAATGAGGCTGTTCTGCGACCTGAAGGCACTCGCCAGAAGCCTCGGCGTGGTCGTCAACGGCAACGGCATGCTGCGGTGCCGACGTCCCGGCCTCCCGCGCCGACGTCCCAGTCTCCTGCGCTGATGTCGCCGATGCGCTGTCTAAGCTGCGCCTCGCCGTCTGGTCTCCGTTCCGGTGCCCGAGCCGACTCCACGCAGTCCCGTGCCAGCGCCGACTCCACGCAGTCCCGTCTTCGCAAATACAACCAGGAACTGAAAAATGCTAGACAATCATATTTTTCAGAGATCATTAGTAGAAACACCAACAATACTCGCACACTATTTTCTGTTGTTGACAAACTGACAAACCCACAAGCATCAATACCTCAGGAATTGGCATCTGAGGTGTCCTGTAATAATTTCGCAGCATTCTTTACACACAAAGTACTAAAGATTAGACAGACTGTGTGCAACTCCGGATTAACAAATGTTACACTAAACTCCTCCCAAAATGTCCCCCACGTCAATCTTAGACAGTTTAGCCTCTTGGACTATGCCACTTTAACAGAAATTGTGTCGAAATTAAAGCCCACAACATGCTGCCTTGACATCCTTCCTTCAAACTTTTTCAAAACTGTTTTTCTTTGCATAGCCCCAGACACACTTCAGATTATAAATACTTCCCTCCAAACAGGAGAGTTTCCTCAGACTTTAAAAACTGCAGTAATAAAACCTCTCCTAAAAAAACCTAATCTGGATGCCTCAACCATTAGTAATTACAGGCCAATATCAAATCTGACATTCCTGGGGAAAATTATCGAAAGGGTTGTGTTTGAACAGATCCAGACTTTTATGATGCAAAACAATCTTTTTAACTCATTTCAGTCTGGATTTCGGCCACAACACAGCACCGAGACCGTGCTTATCAAAGTCCTAAATGATATTCGTCGGAATACCGATGCAGGCAAATCATCTGTTCTGCTACTATTGGAACTCAGCGCCGCATTTGACACGGTTGATCACAACATACTACTCAGCAGATTGGAACAGTGGGTAGGGCTTACTGACACTATTCTTCAGTGGTTCACATCCTATTTACATGATGGGGATTTCTTTGTGTCAATTGGAAACTATCAGTCAGAACGAACCAAATTCACGTGTGGAGTCCCTCAAGGGTCAATTCTTGGACCACTCTTATTTAACATCTATATGCTTCCGTTAGCTCAGATAATGGAACAGTATGACATCTCCTATCACGCCTATGCAGATGACACACAACTGTACATTTCTGTGTCCCCACATGATTATAGTCCCTTAGTCTCCCTGAGTAAATGCATTCATCAAATCAGTGAATGGATGTGCCAGAATTTTCTCCAGTTAAATGTGGAGAAGACAGAGGTAATCATTTTTGGGCCAAAAAAGGAAAGGTCAAAGATAAGCAGCCAACTTAGCACAATGTCACTTACAGCTACAAATCAAGTCAGAAACCTTGGCGTAATTATTGACTCAGACCTAAAATTTGATAGCCATCTAAAGTCAGTCACTAAATCCGCTTATTACCACCTAAAAAATATAACCAGAATTAAGGGGCTTCTGACTCAACAAGACATGGAAAAACTTATGCATGCATTCATTTTCAGCAGATTGGACTACTGCAACGGTATATTTACAGGTCTTGAAAAAAAATCAGTCAGGAAGCTGCAGCTAGTACAGAATGCTGCAGCCAGAGTCCTAACAAATACAAGGAAGCTGGACCACATTACACCGGTTTTGAAATCGCTACACTGACTTCCAGTGAGTCAAAGGATAGACTATAAAATACTACTGCTCGTCTACAAAACACTTAATGGCCTTGGACCAAAATACATGCTTGACTTGTTAGATTCCTATGAGACATCTAGACCCTAAGGTCGTCTGGAACGGGTCTTCTGCATGTTCCAAGAACAAGAACCAAGCAGGGTGAGGCAGCATTTAGTTATTATGCCCCTCACCTCTGGAACAAGTTACCCGAACGTCTGAAGTATGATCAAAGTGTTAGCTCCTTTAAATCAGGGCTAAAAACGCTTTTGTTTAGCACTGCATATCCGTAACTGTCTATATATTTCAATCTACCTGCCTTCTATTCCTCTTGTGCTTATCTCCATTGCTGATTTCAATGATTATTAGTAGTTATAGTTTTTGCTTTATTTTTATTTTTGTTTTATTTTTATTTATTTATTTCTATTCTGTGATTAAATGCGATCTTTTGTCTTGGTTTTTACCTTGTGTTGATTTAAATGTGATTTTTATGGTCTTCATGTGATGTAAAGCATTTTGAATTGCCTTGTGTTGAATTGTGTTATATAAATAAATTTGCCTTGCCTTGCCTTGCCGTGCCAGCGCCGACTCCCCGCAGTCCTGTACCTGCGCCGACCGCTCCTGTTTACTCCGGTGACTCCGCTGCTGTCCCGCCAGCAGACTCCTGCGACTCCGCTGCTGTCCTGCCAGCAGACGACGACGACTTCACTGCTGTCCCGCCAGCAGACGCCTGCGACTCCGCTGCTGTCCCGCCAGCAGACGCCTGCGACTCTGCTGCTGTCACGCCAGCAGACGACGACAACTCCGCTGCTGTCACGCCAGCAGACGACGACAACTCCGCTGCTGTCACGCCAGCAGACGACGACTCAGTTCCTGGTTCGCCCGACTCAGACGACGACTCAATTCCTGGTCCGCCCGACTCAGACGACGACTCAGTTCCTGGTCCGCCCGACCCCGACGACGACTCAGTTCCTGGTCCGCCCGACTCTGACGACGACTCAGTTCCTGGTCCGCCCGACTCCGACGACGACTGCGTGCCTGACTCTCCTCACGATGATGACGACGTTGCTCCCCGCTTCCTGCCACGGCTTGGCAGCATGAATGACAGAGTCCTACCTCGCCCGGGGTGCCCGCCTGATCAACCCGTGCGGTCGCCCAACGTCTGGCGTGTAAGTTTTTGAGAAGCAGTCTTTTATTAGTGATAGTTTTGTTTGCCTCAGTGCTATCTTTTGATTACCACAGCCTTTGTTTTGTACTTTGTTTTTAGTTTGCTTTAATTAAATCATTTTTGCACCGTTATCTGCTTCGCCTCAATTTCCCTGCGCTTGGGTCCACCTTGCACTCGCTGACATTTTATTTATTTTGAGCTCCTTCTAGTGTGGTTTAGGTAGCAAAACTTGCCACACCATGTTTCAGTTCAATATTAGTGAAAAGGGGAGTACACAGCTTGAGCAAATTTCATACTATGGATCACTTAGCATTTCTCATATGCTTAACCGATGTTAACCGATATATTTTAATACCTCGCCCATGACGTTTTTTTGGTTGCAAATCAGGAAGCAGTTAACTTTGAGTCCCGAAAGCACTCTTGAAACCTGAGCAATTTGCTGTTGAAAAGTCAGATGCAAGTGTAGGAGTCTAATTGAAAGTTTTACAAATTGTTGATTCCTGCATTTCCCACAAAAGGTCATGCAAAACAATATGTTAGGATAACAATGTTTACGAAGCCTATTTCAGTCATGTTTTTATTATTTTTGGATATAAAAAAGTCAGATTTTTATTGATTAACTTTTATTATTATTATTATTTTTTTTTTTTTTTTGTTTAATTTATTTCAATGACATCTTTGGGTTTCCTTTCATTAACAGCAGTATATAGGTCTTTTTGTCAGCTAATTCTGTATTTAATAAAAGTACCAACTTCAGTTAATAATCACATCTAAGTAAAAATACATTACATTTGCTGTCTCAGATGTGGAAATATGGAGTATATTATATTTATGATGTAAATAGGACAAAAAAAAAGAAATATATTGCTTTGCTGAAGAGTCAAGTGCTTGTAAAATGTACTGGTCATTGGAGCCAGAAAAATGTGGCCTGAGGCTAACCTCACGGTGGCTATAAAATATCTACCTTGGGGAACCAGAGACCTAAATGTCGTGAACAGTGATGGGTTAGTCATGCTGTCACAATGAGACACTGCCTCCGCTTCATCTCAGCAACCTTCCCCAAGGTGAAACTTGGATTTTGAAGTTAACATAGTGGGTCTTTTTCACGTTAAAAGTGAATTGCTTGCAAGTGGATTTGAAATTTGAAATTAAAAAGAGAAAAAAAATGCAAAGATACACCAATAATATGCAATTAATAACCATCATGTTAATGCCTTAACTGTAAGTAGCAAAAAAAGCGTCTCGCAACCCTGGTCATACTGGCTCTGGGCCATATTGGGGATCCATTAAAAATGAAAGGAATGGCGTTGATCTGTTCCAGGCATGGACAAAACCAACACCTCTGCCTCAAGGTTCACTCATTTCCGCTATAGGCATGTAAAATACTTGTCCTATCTCCTCAATTTTATGTTTATGTATTTTAAGACATTGATCATGTTACATTTTTGCACAAGGTTCATTAGTGGTTTAGGAGGCTAGAAAACAATTTCCGAAAGTTGCATACAATATTCTAATATTTTCTCTTTTTTAATTCACTTAAATGTGAAGAACAAGTCTGTTTTCATATTTCAGGTATTTCAAAGTGAGAATCTGATGGACGTTTCAGTATTAATCTGTAACATATTGTTAATAAAATACCTTTTAAAGTGGAACACGCATACAGTATGAAGGAGGAATTATACTGCACAAATTTCCACCAGATGAAGTTGGTTGCATTACTATAAGCATTTTTAAATGCTTTATTTGTCACACTGGATGAAGTCGGCACCCTCATAACAGAGAAACATATTTGATTACAGTGTTCTGTAGAATTACAAAGTCAGTATAGTACGACTTTAACACAAAGGCTGACATTAAAGGCTCACAGCGGATGAATGAATCAACAAAACATAACCTACGTGTCCAGAAATCTGGTTAGTACACCCCTCACTTTTTTTGCCTTCGCATTGTTGCCTTTACCAAAACTGATGCTTCGGGGCTCAAACTGTCATACACTACACTCCTTGACGATGTCCCACCAGCATCCCACCCAACATTGATATGTGGCTGTCTGTGTAGTCATGTCACCTCTATTGCAGCATTTGTGTGATGTCCTCTCCAGACGTATTCAAGGCTTATGTGTATGTTAAATTTATTTCACCCAACATTGGCAAGAAACACAGATGGAGTTAGGTTTGGTCTTTCTGGAGAAAAGCTGGGAGCAGATGTTCAGCTCAATATATTCTGCTATGCTCAAAATGCTCTATTATTCAACAAGGGGCAGGAGCAAATTAACATACAATACATTCACTTGTGACGTGGCAGGTTTACAGAATACTCATACATGTTTACAGATAACTAAACTACCCTCAGACCTCGTTTGATATAATAATTGATTTATCAACACAGAATTCCAACCACCCTTTAATCACAGAGTGGTTACACACAGTCAGTTCATACAAGAACTATGCCGCATACAAAGAACGTTGTAACAGTTTTATGTGACATAAAAGGAAACATCAAATCACAACAATGTAATTAAAGCATACAATGAGTTAACATGTTATACAATTTCCCTAGCAGCTTACAAGCATTTCCATGTGTAAAATGAGGAGCGGAAATGTCATGTCGTTTGCCTCCATTCTTAACAATGCCGTAATGCCACACTAACAATGGCGATGACACGATCCCTAACGTCACTTTGGCTACGATTCTTACACGTAGACCCAGTCTAGACTAGACGGCATGTCCATAGATTCTTAAATTACACGGCTACATTGTCCATGTAAAAAAATCTCTGGAGACTCATCTATGGTGTAGCCGACGTGCCTTATGAATTGACAAAATAATTAAACATTTAAGCCATTATCCGCTTTTGTGTAGATGTAGCCTCAGTCTACTGGCTTACACCATTACCCGTAACATCAATTTTAGGAATCCAGCCTCAGTAAAGTGCAGCGGCGCTGGAAGTCAGGTGCTGAGGGTGCTGCAGCATCCCCCAGTGTTGGGGAGGATAAAAATAGTTTTTTTTTTTTTTTTTTTAATAAATCAATGAATAAAACATTAAAACAATAGCGTATTTAATTTTGGAGATTAAATATATATTCATTCATCCATTTTCCATGCCGCTTTTTCCTCACGAGGGTCGCAGAGGTGCTGGAGCCTATCCCAGCTGACTACATACAGTAGGCAGGGGACACCCTGAACTGGTTGCCAGCCAATCGCAGGGCACAAGGAGACATACAACCATACATGCACACACTCATACCTACGGACAATTTAGAGTGTTCAATCAGCCTACCATGCATGTTTTTTGGATGTGGGAGGAAACCGGAGTTCCCGGAGGAAACCCACGCAGGCACGGGGAGAACATGCAAACTCCACACAGAAAGGCCGAAGCCCGGGATTGAACCCTTGATCTCAGAACTGGGAGGCAGATGGGCTAACCACTCAGCCACCGTGCCGCCATTAAATATATATGTTGAAAAAAAATTAACATGGTCCCTACCTGACACCTTGCTTGCTACCAGATCACGTTAGATAAGGCACTGTTGGAAAGGAAAAAGTTAACTGTTGACAGAGAAGGCGCAAAAACGAATTAGAGATTTTTTTCTTTACAAAAACAGCACAATTTCCTAAAATTCAATACGGGGTCGAAAATGAAGATGATTATGATAGTTTATAATAGTTCTCGGTGAGGAAAGGTTTGCTGCTGATTTAGACTGTGGAGAACTTCAAATAGCTAGCATGTTATCATTTGTTGTTGCTGTTGAGCTGCCACCGTGCAGAGCGCTGTTGGATATTCGTGTGCAATTTACTTGAGTGTCGTAAAAAGTGGGTGTAACACCGACGCTTATTGGACTTTTGAGTTTTCAAATGTCTTTGTGTGTAGGTGAAATAGTACGCTGTCTTTGTAGTAGTAGCATTGTTCCTTCTCAAACAATTAGCATATTGTGATAAAGTTCATTATTTTCTGTAATGTACTGATAAACATTAGACTTTCATATATTTTAGATTCATTACACACAACTGAAGTAGTTCGAGTCTTTTATTGTTTTGATATTGATGATTTTTGCAAAAAAGTCAAGAAAAACGGAAAATCCTTATCTAAAAAAAATTAGCATATCATGAAAAAGTACTCTTAAAGAACCTACTAACCTAATCATCTGAATCAACGAATTAACTCAAAACCCCTGCGAAAGATTCCTGAGGCTTTTAAAAACTCCCAGCCTGGTTCATTACTCAAAATCGCAATCATGGGTAAGACTGCCGACCTGACAGCGTTCCAGAAGGCCATCATTGACACCCTCAAGCAAGAGGCTAAGACACAGAAAGAAATTTCTGAGCGAATAAGCTGTTCCCAGAGTGCTGTATCAAGGCACCTCAGTGGGAAGTGGGTGGGAAGGAAAAAGTGTGGCAGGAAACGCCGCACAACCAGAAGAGGTGACCACACCCTGAGAAAGAATCTGGAGAAAGGCCGATTCCAGACCTTTGGGGACCTGCACAAACCTGGAAATGGGCTACAGGTGCCGCATTCTCCAAGTCAAGCCACTTTTGAACATGAAATAGCGCCAGAAGCACCTGACCTGCAGGCTACAGAGATGCAGCACTGGACTGTTGCTCAGTGGTCCAAAGTACTTTCTTCAGATGAAAGCAAATTTTGCATGTCATTCGGATATCAAGGTGCCAGAGTTTGGAAGAAGACTGGGGAGAATGAAATGCCAAAATGCCTGAAGTCCAGTGTCAAGTACCCACAGTCAGTGATGGTCTGGGGTGCCATGTCAGCTGCTGGCGTTGGTCTACTATGTTTTATCAAGAGCAGGGTCCATCCAGCAGCCTATCAGGAGATTTTGGAGCATTTCATGCTTCCATCTGCTGAAAAGCGTTATGGAGATGAAGATTTCATTTTTCAGCACGGCCTGGCACCTGCTCACAGTGCCAAAACCACTGGTAAATGGTTTACTGACCATGGCATTACTGTGCTCAATTGGCCTGCCAACTCTCCTGACCTGAACCCCATAGAGAATCTGTGGGATATCGTGAAGAGGAAGTTGAGAGACACAACACTGTGGATGAGCTTAAGGCCGCTATCGAAGCTTCCTGGACCTCCATAACACCTCAGCAGTGCCACAGGCTGATTGCCTCCATACCACGCCACATTAGAGCAGTCATTTCTGCAAAAGGATTCCCGACCAAGTATTGAGTGCATGGCTGATATAAATAATTGAAGGTTGACTTTTTTTGTATTGAAAAACACATTTTTGTATTGGTCGGATGAAATATGCTAATGTTTTGAGATAGGGATTTTTTGTTTTTCTTGACTTTTTTGCCAAAATCATCAATATCAAAACAATAAAAGGCTTGAACTACTTCAGTTGTGTGTCATGAATCTAAAATATATGAAAGTCTAATGTTTATCAGTACATTACTGAATATAATTAACTTTATCACAATATGCTAATTTTTTTGAGAAGGACTTAGTTTACAGAAAAAGTGCGAACATGACAAATTTGGACCGAAACGGCTGTTTTTGAATGGGGAAAAAGAAAAAAAAAAACTTTTTGTGACTTCCAGCGTCCCTGGTAAAGTGTATTCCAGGTGCCAGAGCTCCTGACATTGGCTAACGTTAGGGAGCTGACCCGCAGTAGGGATAGAAAAACACAAACAATGAGTCAATAAACATTTTTTGTTTACATTATTTAGCACTTAAGCCCTTAATGGCCTTAGCCAATGAACTCTTGGTCAATGGAGGCTTTCTAAAAACACCAGGAAACAGACTAATTAGCCAGGCTTCACCATGATCTGTGCTGGCTCCAGAAAGTAATGATCCTGTCACTGAACAACCATGACAGCAGGTTGACAATCAAACGTGGGAAAACTGCACCATATAATATAGGTCCTTCTTCTTAATTGAATTTGTTTCATTTAGGATATGATTAGTTAATAGAATGTAAGGTTAACAATTAGAATTAGGTAAGATAAATTCAACTTTAATTAACTTGTGACAGCAGCAGATCTAAAATCAAATACATAGCATACATCTATTCAGTAATACTATAATAACACTTTCTAAACCTATTGGGCAGCCCATTCAACTACTAGTATATGTCATTACAAATCTGTCTATATTCTACTCAGTATCATTTCAAATAAAACAGCGTGGACATATTTATTATTAGTAGTAGCCATCACTGAATAACTATTGCCCTCAATCAATAATTGTTTTAAACAAAAAATAGTCCAATGTTATTTCCAACATGACTTTCGCTGCAGGAGGACCAACCTTTAAATTGTAATTACTGGCAATATGATGATATAGTTACCGTACTTCACATGACAGGAAAATAAATTAGGAGCTTTTTCTTCTGGGTAATCGCTCAAGTGATAAATGCAGATTAAAGCAAGAGCAAAAAGGTCGAGGAGGATTAGTTAAAGGAAAACAAAGACTGTCTCTTCTATTGATATGGTAATAATGATTTCATCTTCACCCTAATTACTATGTGAGTTCATTGTTGATTTATTTATTTATTTTATTATTTTTTTTTTTTGTGGGAAAGGCAAATGTATTTAGTCCTATTACGTCTGAATCTAGAACATACAGCAAATAAAACTGAATATTATTGAACAATATGCAACTTAAATATTACGACAGCCTAAGAAAAATGATGGGCCAGAATTACAGTGCCTTGCAAAAGTATTCGGCCCCCTTGAACCTTGCAACCTTCAGGCTTCAGACATAAAGATATAAAATTTAAATTTTTTTTCAAGAATCAACAACAAGTGGGACACAATCGTGAAGTGGAACAAAATTTATTGGATAATTTAAACTTTTTTAACAAATAAAAAACTGAAAAGTGGGGCGTGCAATATTATTCGGCCCCCTTGCGTTAATACTTTGTAGCGCCACCTTTTGCTCTAATTACAGCTGCAAGTCGCTTGGGGTATGTTTCTATCAGTTTTGCACATCGAGAGACTGACATTCTTGCCCATTCTTCCTTGCAAAACAGCTCGAGCTCAGTGAGGTTGGATGGAGAGTGTTTGTGAACAGCAGTCTTCAGCTCTTTCCACAGATTCTCCATTGGATTCAGGTCTGGACTTTGACTTGGCCATTCGAACACCTGGATACGTTTATTTTTGAACCATTCCATTGTAGATTTGGCTTTATGTGTTGGATCATTGTCCTGTTGGAAGATAAATCTCCGTCCCAGTCTCAGGTCTTGTGCAGATACCAACAGGTTTTCTTCCAGAATGTTCCTGTATTTGGCTGCATCCATCTTACCGTCAATTTTAACCATCTTCCCTGTTCCTGCTGAAGAAAAGCAGGCCCAAACCATGATGCTGCCACCACCATGTTTGACAGTGGGGATGGTGTGTTCAGGGTGATGAGCTGTGTTGCTTTTACGCCAAACATATCGTTTTGCATTGTGGCCAAAAAGCTCAATTTTGGTTTCATCTGACCAGAGCACCTTCTTCCACATGTTTGGTGTGTCTTTGGTGTGTCTCCCAGGTGGCTTGTGGCAAACTTTAAACGAGACTTTTTATGGATATCTTTGAGAAATGGCTTTCTTCTTGCCACTCTTCCATAAAGGCCAGATTTGTGCAGTGTACGACTGATTGTTGTCCTATGGACAGACTCTCCCACCTCAGCTGTAGATCTCTGCAGTTCATCCAGAGTGATCATGGGCCTCTTGGCTGCATCTCTGATCAGTTTTCTCCTTGTTTGAGAAGAAAGTTTGGAAGGACGGCCGGGTCTTGGTAGATTTGCAGTGGTCTGATGCTCCTTCCATTTCAATATGATGGCTTGCACAGTGCTCCTTGAGATGTTTAAAGCTTGGGAAATCTTTTTGTATCCAAAGCCGGCTTTAAACTTCTCCACAACAGTATCTCGGACCTGCCTGGTGTGTTCCTTGGTTTTCATAATGCTCTCTGCATTTTAAACAGAACCCTGAGAATATCACAGAGCAGGTGCATTTATACGGAGACTTGATTACACATAGGTGGATTCTATTTATCATCATCGGTCATTTAGGACAACATTGGATCTTTCAGAGATCCTCACTGAACTTCTGGAGTGAGTTTGCTGCACTGAAAGTAAAGGGGCCAAATAATATTGCACGCCCCACTTTTCAGTTTATTTGTTAAAAAAATTTAAATTATCCAATAAATGTTGTTCCACTTCACGATTGTGTCCCACTTGTTGTTGATTCTTGACAAAAAAATTAAATTTCATATCTTTATGTTTGAAGCCTGAAATATGGCGAAAGGTTGCAAGATTCAAGGGGGCCGAATACTTTTGCAAGGCACTGTAAATTTGAAAAGAAATGATGTAGAAAATATAATTTATGTTACCATTATGGTGGCCACTCATCAAGCATGTAATTACCAACAAAGCACGGTATGACAGCTATATCGCAATTGTAAAAGGAATGGTAGTACGATGCAGCGACGAGTTATATTTTTTGGGGTGTGAGAAATGCAGTGTGTGGTGTAAAGCCTGAGAATGGCCTGAAATGCATGAGAAACACTCTCAATTCTTTAGAGTTCAGAGGTCTGATCTATTAAAGTGACTTCCATGCATTTCACTGGTGCTGTAGAGCTGCATTAACCTGACTATGGTGCAGGTGGTGTATAATCAGTTCACAATCAGTGGCAGTGTGATTGTAGATGTGAATAGTTGTCTGTCTCTGTGTGTAGCATAATTGACTGGCGAACAGTTGAAGGTGAAGTCCACCTATCCCCGAGGTCAGCTGGAATAGGCTCCGGCACCCAGCGACCCTGTCAAGTATCCAGTAAGTGGTGTTGAAAATGAATAGATTCCAATTCAAAGTGTTTTTTTTAAAGTAAAATCTCCTCTGGTTTCATGTTAACAAATTGAATATGTACAGGCATTCTGACTCTCTTTTAATCAGGGATGTAATCAACAAAAAAGCAACATTCCCCACCGAAACTGAAAACCGAATATTGGAGACATTTGACCGTAAAACAAAAAATACACATACATATATATAATTCATTTTTTATTTCTTTTTTTAAAAATTATTTTATTTCATTATTTTCCAATAATTGGCTTTTGCCTTGGAATTGGTTCGACAACCCTGGAGGCCCGAGACATTTAGTTTGAAAGGTGCTGATTCTGAAACCCCATGGGAGGGTGCAGTACAGGTTTTCTATCAGATTTTGCAATCCATCAAAGATTGCAACTCACGGCAAGTTTGGGACACTCGAAAAACGGGTCTCACACCTCCAATTGCTATGCTAAATGAGAACTCGATGGTCGTTCTTGTTGATTCGCGGAATGGAGAGGATGCCTGAGCAGACTCAAGCATGATGTAGTGATGAACAAAACAATTTATTAGTAACAAGACCGAGCTGTCCGCTCGGGGTAGTTGAGCTGGTATGAAGCGAATAAGCTCAGGAAGGTGGCAGCCGTATAATCTGACGAGAGGTGCGCAAAAGCAGGACCTGGGGCGAGAGCAAATAAGTCATGAGCCGGGGATCAGATAAACAATAAAGAACGCGAGATGCAACTGACGTAGGAAACAGACTAGTTGATCGGATGACGAGGTGGTGGCGTCCACTGACTTTAAAAGATGATAGATTGTCACCTATGGCCGCTCCACCTGTCTGACGTCCAACCTGCAATCAGATAAAAACACGCACATCTGGCCAAGGTGGGCCAGCTCTCAGGATGGAGGTGCAAAAGGTGCAAAAGGCCTAACACGTTTCTGTGGAGCTGGAGTTCACAACAACAATAAAAAGCTTTTCCATTTTTGCCGAAACTGGTGAAGCTCTTTACCAGGCTAATTCAATCCCTAATATGCCTTAAAGTAAGACTCGCCGTTTTCTTGTGGAACAAGTGAAATTGATCGAGAGCCAGGCGAGCGGGCCAAGCGAAGTCGCTCCCAGCCAGATTAAACGTTGACTGGCAGATGGGCGTGTGGAAGTTGCGGAAAAAAAGTGAACAAAAGAGGAAATGGTCGTGCACTAACCGTATTGTACTAAACCACAGCAAATGCACATGTATTTATTTATTTGTATTTAAATACGACTTTAATCAAGTGAATAGGATACAAATAAACTCCAAACTAGAGATCGACCAATATATCGGCCGGCCGATACAGCGGGTTGATATATGGACTTTTTTTCCAACATCGGCCATTGGCAGATTCACGAAAAGGCATAGGCTATGTGTGGCCAACTGTGGCAGTCACTGACTGACAGTAGGACCCCGGAAGGACCTGCAGCAGCTTGAAGGCAGGCTGCTACAGGAAGCTTCAGGCTTGCCTGTTTTATATATAAGATTTTAATTATCTTGCATGCGTGAATATGCAATGTTGCTTTGGTCTTTTAAGTTGTTTACTGAATGAATGCATTTAGGTCCACCTTGCCTCAGAACTCTGATACTGCAGCCCTCTATCTGATCGATCATGGCTCGACATAATCTTTGTAACTGTCTCATCAATGACTTTCATCATTGCCATCCTGAACAACCGTCCAGGTCTTAGGCTAGGAGGGCTTCCGATTCTGTGTTGAACACTTTAGGGATCCACCTTCATGAACACCTTGACGGCCCATTATAGCCTGTCAGGCAATAAACCAATCACATTCTGCTAATCAATCAGACAAACCCCTTATGTAAAGCTTTGTTGATGATGCGTTAAGTATATGATTGTGTTTCTGATGGAAATATGTTATGAAAATTCTAACGTTTGATTCATTTGGTTGGGTCCTTTAACACCTATGCACTGTGTCATGTTTTGCCTCTATTTACAGTATATCTGTCTTGAGTGTAGTAGTTGAATAGTTCTACAGCCACCCATTATGTGTGTGAAGTGTTTCTGGAATTGTACACAGGGTGCTGAATGGATTAGTTCCTAACCACTGCTCCCAATTGATGGGCGGGTGGTAACATGTTGTAAGTGGTTCTTATGATTACACTTAGCCAGAAAAGAAAAAATGGTGTGGCAATGCTCTCTAGGAAAGGACTATTCAGTTGAGACCAAAGTTGCCTTTGAATGTTGAATTGAGGATTCAGTTTAACGCAAATCTTGCAGACTACAACTACTATATTGCTAACAAGATAGCCGGGGACGCAGGTGGTTGAACGAGTCGTCTACTGATTGAAGGAGCAGGGGTTCGAATCCAGCTCCCACTTGTGCCCATTGTCTTTTTTCCTTGGACAAGATACTTCACCTTTCCTGCTTGAAAGAATGAGTGGTTGATCGTGGTAAGAATCACCGATGGTGCAAAGTGGCTGCCTCGGTTTTGTCAAACTGTCCCAGGAAAGCTGTGGCTACAATAGTATTCCTCCCACCATCTAGTGTTGAGTGAAAGAATAATGTAATAGAAAGTGTCTTTGAGTGTCCTGAAAAGTGCAATATACATCCAATACATTATTATTATTATCTTCGCTTTTGCACTTGTAATAATACCAGGATGGCGCCGATTCAGATAGGCCCTTTTGAGAGATAAATATTTTTTTCCCAGTGATGGAATTTCATTGTGGCGATAGAGGTCCTTATAGTCTGTAATAACCAATTAATGAGCTTGTGAAAGTGTGGCATTACTACTGTTACTTGTAACGCATTACACCCAACACTGGTGGGATCTGAGACGGATTTAAAAAAACAACTACAAAAAAAAGGAAAATCTGTGTTCCGGGACTAAAATCCCAATGTTCTCCTGGCATTTTGCTCCCTAGAAAGGCAGGTCAGGCACATCATCATTTGCTTTCCCTCCTTTTGTTCTCTGCTCTTTGGCACACATTGGTGCTTTCACTACAGTCTGGCAAGTTTGGTCACTACTGCCTTTGTTCCTGCTGAGCTAATAACCTCAATGCCAGCAACTCTTCTTGAGCTCCTGTAAAATGTAGTGGCGCTGCCTGCAGCATGAGTCTCTTAGAAATAAACCCCTGGGCGTCTGGGAGGGTGTCCTGTAGGCTAGCCAATGTGGACAACTACACAGAGAGCTTCCTTTGCTCTGGAGAGTCCATGTTTTGCAAGGTAACTGAAAAAAAATCTAATTTCTTAGTCAGATCACAGCATTGTTTTGATTCTGACAATGTTCTCAGAGATGCCACGAACTATTCTTACTCTTCATGTAGAGGTGCTCTTTAGCTACCAATAGCATGACACTGGACAAGAAATTTAGACCTTTGCTCTCTATTCTCAAACATTGATTTGTTGTATTAGGTAAGAGTTAAGAGTTAGATGAGCGTTTGTCCAGAAAAGGCATGTTTTGATTTATCCCCTGATTGTATGCATTTTTGGGAGGAGGGTTGAAGGCTTTTTTCTAATTAGGAGAAATTACATGATCAGAGTCTTCACACGAACTGAATCATTTATAATGACATATGGTTATGTAATGGTACATGGATATTATCACTGTTTTAATCTCTTGGGATGACAATTAGCTGGCTCTTTAAGAGGAGCAAGGTTGACTCACCCTCTCATCTCTCTCCTCTCGACACAGCAGCATGCTCGATGGTCAGCCACTGTTGTGGTTTACCTTTTATCAGGACAAATCCTTGTGCAAATAAAAACCACACCCAGAATTATTTGAGGTAAAGACACATAACTCCCTAACAGCCTCCGTGATTCTCTCTCTTTTTTTTAAGACATCACATTTCTGTATATCTTGCACATCTGTCATTAGCCAACAAATTAGGAGATTTGTATACCTCCAAAACTATTATTGTTGCAGCAGAGTGCAGCCTTGCTAACATGTGCCTCTGTCTATTGTAGACCCCAAATAACCATTCAAGCATTAATGGGTCATTATTTTTCATCAATACAAGACCATGTTGATATAGATTCAGGCTCACGACAATATTGCAGCAGTTTTAATAATATTTAATATCACAACATTGTGACTATTGTGACAGAACATATGTTGTAATTTAAGCAAAGGTTTTATTTTGCGTCAAAAAAATAACTATTACCATGAGTCGGTCCCCCAAAAGTATTGTCTCAGTTTAAAAACATTGCTACCCCTGCCTTGGGCTTAAAATGGTCGAGTCACTAGCTCATCTCAAAAGAGTTGTGAGGTTGAATCAAAATGATCCATACGAAGCCAGGAGCTCTGTGAGAGTTTAATTAACATGAGTACTATATTTTGTATTTGCCTCAGAGTTTGATGGATGATTCCCCAGACTCTGATGAAATGGAATGCATCAGTTAATTAGTTTTCCTGAGACAATGCCACAAACCCTCCTATAAGCTATCAGCGCAAGACTCCATCTTGTCATCAGGTGCAGAATTTTCTTCAAGCTAGTGACATACTGTACAGTATATACAGGATTTGCACATGTACTAGTATATTTAAAAATGCAACAAATTAAAACAAATATTTTACAGCTAAAAGCCTATTTACAGTGAGGAAAATAAGTATTTGAACACCCTGCAATTTTGCAAGAAATCACAGTATATGCTTTTTTTACAATTTATTAGTATTATACTGCTGCAAATAAGTATTTGAACACCTTTTTATTAGCGAGAATTGTGAGCCTCAAAGACCTGTTAGTCACCTTTAAAAAGTCCAACGAATAAGTGGCGTGGAAGTAGACTTTTTGAGTCTGACTTTTTGACCTGTCCACCCCTTACAATCAGGAAGACTCCAATTGCTAACATGGTCAAGACCAAAGAGCTGCCAAAGATACAAGAGACAGAATTGTAGACATCTACAAGGCTGGAAAGGGTTATGGGGCAATTGACAAGCAGGTTGGTGATATAATATCCACAGTTGGAGTAATTATTAGAAAATAGAAGAAGCAAAACATGACAGTCAATCTCCCTTGGTCTGGGGCTCCATGCTAGATTTAACTCGTAGGGTTTCAATGGTCCTAAGAATGGTGAGGAATCAGCCAAGAACTACAGAGGAGATAGCCAGAATTACAAAGCAGTGGCTTCGTAAAAAGCACATCAAGGTTCTAGAGCACAGGTGTCAAACCGATTCCAGAAAGGGCCGAGTGGGTGCAGGTTTGTTTTCCAACCAATGAAGAGGACACCTTTTCACCAATCAGATCTTTTACATGTGTAATCAGCAGTGTTGGGCATGTTACTTTAAAAAAGTAATTAGTTACATTACACACTACTTCTTCCAAAAAGTAACTGAGTTAGTAACTGAATTACTCTATAGTAAAAGTAACTAGTTACCAGGGAAAGTAACTATTTCCGTTACTTTAAAAAGAACTTGTTGCATGTCAAAGAATTTGAAATTTTCTCAGCAGTATTCGAGTCAGTGGAATAGAGAAGAACAGACAGGTAGTTAACTTGTTAGGTGCTTCAGCAGATTTGAATTGCTTACCACGGATGTCGACAAAAGCTTTGCCCCGGGACATAAATTACACATTACATGCAGGTTCTTTACTTTAATTTCGACAAACTTGAAATAGTGTCTATATCTCCACCTCTTAAAGGACAATTTTTCTTCTGAATGCTCTGCCATCCCGACCCTGTGCATCTGTTTTGCGTGTGTGTGTTTGCCGCACGCGCTGTTCCGGTTTGCTTGTGAAATCACCGGCTCTGATTGGCTTACCACGACACATGACTCTAACCCTCAGCCAATCACAATCACTTCCATCGCATCTCTCGAGGGGCTGCATTTGGTAACACACCAGCAACGTCAACGTCGCGTCAACGATCCCGCCGCGATAACGCACCAGTGACGCTCGGCGTCAATTTCCATAGGACGCGTTTAACGAGCAGCGCGTCTGTGGAGCGGCTCGATCGGTTCACGCGAGGATTGCAAGATCGCGCGAGGATAGCGGGTATTTAAAGGTAATAAAACAACAACACTTTGCCTTTCAGACCCCGCGTATTGGCCAGCTTTCTTTTTGAAAGAAAGAAGAAAAAAAGAGGTCATGTGCTAAAGCAAAAAGCAATCCCAATGACAAAGATTTTAACATGTATTTTACAAATTAAATGCCTCAATCATTTTTTTTCTTAGTAACATTTTTCTAAGCTTTCATTATGTTTTTTCTCAAGTTAAAGCACCACGCAGAAATTAATAAATTTAATTGTGTAGCAGGATTTGTGTATTATTCATATTAATTACAGGTGTTTTAGCTCATTTCAATTTATTTTATTTATATTGTAAGTTACGATTGCATATTATTTTGAAAATCGACCGGATCCACCGTATTTTTACACGAGTGACTTCCGGCCTGCCCGATCCTACCTAGTAGTATTGACGCAGGGGGCCGCGTCTCGTGTCAAAAAACAAACTCTGCTGTTCTTTTCGCGTGCGTCATGTTTAGCGCTTCTGGGACGCGTCTAACACGCTGCGACTGGTGTGCATTGGCTGATTGACTTTAACGGCCGCGTTCCGAAGCGTAATCGCGGCGAGATCGTTGACGCGACGTTCACGTTGCTGGTGTGTCACCGGCTTTAGGTAGGCTCGTTTCCCGACAATTCACGTCACCTTCAAAGTGTCTGCCGTCCTCAAGATGGAAGCAGAATTATTGCTGGCTGACAGTGGGAGATGTGAACGAGGCTAGCATCAGGTGTAGCAAACACAGAAACGTTACCAAACTTTGGAAAGCTTTGTCTAAATGAATGAGCAGGGACAAACAGCTTGGAGTCAGAAGTACGTGCGCTATTCTCGAACCTGAACGCACCCCAAGTATTGGATGACAAATCAACAGAGCAGAGAGTCGACTCGACACGGCTTGTAGTTTCTTCAATTTATTCAGAGTAAGTAACGCATCGCTTTTGACCGTCAGTAATGGTAACGGCGTTGTAACGGGGGAAAAAGTAATTAGTTAGATTACCCCGTTACTGAAAAAATAACACCGTTACGTAACTGCGTTATTTATAACAGCATTACTCCCAACACTGGTAATCAGTTAAACTTTGTCAGGTGCTGCTTGTTTCAGTTGGAAGTGCACTGGTTAAACTCTCTGCATGGTATCGGGTGGAACAAAATCCAGCACCCACTTGGCCCTTTCTGGAAACGGTTTGACACCTGTGTTCTAGCGGGACCTAGCCAGTTTCCAGACCCAAACCCAATAGAAAATCATTGGAGGAAGCTGAAACTCTGTGTTTCTCAGTGACAGCCCAGAAACCTGATTGATCTAGAGCAGGGGTTTTCAACCCAGTCCTCAAGGCACACTGTGGGTCCTGGTTTTTGTTCCAGCCGATCCAGCAGAGACAGTTGAACCAATGAGGCTTCTGCTAAAACAAGCCACACCTGACTGCAATCAACTGATTGCACTTGTAAAACACCAGATTGGGGAAAAAGTGTTGTCATCTTGTTTGGTAAGAATGAAATCCTGCACCCACAGTGTGCCTTAGTGGAATAGGTTGGGAACCCCTGATCTAGAGAATATCTGTGTGGATCAGTGGTGCAAAATCCCTGCTGCAGTCTGTGCAAACCTGTTGAAAGGTTACAGGAAATGTTTGACCTCTGTAATTGTAATTAGAGAAGTCCCAATCCGATATTTGGATCAGATCGGACGCTGATATGGGCAAAAAAATGCGCATCGGTATCGGATCGGAACACGTGAAAAATTCAGATCCAGACTTCTGATCCAGTTTTTTTAAAGTCCGGTCCGGGTTTTCCAGCGCACCAGTTTACATAATCCATTCCAGTTTTTGCTTCGGTTTCCCTAAAATCCAGTCCGCATTTTACGGCACACCTTCAACACACTACATCAGTACTTCTCAAATGGTGGGGCTCGCCCCCCCAGGGGAGCGCAGAGCGATGCCAGGGGTGGCGCGAGTGACCTCGGGGAACATGCTTTTTTTTTTGCCGTACTAGAATAAAGTGTACTTGCACATCCACTCCGTGGGTGGCAGTGGCGCTCTCATTTTCAAAGTGCGTGCAGTATTTTTGAAGTAAGCAAGAGCACATGGAAGAGACTCATGCAGAGCTGGACTCACGCAGCGACCCACTGTCTTCTCCGGTTCTCACGTGTCCGGACGAAAAGTGCCGTTTTCGGCTTGGGATCGTCACGACCACCGCCCTCACCTACGGTTCTCCCTCGGCCGCCGAGAATGCGTTTTTTTCGGGCCGTTTGCCTTTTGGCTTTGACTTTTAATATAGTGAGAAATGAGGAAAGACCACTGTTCACTGAGTCTAAAAATGATTATAGCGGAGAGTCTGAAGCCAAATCAGTTAAGAAGCCACTTAAAGACATTAGACCTCAATCTCATTGATAAGCCGCTTGATTGTTTTTCAGCGAAAACGTGCCGAATATTGCCAATTGTCAAAATCGTCCCGGTTTGTCAGTGTTATATCAGTAAACCAGTGAGCACTGTGGTGAATCAGCGAAAATAAAAACTTTCCTTCTGTCCAAAGACACTTTTTTCCCCCCTTCTATTCAGTTTTGTTTTTTTCAGGCAAATTTTTTGGCATGTTGTCCTGAAGGGTAAATGTTTCTAATCAATTTGAATTTGTTATTATTTACTGATTTTATTACATTTTATTTTTCAGTATCAAATGGTCAAAAATGTACCTTGAGTGTATTTTTACAGTTTGGATGTGACTTTAAAAAAAAAAAAAAAAAAACTTCAGGCAAATTGATGCGCGTTAAGTGTTTTCTGTTACAGGCAAAACAATGTTAATAAAGTTGTACTTTATTATAAGTTGATCTATGTTACTTTTTTTCTTTAATAGAAAAAAAAGGACACAATGTTAGGCTGAGGCGTACTTATAATAGTAATTTTATAGACAAATGATACTATTTACAGTGGCGGAAGAGAGTTGGGGGTGTGCGAAACATTTACATCTTCCTTGGGGGGGGGCGTAACAGAAAATAATTGAGAAGCACTGCACTACATTTACATTACCGTCTCCTAATTTACCGAGCGACTTTATCGGTAAAAATGTCAGCTGTGTGGGATCATTTCACCTTAAAGGACGACAAAGACGAAGAGGCAGGGAGCAACATATGCCACAATAAAGGCAAGCGTAGTGGTAAAGCTGTAAGAAGTTTTAATACAACCAACCTAATCAAGCATTTAGCGAAATACCACCACAAACAATATGAGGAGCATTTTAAGAAAACCGAAGACAAAAAGAAAGGTCCTACGCAACTAACACTGGCAGAAACTTTTGCTATGCGTGACAAACTGGCGTGACAAACTGGCACTCGACAGTCCCAAAGCCCAGGGAATAACAGAAGTCATTGCCGAAAAATTCATTCTGGATGACAAGCCATTATCTCACGTGAGTAAAGACGCACCATCCAACACGCGATTCGGCCGTGGAAGATTCGAGAACGAATCACAAACATCCAAATTCCGATTATTGAAATATGTCAAGTAAAGCGGGACGCAATGAAAAACTGACCGCATTGCGTCCCGAAAGTAAACATAACTTGTCTTAGACCCGGGTAATGCCAATGCTCAACTCACGGCTTTAGCACAACTCATGACGCTGGATAAAAAACACAAGAATACCTGACTGCTGCTGATAGCCGCTACAAACTACGTCAACGTCGTTTTACTGGAGATAATAGATATCATATGTATATAGAACAAGATGCTACACAACAGACTCGACTGCGTTAGCAACATTGAAGTATTGAAAACCAGATGCGTTAGTAAACAGCCGCCATCTTAAAGCAGAAGACCTCCATAGTAGGCTGTTGTGAACCTTCCAAGCGAACCTAATTAACTTTTTATCAAAAAATACTCCTAAATCGGCAAAATCTTGTCTTGAATCTATTTTCAAAACAGTTTTAAAACTTTCACATGTCGAAAGTAGGCAGAGGGGAAATTATGGAATAACGGGAGCAATTTTAACAACTTTAACAGTTGATTCGCAAAATTAAATGAATTGAATGTAGTTTAAAGCTGCTGATACCGAATGGGCACGTAGTATTTTATTTACTGTTTTAAAATGTTAACTTGATACTGAAATAGTCGTTTATTTAAACCTGAGAGGCTTTTTATACAATTTTTGTAACTAATGCATAAGCATTAAAAGCATCTAATAGCTTGGGTGATTTGTGGGATTTTCCACTGAGGTTGTTGGTGTGTTTTTCTTTTTAAAGACAGTTTACAATATTATTTGCACGTTTTACTGACTGACTATGCCACTTCTGTTTGTTATTTATAATGTTTTGTGTTTGTCACTGAATAAACAGGTCAGTTTCTTGTTTTTAACATGCCCTCGCTTGGTGTCTTTATTTTCAGCACAACTTTATCAATATGAACAGACAGTTATTACGTCGCTCAATAAGGGCATAACACGTACAGTTTGTCATTATTCGAGCTCCATGTACTTTTAATGTTTGGTGAGTGTGACTGTCACCTGCCCTCTTGACTAGGTAGCCTATCATATCACATCAAAAAAAGTCAGTCCAGTCACTCTAAATCGAGTCGTTATCCACAGAATTTTAATTTTCACCCCATAGCCAAAAAGGAGCTGTTTTTCTTTCAGCAATCTCATGGCTGTTAAGCTCCATTCAAAATACTCTTGGGCAGAGGTTTGGTCTTTTCTTCAAATGGTTAATTAGTCATCTAAAGGTTTGGCAATCAGGGTGGCAGGGGAAAGTTTCCACAAGTGCATCTAGACCCTTTGCTTGCAGGTCCTTTATTTGCAGGTCCTTGATTGTGGAGGGGGGGGGGGGGGGGTGCATCTTGTTTTGTTGTCAGTACTTGCGAAGTGAATATTCTGTCCCTCTTCCCTTCAGAATGACTGCTTCTCTGCAACTTCTTACAAATGCCTCCCTGCTACATCCATAAATAACACTAGGGTTATGGGTATAGTTTGCTCGCTAATTGCATGGTGCAGTGGTGGGAAAATTTACCTTGTCATAAAAACTAGAAAAAAACATAACTGTGTGGCGACCAAGTAACTTTGATTCTGAACCTTGGTAAAAATTAAATTTGTTGGAAGCAGACCTTTTCTTCTGCAGCACAATGATGACTTCTAGCCTTGACACACTTGAGTTTGTTGGCGTCTAGTGAGTAAATGTTTTATATCAATAGAATTAAAGCATTTCTAAGCAGTAGGTTCCCTTCACATAATAAATAACTGTTCACCAAGACATGTAAAATAACCAAATACTTCTATACAAGGACTCCACTGCTCACACCGAATCCCATTATAACTCCGAACGCATCATCAATAATAATTGAAACCTTAAAACCCTTTTCACTAGAATGGTGACCACAAAAAACATATGGATATACAGTGCCTTGCAAAAGTATTCGGCCCCCTTGAATCTTGCAACCTTTCGCCACATTTCAGGCTTCAAACATAAAGATATGAAATTTAATTTTTTTTGTCAAGAATCAACAACAAGTGGGACACAATCGTGAAGGGGAACAACATTTATTGGATAATTTAAACTTTTTTAACAAATAAAAAACTGAAAAGTGGGGCGTGCAATATTATTCGGCCCCTTTACTTTCAGTGCAGCAAACTCACTCCAGAAGTTCAGTGAGGATCTCTGAATGATCCAATGTTGTCCTATATGACCGATGATGATAAATAGAATCCACCTGTGTGTAATCAAGTCTCCGTATAAATGCACCTGCTCTGTGATGGTCTCAGGGTTCTGTTTAAAGTGCAGAGAGCATTATGAAAACCAAGGAACACACCAGGCAGGTCCGAGATACTGTTGTGGAGAAGTTTAAAGCCGGATTTGGATACAAAAAGATTTCCCAAGCTTTAAACATCTCAAGGAGCACTGTGCAAGCCATCATATTGAAATGGAAGGAGCATCAGACCACTGCAAATCTACCAAGACCCGGCCGTCCTTCCAAACTTTCTTCTCAAAGAAGGAGAAAACTGATCAGAGATGCAGCCAAGAGGCCCATGATCACTCTGGATGAACTGCAGAGATCTACAGCTGAGGTGGGAGAGTCTGTCCATAGGACAACAATCAGTCGTACACTGCACAAATCTGGCCTTTATGGAAGAGTGGCAAGAAAGCCATTTCTCAAAGATATCCATAAAAAGTCTCGTTTAAAGTTTGCCACAAGCCACCTGGGAGACACACCAAACGTGGAAGAAGGTGCTCTGGTCAGATGAAACCAAAATTGAACTTTTTGGCCACAATGCAAAACGATATGTTTGGCGTAAAAGCAACACAGCTCATCACCCTGAACACACCATCCCCACTGTCAAACCTGGTGGTGGCAGCATCATGGTTTGGGCCTGCTTTTCTTCAGCAGGGACAGGGAAGATGGTTAAAATTGACGGGAAGATGGATGCAGCCAAATACAGGAACATTCTGGAAGAAAACCTGTTGGTATCTGCACAAGACCTGAGACTGGGACGGAGATTTATCTTCCAACAGGACAATGATCCAAAACATAAAGCCAAATCTACAATGGAATGGTTCAAAAATAAACGTATCCAGGTGTTAAAATGGCCAAGTCAAAGTCCAGACCTGAATCCAATCGAGAATCTGTGGAAAAAGCTGAAGACTGCTGTTCACAAACACTCTCCATCCAACCTCACTGAGCTCGAGCTGTTTTGCAAGGAAGAATGGGCAAGCATGTCAGTCTCTCGATGTGCAAAACTGATAGAAACATACCCCAAGCGACTTGCAGCTGTAATTGGAGCAAAAGGTGGCGCTACAAAGTATTAACGCAAGGGGGCCGAATAATATTGCACGCCCCACTTTTCAGTTTTTTATTTGTTAAAAAAGTTTAAATTATCCAATAAATTTTGTTCCACTTCACGATTGTGTCCCACTTGTTGTTTATTCTTGACAAAAAATTTAAATTTTTTATCTTTACGTTTGAAGCCTGAAATGTGGCGAAAGGTTGCTAGGTTCAAGGGGGCCGAATACTTTTGCAAGGCACTGTATACATATATAGAAAAGGAAAAAAAGATTCAACAGGTCGTTTGGAAAATATATATATATTTTTTTCAAATACGAGCCTCTTTTGCACTGATCAGTTACATGAGTGTCTTTCTAGTTATAAGATCTAAATAATGTGAACATGGCAGTTTTCTTTTCAACTGGCCATACAAAAACAAGGGAAAGGGGCAATGTGGCAATGGGCAACCGTGCTATAAACTGCTAAGAATTCCTCCAGTGCAAATGGGGCTACTGAGCACTTGTATAATATTCTTTTTAAAACACCGTGAGCACTCACATAGGTGTTAGCAAGAAGTAGTGGCATGACTGCAGTCCTGGACCAACTTCAAAATAAAAGCCTTATCAAATATTGCTTCATATTACGCATGATTTATTGGGCTTTAATTTGAAGCTGGCAAGCGTGTTTCGGAGATTGTTGCTATATGCTACAGCATGCCGTTTGACCTGCTACTAAACTGGAGACTCAAGGGACAAAAAGCGATTACAGATTTTGCTAGTAGTCAAGTCACTACACCACACGCATTGCCAGTGCCCACAAGCTTCCCACCAACATACCCATTACATCGGTGGGCAATCAGGGCAAAGAGTTGGAATTATTGCAAATTCAACTTCCATCCAGTCAGCCACATATTAATGAGAATTGAGTGAACTGATTTCATGGAAAGGCAGAAAAAAGGACCAACTAAAATACCTTGAAAAATGACATTCTGGACCTTATAACACACATCGTCAGGAAAACCTGTAAAACTTCATCCAAGGTTACAAAAAATAACAACACCAATTTAGTGCAACTTTAAATAGACAGCATTTTTGGAGCAAACACCCAATGAAAAGCCTGAAATTCACAGCTCCCAGAAAACAATCTTGTCATTGGACAGTGAGAATAATCTTGTTTTATGAGTTAAGGTCATGCTGGTCTACCTGCTGAGTGTATAATCAGCTGCAAATATCCTATAAACCGATTAGTGCCATGTAGTGTAGCGCTTTTCTTGGGATCATGCAATTGATTTCCTTTACTTCAAAGACTATGAAGTGCGTCCTGAAGTATGTTCACTACATAAATTACAGTGTATCACAAAAGTGAGTACACCCCTTGCATTTCTGCAGATATTTAACTTTTCAAGGGACAACACTGACAAAATGACACTTTGACACAATGAAAGGTAGTCTGTGTGCAGCTTATATAATTGAGTTAATTTATTTTCCCCCCAAAATACCTCAAAATATAGCCATTAATATCTAAACCCCTGGCAACAAAAGTGAGTACACCCCATAGAAACTACGTACATCCCTAAATGTCCAAATTAAGTACTGCTTGTCATTTTCCCTCCAAAATGTCATGTGACTCGTTACAGGAGTGCTGTCAGCATTGCTGCAAAGATTGAAGAGGTGGGGGGTCAGCCTGTTAGTGCTCAGACCATACGCCGCACTCTACATCAAATTGGTGTGCATGGCTGTCACCCCAGGAGGAAGCCTCTTCTGAAAACGGTGCACAAGAAAGCCCGCAAACAGTTTTCTAAGGACATGTCAACAAAGCACATGGATTACTGGAACCATGTCCTATGGTCTAATGAGACGGGCGGGTGAGAAAACAAACATACAGATAATATACTGTATTAACCAGTGTTGTTAATCTTACTGAAAAAAAGTAATTAATTATAGTTACAAATTACTTCTCCCAAAAAGTAATTGCGTTAGTAACTCAATTACCTGAATGTAACAGTAATTAGTTACTTGGCAAAGTAATTGGTGATAATTCCTTTTTTTTTTTTCCTCAAAAAAAAAAAAAGAAAAAAAAAACATTGGCCGCACTATGTGAAGTTTTTTGTGAAGGTTTTTGGTACAACTGGCCCGAGCCCAATTCTTTACCCTAATTTACCCTTTACCCTGAATCAACTGTTAAAAGTTGTTAAAATTGCTCCCATTATTGCATTAGTTCCTTCTCTCTACTTTCGACATATGAAAGTTTTAAAACTGTTTCATCATTTAAAGATAGATTCAAGTCAAGATTTTGCCGATTTAGAAGTATTTTAGATAAAAAGTTACTTAGGTTCGCTAGGAAGGTTCTCTACAACAGAGCCGTCCTAAAAAGTCTACTGCTTTAAGATGGCGGCTGTCTACTAACGCATTTAGTGCCATGTCTGTCATTTTGCATCTAGTTATATCTATATACAGTACCTGTGATATCTACCATGTCTACCATATCTACCATAACATGCGGGCGTAGTTTGTAGGCTATCGGCTACAACATGTATTATTGGAGCTACCTAGCATCGCGTTTGCTCCTCGTCACAACTTTCTTGCCTCCTCCTCACTCCTGCTCTGCTCTGTCGTCTCGGTGAGTCCGTCTCCCTCAGACTTTTCGACCAATATAGTAACGTATAGTAACGCATGCCTTTCCGTCCTCAGTAACGGTAACGGCGTTGCCAAGATGAGAAAAGTAATTAATTACATTACCCACTACTGAAAAAAATAACGCCGTTAGTAACGCCGTTATATTGTAACACCGTTATTAACAACACTGGTATTAACGAATCAAATTTATAAAAATATATTAAGTAGACCCTTCAAAACAATTAGTGGTCATCTCCACATCTTTGAAATCTTTCGAAATTATTTTTTTTTCTCACATAATCACATTCTTGAAATCAAAACACGTTCCACGGACTTTCCACACGGACGTTCCATGGACTTAAAAGCTAGAATGAAATATATGCGAGCATGAATGCAAATAGGCATATAATGTATCTTAAACATTGGAAATGACTACTTTAACCAATGTTAATGATATTATACAAGAAGCACAGTCTTGGTCTTACAAGTTGAGAACTCTGAGAATGCATAGAATGAATAAGAGCAGATGTTTTGATTCTGTGTAGTGTACACATTTTATCATTATTTCTTCATTTTTTAAGTTTGTTCCTTTTTTTCCATTTGTTAATATTCCTGCTTGTTAGCGTTATTCACTATTGCTTTTACAAGACTTGATAGAGAAGACCCTTGCAATGGAGAACAGCAGACAGGGACACACATCTGTGAAACTCTAATGTGAATAATAGTTACTGTAAGTAGATGTCAGCAATATGCTGTGTAGGCTACCTTCTAATGATCTCAACTCTCATTCTCTCTGCCCACTCATGGTTTCTCTGTTTCTCCAACGGATGGTCGTTCTCGTGTATCAACAAGGGGTGTATAAAATCATCAAGTCTCCACATAATGCTGCTTTTATTTTTGGGCATCTAACTTGTTCAAACAATGACTAAATAATTCCGTATAGACTGCTTATGTTTAGATGCTACTTAGCAGGTGGGACTCATTTTCAGCCCTGGAATATAATGCTACAGAACGACCCACTTTAATGTATATCATGACTACCTTATTGACACAATGTACTTATAATTAGTGTCGCACCGATAACATTTTTTGCCCTCGATACCGATACCTGGCTGTACAGTATCGGCGCTACCGATATCACTTCGTTTGAGATTTATATGTCAGTGTTTCCCACTAATGGACGAGACTGTGGCGGCCCGCCACAGTCTCGTTTGGGCCCGCCACAGTCTCGTTTGCGCCCCCCCCCCCCGAAAAAAAAAAAAAGATACTAATCAGATGCGTCAGTCAGCCGATTACACAGCTGTAGCCCACTCCACTCTACTACCCGCGCGAGCGAGAGCAGCATTTTAGAGTAGTATTTTATTTATTTATTTATTTATTTAAGAGACGCAAGGGGAACGAGTAGGAAGAATGGGAGAACGAGCGAGATAGCGAGAGATAGCGGTCGCATGTCGTAGCAGCCCGCTGTTATTTTGTTATTGTTTCTCTTTATTATTGTTACCACAATCGAGTGGTTAAGCAAATACAGACTTCTCTCCTTCTTCCCCATATCCGGGGCATTACAATAGTTTCGATCGGACTTTTCGGCGAAAGTGAGCGGTGGACGGAAAGAAAACTTTGATTGAACTTGCGCGGAGAGGCGGGGCCCAAAATAAAGCCTTGCTCTATTTTCAGAGCGTTGGTCACAGTAAAGTATTTATTAGTTCAAGCAGAGTAAAATGATACATATTCACGGTACAAGAACGTCGTTTCCGTGTCCATCGATTGGTAAGAAAAGGCTGTTTGTACGAGTGACGTGTGGGCGCTCCCGTCGGGGGGACATTTCGCGTGGAGTGGCTATTTTTCGGCACAACACCGACGCGCCAACTTCAGACAATTATGGCTGACGAAAGTTGGATAAATGCGCCCCCCCCCCCACACACAATTTCGCGAGCTCTGGGACACTCGAAAAATGACTCTCTTACCTCTCCTTGCTAAGTTAATGGTACCTCGATGTTCGTTTGTGTGGAAATTTAGTTCACGAACAACGGGGAAAAAACTATTCACCTTCTCACCGAATCAAGAAAAACTCTTTACACGGCCATTAGAATTCCCCCTGTCCTGTAAATGGGTCAGTTGACAGAAGGACTGTTATTGTTGTGGTAATGTAGTACTTATGAGGGTCAAATAAAAAGAAAAAAGGAGGGCTACGACGGCGGTCTGAAACCCGCGGCTCTTGGGCCGCATGCGGCTCTTTAGTGCTGCTTCGGAGCTTCTTTTTTTTTTTTTTTAAATGGAAAAAGATGGGGGAGGGAAATATATTTTTTGTTTTAATAGGATTTCTAGGAGGACAAACATGATACAAACATTCTTTCAATTCATTAATATTGTAATGAAGTTAAACTTGTGGTGTCATCGTACAACAGAGTAGTCACGTGGTGCGCTATAGGATCCACTGCAGGGAAAATAAACATTTAATCATGAAGGCTAATTATGTATTTCTAGCCAACTTAGTCATTTTTATAGTAGGCTAATATAGCTAGTATTGATAATTATAAGGCTTGTACAAGGCTTTTAATTTTTTGCTGCTCCAGACATACTGTATCAGTTTTTTTTTTTTTTGGGGGGGGGGGCAAATATGGCTCTTTTCAACAGTTTGCCAACCCTGAGTCACTACGAGATGTAAGTCGTACTATTGCTACGAGAAAAAAAGTCGCATTATTACATAGGGTAACGTAGCTGTACTCAGCAACGCATTTTACATACATGTACCGTAGCTGAGAGCTATAACATTAGCCTAGCTAATGAAATATTTCAAATATATCGTTGTTATGGTTCTTCTTGGGGGGAAAAAATAATGAAAAAAAAAAAAAAATTCGCCGTGGCATGACATGGTGTGGCTGTCCGACTCCGATGCAGCCCACCACCACAGTTTCAAAAAATCCTATGGTCAGAGACCCTCCCACCACAGTCTCCTAAAATCCTGTGGGAAACACTGTATGTATATACAGTAGGGCTGCAGCTATCTAATATTTTAGTAATCGAGTAATCGACTGAAAATTCTATCGATTAATTGAGTAATCGGATAAAACATTTTTTTAGGTAAAGAGCCATTATTAATATACATGAGAAAACAAGACATTTCTTCTAATATTGAACCATTTTCAGTCAATCAGTCTTTATTGTCGATGTACATTGTTGAAAACAGCCAACAATTGCATCTCAGATGTGACTAGAATAAAAAGACTAATTCACTGCTTTTACTTAAAAAACTTCTAGATCTTATAAACAATATATGTCTATATTTCTTACCTTAAAATCTCATTACACTTGATAACACACATCACTTAAAAGTTAAGTGTTCTTCCCATGTGTTTCAATAGAATTTCAATTTGTGTCAAGCTATTTTTAAGTTCTAGTTAAGTTTTAAACTAGTCTAAACTTTAAGTCCTGATAGGATTTTGAGTTTTTGCAGTGTTAAAAATAAATGTACGTATGATACCTGCTGTATTGGAGCATATTAGGGACCAGTGCTACTTGGTGTTTTATCCAGCAATGGCTACTGAGCTAAAATTGACATTATTTTTTATTTTACACCCTAATCACTCTACAGCGCTATGTTTTCACAGATTAAATAAAGCCTGTAAGTAAGACAAGTTAGCCACGCATCGACAGTGGTCATAATTAATAGAAAAGTAGCCCTCCGCAGGGCTAACGTTACGTGAGCTAGTGACAGTAACGTTAATGTTATTTATTAGCACTATATTGTCTACTGCTTTATGATAGCGGCTGTTTACTAACGCCGCCCTGTCTGTCATTTTGCATCTAGTTCTACTTACATATGATATCTATGAGACGCATCAGAACTTAGCTACCTGCTACCACCGTAGCATCATGCGGGCATAGTTTTTAGCAACATCGGAATAGCTTGTAGCGGCTGTCGGCTGCAGTAAGGTATTTTTTTATTGGTTCTTCCTCTACGCACGTGACGTCAGCGCGTTGTCCCGCATTAAAAGTACTCCGGGCAAAACGTGATGCTTAGAGCTGGCAAAAAAAACAATTCCTCGAGGTGAATAACATTACTCGGATCAGTTTTTTAACTCAAGTTACTCGAGTTGCTCGAGTATTCGTTTCAGCTTTAATATACTGTATATATATAGCGGAAAACACTCAGGTGACTTGAAGTTCGGCTCTGAGACCCTCAATCTGGCCAACTTTCAAAATTCCTTTCAAAACGCATGTGTGATACATAATTGGAAAGCTTAAAATCTCAATTTTCTGGCGGAACAAAAATTTTGAACAGGAAGGCATTTAAAAAAAAAAAAAAAAAAATTATAAACAGCAAAACCCTAATTGGAGTCGAGAACACGCAAGAGCAGAATTAAAGACGCCACAATTTTAACGAGATATTATCGCGTATTTACCTTGTTTTGATCCAAAAACTCCATGTATCATGTATCACCAAGTGTCAAGACACAGCTGTGAATGGCCACAGCCGGATTTTTATTTTATTTTATTTTATTTTATTTTATGGGTGAAACATGGTGATATAACAAGGGTCGCGATGCAGAAATCGAGGACAACAAGGAGTGGTTGAGATTGTCTTTTTCATATAGTTACCCGTTTGAAAGTTATTTTTTAATTTTTTTTTGTTTGGATCGATTTTTTATCACCTAACATATCAGAAAAAAATGCGACAGTGGCAAAAAAAAATAACAATTAAGCGACAGTTATGAGGTAGATATCCGTGACTTTTTTACAGACGCCAATTTTTTCATTGTGATGTAATTCGTTTCAAAGTTTAAAATATGCGAGTGAATAATTTTTCAAAGTTTTTTTTTTTTTTTTTTTTTTTCGACTAAAATTAAGACATCAATTAATTATTCCAAGCCAAAAATGACAGACATTTTGAATAATTTATATAATTACTTAGCTTTTTTTTATGGCTAGATTGAAACAAAAGCAGTTGTGCGACGTCTGTAAACGGGGGTTTTCAGGGTAAAACGGACAAATTAAAAATAGTTAAAGAGGCTTAGTGTGCCATGAATCCTCTATGGCAGCATATGGACATATTGTTATATCAAGCACCACAGTTCTTTTGGCTAAAAATACAGCAGTTTATTTTAAAGAGGGGTGCAAGAGCTATATATATAGCGGAAAACACTCAGGTGACTTGAAGTTCCGCTCTGAGACCCCCAATTTGGCCAAATTGCAAAATTGTCCGATATACATGCGTGATACATCATTGGAAAGCTTAAAATCTCCATTTTCTGGGGGAAGAAAAATTTTGAACAGGAGGGCATTTAAAAAAAAAAAAGTTTTTAAACAGCAAAATCCTATCTGGAGGCAAGCGCACGCGAGAGCAGAATTACAGACGGCATGACTTTAACGAGATTATAGCATACTTACCTTGTTTCGATCCAAAAACTCCATGTAGCATGTATGTATATATATATATATATATATATATATATATATATATATATATATATATATATATATATATATATATATATATATATATATATATATATATATATATATATATATACACACATACATACACATAAATAAACCTTTGGCTATTTTGGCTCTCAAAGGCCAAAAATAGCGCTAAAGTCGTGAAATTAAAACATGTATAATCCCAGCCCAACAGTGAGAAAGTAAAAATACAATGAATGAACTGAATAATTTTTTTTAAACCCTGAGTATTGGCTCTCAAAGGCCAGACAGTGCAACTTTCATGAAATTATAATTAATAGTAATTCACCACAGCATCCTGTCTCTCTGTTAACCTCCCTCTCTGTGCACCATCAGCAACATACACTTAGCCACTTAGCTTAGCTTACTTCTACAGCACTTTGAAATAGACTTGCTACCCGTCCTTTGAAATAAGGAATCGTTCTGAATTGGGAATTAAAAGTTGGTTCGGTATTGAACTAATACGAAATATATATAAATAGATACATTTCTATGCATTTTAGGAGTTTGGGGATGTCCCTTTTTTCGTCGCCTGTATGCCTTTGGGCGGGAGGGGTGAGTCTCTTATTTCTATTTCTGAAAGGTGGCAACCCTAATTTGGAAACAGGTCTCAAATTACTGCGGCATTTCAGTCAGTAAAAGACAATAAAACTAAAGTAGACGTAGTGAACTGACCAGAGATTGTTGCTCCGGTCCAGCCCCCTTCCTCTGGATAGCAGTCCTGCTGTTGTGTTCTCTCTGTGTTCGTTCACATTTTCTGTCTTCAAATGTTATATCTGGTTCCAGGTATTGAAACTGGCCAATTTAACTCCACCTGTTGAAAGTTTCAAGCCGCAAATCTTGCATGCAGTTATTGTACTCGATGGAGATTATAAACTGAAATATGTCCAGACAGCCGACATTTTACTCGTAGTTTGTTTTTCCCCACATGTGAAAAAGCTGCCCTGCCATTGGTAGAGAGCCGCTCTCATTGGTCAGGCCAATAGCGATAGGTGCTTGGCATGCAAAGTCATCACACAAACACAGAGTGCAGTGACTTTCAGAATAAAAAAAGCAACGTTCAGTGTTTGTAGTGACTGTCAGGAGAAAAAAAGATGCTTTCAGTGTTTACCGGTTAAACGGGATCGGCGCCCTGTTTTTTGGTACTCGCCAATACCAGCTTTTCGGGACGGATCACAATTTGCATGAAATGGCTCAATAAAAATATGTTGGTTTAATCTTTCATGTTAAAGTTACAAAATGATACAACTTTTCTAGTACTGTACATACATGAATGAAATATATCATCTGTTTAATACTATTTGCCACATAAAATCACAAAACAAATTAAATGATACAAAATTATTGAACTCATAAAAACAGTATTGTTTGAACATTATCAATGCATTGTGCGTATGTGGTATACTTGCATCGCAAGGACATGCAGTATTTTATTTATTTATTTTTTTCCAATACGCAAATTTGTTTTTATGCTTCATACTTGTACAGCGCCACAGCCTCTCACGCTCTTTCCTGCTAAGCAGTGCGACCAAACTGTTTTTTTGGTCACCACTGCAGCTGGTGTTTGGTACTTAAAGTTACCGATGATTGACAGGTTTGTAGCTTTGATCTAGCCGGAGTAGACTCAGTAGCTCTACAATCAAATGCACAAATGTGTTAATCATCGATAAGCATGTTAAGCACTAGCCACCAGTCTGAAGTGAGCTGTGGCAACTCTATCTTTGTGTGAGAGGCTGTTCTCAGCAGCATGAGCGTCAAAGTGTGAATTTCAGTGGACTCACTCAATGAAGCATTGAATAAATACAAGCATTTTTCTACTTTATTCTTGTTTTAAAAAATTCACATTATGAAGGTGGTGAGTGTAGGTTTTCTGCTACGGTAAACATACAACAAACAAAATCATTTAAATTTAATCCAACCCCTAGAAAAATGTATGGAATCAGCAGTCTCGAACGAGCACTTACTCAGACATTTTAACATGTAGAACAAACTCAAATAAAAAGCTTGAAAAAAAATGAATTAGTTCAAAAGTGCAACTCTTTCGAATTTAGAAACACTAAAAGAAATGAATAAAAAACATTGTGGTGGTCAGTAAATGTTACTTTCATAGAGCAAGAATCACTCCATTCTGAGGAAAAAAATATGGAACAATAAACAAAGAAATAACAATCAAACACATCTTGTCAAGAGTCAAGAATCTGCATTGGACAAGGTGATGATACTGGAACTTTTATTTGGTGCGGTTCCAGTGAGATTTACAAAGATAACTGCCTGAAGAAAATATCAAAATTCTCTCAGTACTTGATGATATTGGGCTGCATGTCTGGCAAAGGCACTGGGTAGATGGCTGTGGTTAAATATTCAAAAAATGCAAAAGTTTACATTGAAATTTTAGACAGCTTTCTTATCCCTTCAGTTGAAAATATGTTGGTCATTTTCCAAGATGACAATGCATCATGCCACAGAGCTAAAACTGTTAAAGCATTCCTTGGAGAAAGACACATCCAGTCAATGGCATGGCCTGCAAATAGCACAGATCTAAACCCTATTGCAAACCTGTGGTAGAAATTGAAAAAATGGTCAACAGCAAGACTTTGACCTGCAAGGATGATCTGGCAACTACAATCAAAGAGAGTAGGCACCACATTGATGAAGAATACTCATGAAGTCCATGCCTCAGAGACTGCAAGCTGTCATAAAAGCCAGAGGTGGTGCTACTAAATACAAGAGATGTGTTTTGATTGTTATTTCTTTGTTTGTTTCTCACGATTCCATATTATTTTCCTGAGAATGAAGTGATTTCATATATATTTCCCTGCACTTGCTGTATAACAGTAACATTTACTGACCACCACAGTTGTTTTTTTATCCGTTTCTTTTAGTGTTTCTGAATGCCAAGGAGTTGCACTTTCCAACTACCGTATTATAAGACGACCCCCTCTTTTTCAAGACTCAAGTTTGAAAAAAGACTTTTTGAACAAATTATTTTTTATACAGAAAATAATTACAGTACATCCGAAACAATTGAGTATAACTATATATTTGAGAGAAAAAACAAGTTATTATGCCTCATTCAAATCTTAATATTTGAACATTTAAATATGTAAACTAAAGTGCATTCACATTCGTAAATACATGGCTTCTGGTTTTTGAAATGTAAATAAACCAATCTATTGTGATAAAACAACAACATTGCAATACTGCGTTAACCATCAAAGTGAAGTCTAACTGTAACTGTAGGCTTGAAACAAATCTGATTAAGGAAAAACACTACAATAAAATAATGCAAACTGGTTAAACTTGAGAGTAGCTGAGATCTGTCATGAGAGAACATCGCTTCAATGACATCTGGCGCCACCTAGCGTCGTGAATGGGTTTGATGCCGCGAATATAAGACAAACCCATCTTTTTCAGTCTTATTTCAATGCAAAAAACACCGTCTTATATTCGGGCCAATACGGTAATTCATTATTTTTTCAAGCTTTTTATCTGAGTTTGTTCTACATGATAAAATGTGTGAGTGAGTGCTCGTCTGAGACTGGTGATCCCATACTTTTTGCTTGGGGTTGTATAAAACACCATGGATTACTCATATAAACTCTCACGCATTAGGTGGGTTTTGTCATATTCTGCTGCTGATTAAGTTTTTCTTGTATTGCAGAGCCAAGGTATGTGGCAGCGGGCAGAGTCTCTTGCTTCCCACCTGCGTCCCATCTTTTCAGAAGGGTATTTAGACACAGGCGAGTCAAGTGAATGGGTGTCAAGATATTGCTTAGCTAGTCACTGTTGCCAATTTCTTTTACTTGTACCCTAACTTTTGTGCACTCAGCCTGTCTCCTCAGGTACCCTCTGTATTTAGATCCCCTTGATCAGCAGTCACTGCCCTTTTTGTTTCCTCGTGTTCGTGAAAGGTTGTTTCCTAAGTTCAATACATTTTGTTACACGCTTCCTTTTTTGAGTTGTCTGCTTTGGAGCACAACTTTGTTCGTTTGCTGACCCTAACAATATTGTTCATATAATTAATTACCATTAATAAAATATCCAAAAGATTCCCATTTCCAATCTTGTAACTACAGACACACTTATTGTGGAGTAAGATTATCACAGCTGACTTTCAATCACAGAGTTGACATGAATATAGACAAATATAGACACACATTCACACTTTGGGGCATTTAAAATCCTTCAATTCAACAAAAAAATTCATGAATAGGAAGAAGCTTAGACCTAGAAACTACTTGCTCTGCGTTTCAAATAATTTGAATTCATTCCAGGAGAGAAAGACATAAAGGTAGCCCCGTGTGACGAGGTGGGGGTTGAGTTAAGGCGGATGTAAAAAGAGACTCAAAAGCAAGAGTGAGTGAGTGAGTGAGTGAGTGAGTGAGTGAGTGAGTGAGTGAGTGAGTGAGTGAGTGAGTGAGTGAGTGAGTGAGTGAGTGAGTGAGTGAGTGAGTGAGTGAGTGAGTGAGTGAGTGAGTGAGTGAGTGTTGCAAAGTTATTGGTGTTATTGTGAGGTGCAAATAAAAATAAGGCAAGGAGGGAGGATGCATTTGAGAAATTTCTGTGACATTAATGGGATCTGCTATGCGTGGCCATGTTGACAAAAAACAGTACATCTGTACTTTTGAGCTGATGTGTGTCAGAAAACACATTTTAGTTGAAAAGCGGTGCTCTTTTCGATGTGAGCACTAAAGTGCTGGTGTCAAACTGTCAAAAACGGAGCTATTTGAGGTTGTATTTTACCTGGATGTGCCAAAAGCTCCTTTTAACTGTGAACACAGTACTGACATTTGTCTCTTAAGAATGTTTTGCTGAATCAAAGATAAATGCAGAGGCAAACGTTTTTACAAAAAATATATATATTTCTTCCTTGACCTTTAATGCAGTAAATACAGCTTGAACACTTAACTGTTAGAAATTGCCAAGTTCACTGACTTCAATTTCATGGGTCAAAATGTTTTGCTGTATGCTCACAAAATGGGAAAACAACATTGCCTCATTTTCAACATACATCCTTTCTTGAAACCCCCTCCCCCCAATCTACGAATTATGACTCTTTCCATCAGTGATTGGTGTTGAGGCACCCTACTGTTAAAAGAGTTGTCACATACATATGTTAAAATTCAGAGCTATCCTAAAATTTGCATGCCCTAAATTACAGTTTGGAAATTTTGGCATGGGGCCGATTCGATATGTATTTAGATGCATTAGATGCACACAAGAAAGCCCGCCTGTCTCATCAGACCATAGGACATGGTTCAGGTAATCAATGTGCTTTGTTGACAGCCATGCACAGCAATTTTATGTAGAGTACAGCGTATGGTCTGAGCACTAACAGGCTTAAACCCCCACCTCTTCAATCTCTGCAGCACTCCTGTAACGAGTCACATGACATTTTGGAGGGAAAATGACAAGCAGTACTCAATTTGGACATTTAGGGATGTACGTAGTTTCTAAGAGGTGTACTCACTTTTGTTGCCAGGGGTTTAGATATTAATGACTATATTTTGAGTTATTTCGGGGGGAAAATAAATGAACTCTCTTACATAAACTGCACACAGACTACTTTTCATTGTGTCAAAGTGTCATTTTGTCAGTGTTGTCCCATGAAAAGATATACTTAAATATCTGCAGAAATACACTTTTGTGATACACTGTAAGCAATGATCTAACATATAATAATTTAGCCAATTCAGTTCAGTTTCAGTTTATCTGCACATCATCAGAAAATACAATTCATAGTGTATACAGACAGGTACACACAATCGGATGTGTGGAAGGGACACTCCGAGGAAGCTACTTAAAGCTTTTGATAGGGAATTCGGGTGATTGTCCACTTGAGGACTTTGAGGTTTTTCAAACTACCTAGAATGCATGGTCAGTGGCCATATTGGTAGGCTAGCTCTGGTAATCAAACACATAGCCATTTGTTATTTTTCAAGAAAGCAGGATTAAATTTTATTGTAATACCTTGTGCGTGTCATTATTGACTAATTTGAGGAATGGCAAGATCTATTTATTTTTATTTACAACTTCCCAAAAGCATTACGAACCAGTGATTTAGGTTATTTGACGCCTATAACAAAAGTGAACTTCGAAGACAACTTTTGGCTGGCTTTGATAAACAATTAAACATCCTTACATCCTACAACCTTTTGTATTATATTTCCCTTGTTATATGTAACCGCTGAATACAACCAGATATTGCTATATTTTGGCGCTTTGTAGTAGTGTTTTAATATAGTTTTTGAGACTAGGCCGCTTTTTTAAAATTATTATTATTTTTTTATGTATTGCTGCATATACAGTATGTATGATGTATTACACACACACGCATACCCTACATTTCATATATATATATATATATATATATATATATATATATATATATATATATATATATATATATATATGCATATATATATATATATATATATATATATATATATATATATATATATATATATATATATATATATATATGCATATATACATATATATATATGCATATACAGTATATTGATATAAATAGTAATGTGCATGAGCCTGTGGATCAGGGTTCTCAACTCTCAAGCATTCAGTGTGTCTCTCAAATTACTGGCTGTTCACACACGCTTGGTCATACCTTACCTTTCTCACCCCCACCAAAAATATAACTCAACCGTTGCCATCATGTAAAAATAAAACTAAGTTGCCTGATCTTAAAACCATTCCGTAAACATTTGCCCGCAGCTCTCATGTTGCCATTTGCGGTCCGCCATGACCCTCAAAATAATAAGCGAAAGAGTATTCATTCTGTGCACGAGATACAAATGCGTTTCTTTTAATTTGAAAAGCCAAATGTATACAGTGGGGCAAATAAGTATTTAGTCAACCACTAATTGTGCAAGTTCTCCCACTTGAAAATATTAGAGAGGCCTGTAATTGTCAACATGGGTAAACCTCAACCATGAGAGACAGAATGTGGAGAAGAAAAAAAAAACCCAGAAAATCACATTGTTTGATTTTCAAAGAATCTATTTGCAAATCGTGGTGGAAAATAAGTATTTGGTCAATACCAAAAGTTCATCTCAATACTTTGTTATACGTACCCGTTGTAGGCAATAACGGAGGCCAAACGTATTCTGTAACTCTTCACAAGCTTTTCACACACTGTTGCTGGTATTTTAGCCCATTCCTCCATGCAGATTTTTTTCTAGAGCAGTGATGTTTTGGGGCTGTCGTTGGGCAACAGGGACTTTCAACTCCCACAGATTTTCTATGGGGTTGAGATCTGGAGACTGGCTAGGCCATTCCAGGACCTTGAAATGCTTCTTACGAAGCCACTCCTTTGTTGCCCTGGCTGTGTGTTTGGGATCATAGTCATGCTGAAAGACCCAGCAACGTCTCATCTTCAATGCCCTTGCTGATGGAAGGAGATTTTCACTCAAAATCTCTCAATACATGGCCCCATTCATTCTTTCCTTTACACAGATCAGTCGTCCTGGTCCCTTTGCAGAAAAACAGCCCCAAAGCATAATGTTTCCACCCCCATGCTTCTCAGTGGGTATGGTGTTCTTCGGATGCAATTCAGTATTCTTTCTCCTCCAAACACGAGAACCTGTGTTTCTACCAAAAAGTTCTATTTTGGTTTCATCTGACCATAACACATTCTATTTTGGTTTCATCTGACCATAACACATTCTCCCATTCCTCTTCTGGATCATCTAAATGTTCTCTAGCGAACCGCAGATGGGCCTGGACATGTACTGGCTTGAGCAGGGGGGATACGTCTGGCAGTGCGGGATTTGAGTCCCTGATGGTGCATTGTGTTACTGATAGTACCCTTTGTTACTGTGGTCCCAGCTCCCTGTAGGTCATTCACTAGGTCCCCCTGTGTGGTTCTGGGATTTTTGGCTCACCGTTAGTGTTATCATTTTGACACCACGGGGTGAGATC
The DNA here is from genome assembly GCF_030265065.1 of Corythoichthys intestinalis. NCBI lineage: Eukaryota > Metazoa > Chordata > Actinopteri > Syngnathiformes > Syngnathidae > Corythoichthys > Corythoichthys intestinalis. The sequence continues at coordinate 47,903,312 of NC_080399.1, forward strand.
TTGCATGGAGCCCCAAATCAAGGGAGCTTATCTGTGGTCTTGTGTATCTTCCATTTTCTAATAATTGCTCTGTTACGGATGGGGAGTAATTTTTCCTTTTGTTCAGGTATGTATGTTTTTCCTTTCACTTTGTACTGGTTTATGTTGGTTTTCACCTGTATTTTTCATTTGCAGTAGTTTCCACCTGTGATCTCAGAAGGCCTCCACAGCTGGAACCACTTCCTCATTAGTCAATCATCCAATCATCTGTTCGTCCTGCCACTATATAAGTTGAATTGTTTGCTCTGTTCAAGAGAGGCGGTGGCAGCTCTCATTTTGGTTGTCTTGGTTTGTTGAAGCCTGTTATGTTTTGCCTTTGATTCTGTTTGTGAAGTTTACTTTCTGCCACTTGTTTATTAATGGTCTCTTTTGTCTTTTTCTTTAGGTTGGCGCAGAGCACAGAGGTAGGGACTTTAGTTAGACACCTGCAGGTCTACATCGTGTCTCCCACCTCACGTAGGTACCAACTCTCTGTATTAGTCCATTAGATAGAGCGGCAACACCACCCATGTATTTTGGGGCACAATAGGTGCCTGTCACTGTAGTGTTTTAGTTTGGGGATTGTTTTGGGTTCTAGGTTTAGTTGGGGTTTTTGAACTGTTTATTTGGTGTTTGCTGCATAGTGCAGGGGGTTGGGTAAATGTTTGTGTGCTCTGTGACCATTGTTTCTTTTCTGTTAAATAAACTTTTTATTTGCAATTTTGACTTGTCACTGCCTCCTCATTGCACACCTGCCGTCTTATGTTACGCCGCGGCCCCTGACCACCAGGGGTACTCGTAACATTTGGGGGCTCGTCCGGGAGCTTTGTGGTTCCGCGGAGGCGGCAGGTGTGTTGGTGTGCAGTGGCGGTCGGATTGCGAGTTTTGTTTATTTAACTTTTTTGGTAATTCCCTGCGCGCCCTGGTAGATAATGGCCACGGGCTTTAGTGTTGAGGATTTCTTGGCGGGTCCCACGGTGGGACAATTGGACCATTGTAGAAAAGCGGATTTTTGTGCGATCGGTGCGCATTTTGGAGTTGAGCTTCCCATGTCTAAATCTTGGGCTCAGCTGAAGGCGTCGGTCGTTGAGTTGCTGGTCATGGAGGGCGTGTCCGTTGAGGGGGTAGAGGGTCTGTCGGATTCTCAAGAAGTCCCTCCAGTTTTTCGAGTTGTGGGGAGTGCGACTCCTCCCACTAGCCGTAGGTCATCGTTGGATGGAGACGGTTCGTCCCCTCGGTTAAGGGTTCGCTTAGCTCGTTTGAAGCTTGAGAAAGAGGAGAGGGACCGTGAGCTCGAGTACAAACATCAGCAGGCCATGTATAAATTAGAACTCGAGGCTAGAAATGCTGTCCGCTTAAAGGAATTGGAACTAGAAATGAAAAGGCTTGATGTAACGTCCGGAACTCATTTGGTCGCAACTCAGGGTGATAATTCATCACCGAAGCCATTTGACGCTAGTCGGCAAATTGGTCTCGTCCCCGAATTCCGAGAGTCGGAGGTGGACGAGTATTTTGAGACCTTCAAAAGAATAGCCACGGCTTTTAAATGGCCACCGGAGGCGTGGGCGCCCTTGCTGCAGAGCAAGTTGATTGGTAAAGCTCGCGACGTGATGAATAAAATGCCTCTGAGGGATAGCATGGTTTATGCTACCTTAAAAGAGACTGTCCTGCGTTCGTATAGCCTTGTTCCTGAAGCATACAGACAGCGTTTTCGTGTTCACAGAAAAGCACCCGAAAAAACCTTTGTAGAGTTTGCTAGTGAAAAGCAGACTCTTTTCAATCGTTGGTTAAAGGCAAGTGAAGTCACGGATTTTAATTCGCTCTGTGATTTAATTTTGATGGAGGATTTTAAAAATAGCCTATCGGATCGGTTGGCCACTTATTTAAATGAGCAGAAGGTCACTAATGTGTCCGAGGCGGCTGTTTCGATAGATGAGTATGTGATTACTCACCGACAGCACGTTGAGAAAAAAAATGACTTTGAGAAACGGGACAAAAGTAAATTGAGTTTTAAAAGCCGGTCTCAGTCAGGACGGGCGTCGCCACCTACTTCGGCGGAACGTCGCTGTTTTCTTTGTCATAAAAATGATCATTTGATAGCCAACTGTCCAGAGCGAAGAAATAACCAAAAGGCTGAATCTTCTCCGACTGGATTATGCACGGTGCCTTCTCCACCAGTTCGAGTAAATAAAGGTGAGGTTTCCTCTTATGATCCTTTTATGGTCGATGGTTATGTTTCTCTAGGCTCAGGTGAGAAGTGCTCGGTACGCATCCTTCGGGACACCGGAGCTGCCCAATCTTTTATCTTGGGTGATGTATTGCCTTTTAATGATGAGTCTTCTCGTGGCTCGAGTGTGGTGGTCCAAGGAATTGGAATGGAGTACATCACGGTACCGTTACACTGGGTTAATTTGTCATGTGATCTCTTGGCAGGCACGTTTTCAGTTGGGGTTCGCCCATCATTGCCGATGCCAGGGGTCACTTTTCTGTTGGGGAACGACATCGCCGGTGGTAAGGTCACGCCGGTGTTGGAAGTCGTGCAGCAACCTGATGAGTCGCAACCAGACGAATTGGGGCAGGCTTACCCTGACGTGTTCCCGGTCTGTGTCGTCACTCGTGCGCAATTGAAAAAGCTGGGTAATGAGGTCGATTTATCGAACACCTTTTTCACGGACGGATTAGTTGACCTGAAGAAGAGTGAGACTACAGAGACGGAGTTAAAGGGATCGGCTTTTGATGCAGTTTCTTTAGCTATGACTCGCGATGACCTTATTGCTGCGCAGAAATCTGACACCAGTTTGAACCAACGTTTTGAGGCTGTTCAGCACCCGCATGCATTAAAAAATAAAGATGCAAAGTATTTTATTGAAGATGGGATGCTGTTAAGGAAATGGAAGTCTCGTTTGGACACAGATTTTAGCGTTGTTCAAGTTGTTGTCCCTGTACGTTACCGCCATGCAGTTTTATCACTAGCTCACGCAAATGCATGGGCAGGTCATTTAGGGGTGACAAAAAACTTACGATCGTGTATTGGAACAGTTTTTCTGGCCAGGTTTGAAAAAGGATGTTGTGCAGTATTGCCGAACATGCCATACGTGCCAAGTGGTGGGGAAGCCGAGTCAGGTGCTTAAACCAGCCCCTCCTACATCCTATCCCTGCGCTGGGCGAAGCATTCGAACATATCCTTGTCGATTGCGTCGGCCCGCTACCCATGACGAAGAGGGGTAATCAATATTTACTCACTAAGATGTGTGTAGCGACAAGATATCCTGAAGACATACCACTCAGAAAAATAACATCGCAGTCTGTAGTCAAGGCTCTGATCAAGTTCTTTTCTACTTTTGGGCTGCTGAAATTGGTACAGACTGATCAGGGTACCAATTTCCTTTCTGGTGTTTCTGAGCAGGTGTTAACAACATTGTCTATCACACATCGAATCCTCAGTTATGTGAGCTGCTACGCAGAGTATGTAGTTTGGCCAAGGAGTGTTTGTCGGGAGTGCGGAGCGACATGAAAAAACGGTATAAGACTGCCGTCTGTCGTTCATTTGGGCCGGGTGACCAGGTACTGGTCTTGTTACCTGTTCCAGGTTCTTCATTGTCTGACAACTGTTGATACAGTGGCTCGGCACTTTGCGTGGGAGAGGTGTCGACAAGGTGTTCGCGGATGCCCTGTCTCGGTGTGGTCAGTAGCAGGGTTTTTATTTATGATGGCATCTTTGTTTTTGGTACGTGCCGGTTTTGGTTACTTCTCTGTTGCTGTGCTACCCTTCTGAAATTTCGCTTGCATTGGATGGATGGGCTATTCCGGATAGGCCTGTTTATCAACTGGAAGTTGATATTTTAGGGGGGGAGTGTTACGGATGGGGAGTAATTTTTCCTTTTGTTCAGGTATGTATGTTTTTCCTTTCACTTTGTACTGGTTTATGTTGGTTTTCACCTGTATTTTTCATTTGCAGTAGTTTCCACCTGTGATCTCAGAAGGCCTCCACAGCTGGAACCACTTCCTCATTAGTCAATCATCCAATCATCTGTTCGTCCTGCCACTATATAAGTTGAATTGTTTGCTCTGTTCAAGAGAGGCGGTGGCAGCTCTCATTTTGGTTGTCTTGGTTTGTTGAAGCCTGTTATGTTTTGCCTTTGATTCTGTTTGTGAAGTTTACTTTCTGCCACTTGTTTATTAATGGTCTCTTTTGTCTTTTTCTTTAGGTTGGCGCAGAGCACAGAGGTAGGGACTTTAGTTAGACACCTGCAGGTCTACATCGTGTCTCCCACCTCACGTAGGTACCAACTCTCTGTATTAGTCCATTAGATAGAGCGGCAACACCACCCATGTATTTTGGGGCACAATAGGTGCCTGTCACTGTAGTGTTTTAGTTTGGGGATTGTTTTGGGTTCTAGGTTTAGTTGGGGTTTTTGAACTGTTTATTTGGTGTTTGCTGCATAGTGCAGGGGGTTGGGTAAATGTTTGTGTGCTCTGTGACCATTGTTTCTTTTCTGTTAAATAAACTTTTTATTTGCAATTTTGACTTGTCACTGCCTCCTCATTGCACACCTGCCGTCTTATGTTACGCCGCGGCCCCTGACCACCAGGGGTACTCGTAACATGCTCCCACAGTTGATTTCTTTACACCAAGCGTTTTACCTATTGCAGATTCAGTCTTCCCAGCCTGGTGCAGGTCTACAATTTTGTCTCTGGTGTCCTTCGACAGCTCTTTGGTCTTGGCCATAGTGAAGTTTGGAGTGTGAATGACTGAATTTTATGGACAGGTGTCTTTTATACCGATAATTAGTTAAAACAGGTGCCATTAATCCAGGTAACGAATGGAGCCTCGTTAGACCTCGTTAGAAGTTAGACTCCTTTGACAGCCAGAAATCTTGCTTGTTTGTAGGTGACCAAATACTTATTTTCCACTCTAATTTGGAAATAAATTCTTTAAAAATCAAACAATGTGATTTTGTGGGTTTTTTTCGACATTCTGTCTCTCATGGTTGAGGTTTACCCATGTTGACAATTACAGGCCTCTCTAATCTTTTGAAGTAGGAGAACTTGCACAATTGGTGGTTGACTAAATGCTTCTTTGCCCCACTGTAGGTATGTGTTCAAGTAAAGGCCGAGTTATACTTCCGCGTCAGACCTGCGGCGTCAAGGAAGACCCGATTTATGACCTTGCGCCGTAACCTGACGCGCTCCTAATGATTTTTTAAACCCTAGCGTCAGCCTAGCATCACGTCAACGCATATGACGTGGGGGAAATGGACTGTGATTGCTTCGCTCAGAATATTGTTTCCGATTCAGCGTGAAATCACCGCCACTGTAAAACATTATTTTTCTAGATGCAAAAATGCACCAAGCCGACGGGAGTATCATCGAAGAGCAAGTCTCGTCAAGACATTATTATGATTGCCAAATGACAAGGTCGGCGATTGAAAAAAAAAAAAAAAAATGGAGGAACCACCGAGACGTGTGTGTTCGGAATCGAGTGGCCACACGAAGCGGTGACCCAGTCAGCCAAAAACTGCCAACTTTTTGTCACTTTCTATCTGAAGCTCCTTCTCCAGATGACGAATAAATTAAATCCCCATGTTCACTCTTTGTAAATATATGTTTGTTTACGTTGGAACTGAAATGGACAGGCTGGCAGATGCAACGATTTTTTGTGCAAATCTGCCACATTGTGGATAGTGACTGAAACTAAATTGACTTTTTTTGTTTTTAAATGTGTTATAATTAGGAGTTGTTGTGTAAATCTTTGTTAAAAATGAACCACATTGTTAATTTTTTAACTAAATCCGTACCGTGCGCATCAATTTATTTCATCTTTGGCAGGAAAATGAGAATCAATCACAAAATAAAAGAAAATTAATACTGAAGACAAATATCATCTGTACCCTGGTTGAAAATAATTTCCCAGGTCTGGCCGAATGAAAGGGCGTGCTCCATGTTTTTATCTTGCTAGAAAGCTGGCCCTGAATTGTGAATCAATAAACTTGTGGCATGATTTAATAAAAAGGTAAAGTGTCCAAAAATACAAGCACAAGCATAAATTTTCATTTATTCAATGCAGTGATGATAAATAATATTATATGTATTTACATATATATATATATATATATATATATATATATATATGTACACACATTCATAGGTTGAATACCCTCGTGTAGATGTTTTGCTGTGACTTAAATTCCATACACTTGCCTTTTTTTTTTTTTTTTTGTTAAAGTCTTTGTGACCTTATATTGATGGTTAAAAATTTGAAGGCAGTTGGAGAAATATGTCCTATTTGGGGAAAAATCAAACAAAACCATAAAAAAACATAACTTTTTTTATCTTTTTTATTTGAAGATAAATAATTTTCTTCGTTCATCCACTGAAGGACATTCAGTTTTATCAAGTAGTAATTCCGTCATGAATGAAAAACATCTATATTTGTGGAATGGTTGTTACTTTGTTCTGTGATGTCTTATACACCAGTAGAAGGGCAGCTTTATCACCAGCATGGCTTCCTGTCTCGTTATTTCTTTATATAATGGCCTTATGATGTAATATTAGGGCCATTTTGTTTAACGAACGACCACCTGCCAGTTTTTTTCTTACTAGAACAGCTGAACATCAGTCCATGGAGGTGCAGGGAGGTAAATTCCGTACTGTATGATTTCGTGTTTAGGTCAGAGATTTGTCAGATGGACTCAGATCTGGCCATTTGCCAAAAGGTGAAGTGTGCATTGTAAACAGTCACCTACAGGCAAGTATGACCTTTATTTTTATTTTATGTATTTATTCTTTTACATTTGTTGTTGCTGTTTGTTGTCTCTCCAAGCCATCCAACCACAACACAATGTGCCCAGAAGCCTTGTTTTCAGTATGTATGCATGAAAGGGACTATTGTTGTTCTTTAGAAAAAAAATACAAACAAAAATAATCTACACCATTAATACTGGGCTGTAGCCCAACTAGAGAACAGTATTTGTAGAGCAAAATGTTCATGTGATCTTTTTTTTTCAGATATAATTTCTTATTTTTTGGGAATACATTTCACATGATGTGATTATTTTAACGGCGCAATGTTTTTCATTGTAGTGTAACTTTGGGTTAAATGGATTGAAAACAGGTGTTTACGGAATGTTTAATGAGGAAATAGCAATTTAGAAAAAATTCCTTTTCATTTATACACATACACACGTTTTGTGCTGGGCAACATGTGCTTCACAAATCACTGGAAGGAAAGAAAGAATATCTTTAAGTCGATCTTAAGATCCCGAGCGCATCTATTTCCTATTCAGGCTTTATCCAAGGGGAGTTGGAGTACCCGCCTTCTATTTGTCACAAGCTTAGGTGCTTCTCACAGACAATGCTGCCTGAAAGTAATGCGTAGAACTGGATTATCATAAATAACTTGGTGGATATTCTGATTCAGTCATCTTTCCACAAGTAAAGGGGAACAATTCAAAGAGGATGTCGAGTTATGTAATTTTGGGGACACAAGCACAAAATAACATGAAGTCCAATTATGACTCAACTGTATTAATCGCGTATTAATGTTACCACTAACAACCGATCAATTAACCACTTTAAAAGGGTTCTAAAGGGATCTAAAACGATTCTTATTATACAGGTTATGGGTCACATAAAAAAGTGGAGGAAATCATCTATAGTGTTTCATGTATTATATCATGAAAAGCTAGCATTTTAACTGTGATTGTTATTTTTTGGGGACCCATATTTTTTCCCCACGCTTAAAAGTCCCCCTATCATATTTTTGTTCACACTAATTAAATGATTGAAGCTTGTCAAAGAGTATTAAAAATCAATTATCAAGACCCACATAGATCCTTACCTATTGAAATTGTGCTATAAAAAGCCCTTTTTGTGAGGATTTGCCTCTGTGTACAGTAGTAGAAACTGATGAGGTAGTCAGAGGCAAGGATTTCGGCAGAGTGCATATGAGTTAAAGGAAAACATACAGTCGGGGCAAATAAGTTTTTAGTCAACCACCAATTGTGCAAGTTCTCCTACTTGAAACTATTGGAGAGGCCTGTAAGTGTCAACATGGGTAAACATCAACCATGAGAGACAGAATGTGAAAAAAAAGCCAGAAAATCACATTGTTTGATTTTTTTTAAAGAATCTATTTCCAAATTAAAGTGGAAAATAAGTATTTGGTCACCTACAAACAAGCAAGATTTCTAGCTGTCAAAAAATTCTAAGTTCTTCGAACGAGGTCTAACGAGGCTCCACTCGTTACCTGTATTAATGGCACCTGTTTTAACTCATTATCGGTATAAAAGACACCTGTCCACATCCTCAGTCAGTCAGTCACACTCCAAACTCCACTATGGCCAAGACCAAAGAGCTGTCGAGGACACCAGAGACAAAATTGTAGACCTGCACCAGGCTGGGAAGACTGAATCTGCAATAGGTAGGTAAAATGCTTGGTGTAAAGAAATCAACTGTGGGAGCAATTATTAGAAAATGGAAGACGTACAAAACCACTGATAATCTCCCTCAATCTGGGGCTCCATGCAAGATCTCACCCCGTGGCGTCAAAATGATAACAAGAACGGTGAGCAAAAATCCCAGAACCACACGGGGGGGACCTAGTGAATGACCTACAAAGAGCTGGGACCACAGTGACAAAGGCTACTATCAGTAAAACAAGGTGCCGCCAGGGACTCAAATCCTGCACTGCCAGATGTGTCCCCCTGCTGAAGAAAGTACACGTCCGGGCCCGTCTGCAGTTCGCTGGAGAGCATTTGGATGATCCAGAAGAGGACTGGGAGAATGTGTTATGGTCAGATGAAACCAAAATAGAACTTTTTGGTAGAAACACAGATTCTTGTGTTTGGAGGAGAAAGAATACTGAATTGTATCCGAAGAACACCATACCCACTGTGAAGCATGGGAATGGAAACATCATGCTTTGGGGCTGTTTTTCTGCAAAGGGACCAGGACGACTGATCTGTGTAAAGGAAAGAATGAATGGAGCCATGTATCGAGAGATTTTAAATGAAAGTCTACTTCCATCAGCAAGGGCATTGAAGATGAGACATGGCTGGGTCTTTCCGCATGACAGTGAACCCAAACACACAGCCAGGGCAACAAACGGGTTGCTTCGTAAGAAGCATTTCATGGTCCTGGAGTGGCCTAGCCAGTCTCCAGATCTCAACCCCATAGAAAATCTGTGGAGGGAGTTGAAAGTCCGTGTTGCCCAACGACAGCCCCAAAACATCACTGCACACCTCTCGACTCTACACAACAGGATTGATTGCGATTGAAAAACTAATACTTTGTCATCTGAACATATTAAAAATGAAGAAAGAAAAATTTTTTACTGGTGTTGGCTAACAGCAGCGGCTTTAACCTTGTTGTTATGGGAGCATTGTCATTGTTAACAACTCTTCACTGGCAACACGTAATTTGCCACTTTGTCAAAGAAGTCTTTAGTAAAATGTTTTCATCAAAACAACAGAATACTTAGCGCCTGGGACACTCTATGTGCTCAATCCACTCAGCCTTAGTCAGATGGAAAAAAATAGAAGCTTATATCAGAAGTGTTTATGTTATGTTCCTGCACAACACGTATTAACCATTGTTGTACACAACAAGATTTTTCCGATAAAAAATGATTGAATTTCTTGGAAAAAAAACTAAAACGTTGGCCGCCACGGTAATGAAACTGAATGGATGAGGGCACTGTGCGCGAAAAAGCCTCCCTTTGATCACATCTTTTCCAGTTACTGTCGTTGGCTTTGTGGCCAACAGTGAAATGGGATTAAAACTCTGTTATGTACTTTTTGGTGCATTTTAGAAACAAAAGGACTACGGGGTGTGGCTCAGTGAAGTCCAATCAATCAAATTCAGTAAAGCACCCCCTGACGTATTAGGGGGACTTTAATGCCCTTTTAGTAAGTGACAAGGCTGAATTGTGATGAAATAATTGTTCACAAATGATTTTGTATACAATATTAATTTTCAGAACAATTTAGCATTTTCTGCCGTACAACTGTATCATGACGATCTGATGTGATCTTCCTGTGTCTTCATGAACTGTGTGCTTTATATCATTAATTTCAATGGTCAAGGTTGCAACAGAAATTAGTTTGTTTTGTCACTGTTTCTGCTCCCTGCTGGTTGTTGAATAAAGCTTGTGTGAGCAGCTTTTCAGATGAGCATGAATGTCAGCAGATAAGAAAAACGTACCTTGCAAGTGGAGCAGTGTTCCATGAGTGGCTGTCTGCTAGCTCATGCTGGTCATTTGACAGATGTAGCTAAAATGTTTAGTCTTTCTTTGTTCAGGATAGTTAGTTTGTTTGAAAGTATAATCTGCAATGTATGTCCAATAGTGTCTTTAAAAAATCCAATGCGGAACATATTCCACATCATAAAATTTGCTCTGCTAAGAGGCACACATTTGAGTTTAAGTAGTAAGTAAAGGAAGTGAGGAAGAGCAGAGAAGACTAATTAGCCAATTAGTCAGTTTAGGCCAGCAGTATGAAAATCTGAATGTGTCGCACTGTAGCAGTTACAGTTTAGCTCTTACAACGGGGTGATGAGGAAAAAGCTACCACTGTGAAGTCAGCGCCAGCTCTCCGCTGCTCTCTCACTTTTTAGCATACTGTTATTTATTATTCAAGTGAACTATGGAGTTTTAGAATGGCAGATTCTAAGAAATATGTGGGTAAGTCTTAAACACAATCTATATATTTGCGGTCCTTGTGGCCAACGGAGGATATTCTTTGCAGATTTTTTGCCCTATAAATTGTCTGATAACTACAAGAATATTTCTCCTTCTACAGCATATTCTACTCCTTTGTGGTAGTGATAAAAGTGCACAAAGGCTTGTTCATATATTCATCTTCGTACAGCTTACCTGTGGTTGGACCATATTTGTCTTCTAAAAATAAGACGATACACATCCAGGAAAACAGATGATGTTTCGTTTCTGACCGTTCCTACAAGAAATTAATACTTGCAAAGGTTCTTATGACGTTAGTCACTAACGTTAGAAGCACGAATAGCGTTATCAAATCCCTGAAAAAAAATTATAAGGGACACCTCAGAGCCGGCCGGCCCTAAACTGTCACCCTTTATTAGTTTTTTTTTTTGTATATGAAAAAATATACTATATATATACATTTTTTTAAAATCACAATTATTATAATAATTTTACTCAAAACTGAGTTATATAAGAACATGAAAAACAATGATTATCAGCTATGTATTTAAAACAAAAAATACTAAAGTAAAATTAGCATCTTTCAAGCAAAATTTAAAACTATAATTTAACTATTAAGGTCCTGAGCCTTAGTGTGTGTGTGTGTGTGTATGTGTTTTTCGCTGTTTCTTTTTTAAATACTTTTTTAAAACATGCAAACTCTGAGGTAAACTTTTTTTTAACAACTTAGGTGCATGCTGACTGAGCCTGACTGACAGGCTGAGTCAAGCTACTTTCAGACAAGGAGGGGGTTGTGCGAAACAGGCTCAGTCAGGCTACTTTCAGACAAAGTATTAGCTAAGGAGGGGGTTGTGCGAAACAGGCTCAGTAAGGCTACTTTCAGACACTGTTATTTCTTACTTAACACTCAACTGCTCAACTTCTGAGAATATTTTAATAACAGTATTTTAATAATTATAATTCATTCGGATGTATTTGTCTGAATACCCTCTACATGTTAAAAACATTTTTTAAAAAGATCAATTAACAATTTGCTGTGGATATTTGTGAATATACATAGATATTTAGAAATACTACAACTAAGCACACCAAGCAACAGTGGTGAAACAAAGAGCACGACACATGAAATTGCTGGAAAGAAATATGCAAGATTAGTAAATACCACTCTTGGTTCAGAAACAAACTATTATTCATGTTTCATACAATGGTGTAAATACTACATTGAATTTGAAACCAAATTAAATTAAACTGAACTAGTGCTCCATATCTATGTGCATGTGTTGTGGACCCTTCCGTTAGTTACAAGTGTTTGTTTTGTTTGCTTTGCTTAAATTAAATGAAACAAGCTTGATACATCCAAATAATATATTAACAGCTGATGACCAGTTTTATCTACTCTCAATGTGTTTTCTTCAGTCAGAAAAGTAATAGTTAAAAAAGATTAATCACGATAAAGAGTGCACTAATTACAGGTGTAATAAATAAAAAATCGACACCACTAATTGTAAAGTTAGTTTATTGTTCATAGTGTTTCTTCATTTGTAATGTTTCTTTTGTTTTTTAGTTTTGCTAAATGCACAAGTGCACTTACTGCACTTTTTATTGTCGCTTTTGGTTACGTAACAACTGGCCGAACGAACTTATGACGTACGTGAGTGTAAAGAGGTGTCCCAATTCGTAGGGCTGACGTTTCAAGCCCTACCCTTATTGCTTCATTTGAAGGGCCAAGGGGTGGGGGAAGAAAACTAGAAATGGGATGTGGCCGGCGGTGCTTAAGTAATGGCCCCATTTACTAAACAAAGGCTAGGCTCAGCTTGGGGGCGGATCCCAGGGTGTCCCAAAATGGGTAATATTAGGAAGCAACAAAACCCCTGGTACTTCTACTGTTAATTCACTAGGGGATTGTCATCTCTAGGACCATGGCCCCAACAAAATGTTTACTTTATACGAAGGTGAATGACTTCACCTTGCTGGTGTTAAACTGGTCTTTTGGACGTCCACACAAGTTGGTCCATTGTTCACATTTTTTCCTCTGAGTTTTGGGCTTCAGGAAACATATGAAGAAAACATCCTTCATATATCGTAATGTCTAGAGCCATTTCTACAAGTTCCACAGCCACAGTGTTTACTCGGCATGTTCTTTTTTGAAAGATTGCCGGCAGAAAACAAGCAGTAATAACATGGGTTTTATGCGAGGGCGTGTAGGCACTAGTAAGCACTAGTAGGCAGGAAGGTGTGTTCTAACACGAATATGTGACATTATCTGCATTTATGTAATTGGATGTGTGCCAACAAAGAATGAAACATGACTTTTTGAATCACTCAGAAGCTTTTAAATTGAAATTAGAAAACAGGATGATGATATATTCTCACACAAACGTGTACAGTAAGTTATCTTAAAAGATAATCATTTCAATTCTGCTTAGAATTATTTTCTGTTCTCTCCAGTCCTATGATATCCTTCCTTACTTGATGCTATAAATTTGCACTTGATGAGTCCAAAGACAAAATTATTGGCATGTATGCCAAATGAGTTTAATTTCCTAAAATATGTTCCCTTTAAAATATATTTCTGGCCGGGCATAAAAACAGCAAAACAAACAAATCAATTAATCCACAATTCTAATCTATAATGCTATACAGTGCTTTATATGTGTACGTACAGTATTTGGTATTTGCTCAAAGCCACAATTGTACATATACTAGTACAGCTATTTTGCCTTTGTTGTGAATGCTCTATTAGACTGTTCATGTAAAGCAATTTTGTGCTTTCTTCAGTGTAATTACCAAACCATGACAGTCCATTTATGTTTTGTCAAAATCCTCACTTGAGGTTGCAAATGTTTCCATTAGCATGCAGATTGGTCTGATATCTACTGGAAAAGGACACTTGTTTTCGAGTAGGATGTCATGATAGTCTGTCACTCAGTGAATGAATTTAAAAATCAAGTGTTGGTTTATTTATTTTTATGTTTTTTAATATCAATATAAAAACAAGATTCTGTTCTATCATGCATGTCTCACTCTGTGACTTAAACAGATGGAAAACTGTCATGCTCACTAGTATGTCTTTTCTAAATGCATACTTTAAGGTACCTATAACAGAGATTTTTGCTGGGTAGATTTTTTTTCCACATTACCTTCAAACATTAGTGATTCACCTCAAGGTGTGCTTGCCTGCCTTTGTCAAAGTTCTGCCGAATCAGATACTCCTGATCCCGCAGGCTGACAAGTCATTCCATCGTTACCTGTAGAGGATCCTAACGCCATTTGTCTCCAATACCCGCCCTCTATCAAGGAGAACCAAAATAGATATGATAAAATATTCACAACGTTCCCCCTGATAATGACATTTAACAATTTGTTCTCAATTCCAAATTGTATTTTCATTATTCATTACTGTAGTTGACTTCCTGCAAAACTAACAATTGTTCCACAGTGTATATGAGCCCACTTGGTCTAAAACACAGGTGTCACACACAAGGCCCATGGGCCATATATGGCACTTTCTTTAATTTGTTTAAGCAAATCATGTTCTGACATTTGTCACGTACGTGTGTTGGATGTGTATCTATAAAATAGACCTTGACTTTTGATATGTAAACCAATTAATTTGTATATAAACTTGGCTATATGATAATGTAATTGCATTATATATACTCTAGGTGAATGGCTTCCCTTTCATACTAGCCTTCTGAAGGAAAACATAACTGCAATGTGGCCCGAACAGAAAAATAAGGTTTTGGATTATGCAAATCCCAGAGTGGAATTTAGCATAACAGCATTAATAAATACATTCTGTATATTATTTTAAGAGGGCAAACAGTTCATTCTTGACTACTGCTGCAGAGCCAATAAGCAATGTCAGATTTGCAGTGCCAACAGGATTAAGCGTCGAGACTTTGTTTTTTACATTCAGTTCCAGACACAGAACTGGAAATAATATAACCAATTTTGAAGTCGTTGATTATGGAGTACCGCATAGCTTCACGCATTAGCTGAATTTGATGTTTTTGAACCATATGGGCAGCATAGAACAAACATCCAATTCCAAACAAGTCATTATAGTAAAGACAAAATTAGTAGGAAAAAATGTGTCTGATAAGATTGAATTTAAAAAAAAAAAAAAAACGGACTGATTTCTGAAAGTCGCAATCATGTAAATGTTCGCATCATTCACTTGTTTGTGAAAGTGCATTCATGGTCCTTTGTGGATTAGGATGGTATAAAGAAAGCAGATTGTCAGTCATTCATACAATTTTAATGATGTATGTATGATGAATTTCAGGAATGATTATCATATCCAGGTTCACGGAGAGCTTGGAACTGTAGTAGCAGAGTTTAGACAGGGGTCCAGAACAAACCAGTAAATCATAAACAAAGGGAAATTACAACTAACAGCCCTTTAAACTCACACCTAATAGCACATTAGGATCTTCATTTAATCTAACACATTTTGACTGTGGGGGGGAAAAAACATTTTGAAATAAAGTAAAATACACTGAAAACAAACTTCGACAGAAAGGCATAACCATCGAAATATTTAAAATATACAATATTTTTGTGCAACAACAGCATCAATCAATGAATTAACCAGAAAGTTTGTTACACATACTATTTTGTGTCACAAATCTCAACTATGCCGCTTGCTTGCTTGTATGGTATTGAAACTAATTATTTTGTACTACAGTATTTTACCTGCTGAGAGGCATTGACGGTTTAAAAAAAGAAAATGGAGTCCAAAGAGCTCATGAAATTCCTTATCCATCAGATACAGTAAGATCTAACAAAAAAAAAAAAATGTACGTATACATTTAACAAAGCTCTTAAGTGAGGAGTGCTGGAATATAGTAAATTGTGAGTCGAAGAATTGGTATACCATAATAATACACTGCATTTGCTGTGTTTATCAGATATTGATTTTCAAATATAATGCGTCTCAAAACTAATAAAATACAAGTAAGTTGAATCATATGCTGCTATATGGTCAAGAGGTACACTCTGAACTGGTCACAGGGTCCATAAACAAAGACAACCTTTCACACTCACATTAACACCTACGGACCAACCTATTATGCATGTTTTAGGAACGTGAGAGAAAGTCTAGAGTACCCAGAGGAAACTGAGGAAAGGACAGTGAGAACATGAAAATTTAACACAGGAAGGCAAGGGCCTACGGTTGAACTCTTGATTTCAGAACTGTGAGGCTGAAGTGCTACCCAGTTAACAACTGTCAACAATGGTGGGTAAGTCGTTGAAGACATTTAAAATATTTTTTGTCTTGTTTTTTTGCATTTTGGTCGACAACACCATAAGCCCTAGACGTCAATATGTTATTAAAAATAATGATATAATAATGAATAATATTTCGAGAAACTGAATAATGTCAAGTCACTGAATGTATTTTGGCACTTTGACTTTGGAGCAGGCAGCACGAATCAATTCCGATTCAGTGACGGTGTGAATGTGAGTGTTAATGGTAGTCTGTCGCTGAATGTCTCCTGTGATTGACTGGCGAGGTTCAGCCTGTTCTCTGCTTTTCGCCGAAGTCGTCTGGGACAAGCTCCAGCACCCCACGACCCTGACAACAATGAGCGGTGCTGAAAATGGATGGATGGATAAAGCAAATTATATGAAAATGGCACAAAACAACTGCAAACCTCTAAATTTCTAACACCATCTTGAACACTAATTAGATTCCAATAATCACCCACTAACCTATAGAGTCCTTGCCTCCATTAAGCACAGTAACTCTTAATCAGCAAATGACGAGATGATAGATGCAAAAATTTATGACATTAATTTTAGACAGATAGTCTGATGCAGATCACACACATTTTCTTTATCTGAGAACTGCACTTGACCCGCACATCAAGTTATTTCTTTTTCATGGACGAGAGCAGTAGTATTTTTTTTTTTTTACTGTACAACATGAGCTGTGCAGCATGTTGGGATGCCATTTACATAGCCTCCAATTTTGTATAATACTGTATGGCTATGCCACATTTGTAGAATGTACCAATCAGACATAAAACACATACCAATCAGCCAGCAACAAATCGATGAGTGATTCATACAACTTAGATTGACGCTGCAAATAAGGTCACTATTGCCAACTAATAATTAAAACATTTTTTTAATATGTTGTTCATATAGTGCTGTTTCACTTCAAAAACAGTAATGTCAAATTGGCATAAATATTTCATTTTGTTCTGTTCTTGATAGTCCAACCTACAAATGAAGTCCACAAAGTTGTGCAAAGGAGAACTGTGATACAGGTGGTCCTGTAATGCAATAGGTATTGTAATACAGCTTAAAAATGTAACAATGAATGTAATTTATTTGATAAAACATCACAGTATCAACAGTTAAATATGTCAGGTCAAAAGGTCAGAAAGATCAGTAAAATATTTCATTAAAACGAAAGCATTTGTTGATTAATAGTAGACATATATAAACAAGTCGACAATTTTAAAAAGTTAGATTTTAGTTAAAAAATATATATACTTCCATTAAAGTATTGGCTAAATGGGTTGTATCCACTTAAGCTACTATTTCAAGATAATGTAATGAATGTGTAAGTTAGAATGAATAGTCTGCTTCTGTGTATACCCGTCCATCGTGTACCCTGCCTCTTGTCCAAAGTCAGTTGGCACATGCTGGAGCGCACGCATGAGTCGAGCGAATACATATTATACAGACAATGAATGGATACACACACAGTATGTTTACCATCTGCAGATCAATCAAAAACTCCCACTCTACATCAATAATTGGTTCCTGAATCGCAAATATGTACATATGTAATTTAAAGGGGGGCTAGGACAAATAACACATTGCATTTTATTGATATTTCCTACTGTCCAAATTTTGAAAGTGAAAATTGATAAATAAGGTACTCAAATTCTTTTGTAAAGCTTACACAAAACTAAACAAACAAAAAACAAAGGCATCAGCCATGTTCTTTGTCTGCTAATATATGTTGTCAGAACATCAGGTCTACATGATGTGATAAGCAGATACTTTGCCATGTGTGCGCTCAAAGTTGTATAAAAGCCCATCTCATCCATGGAGAGGGACAGGTTTACAAGGTTACATTTTAATGAGTCCTTTTGCCTGGCCACACTCTCATCTGATACGGTCTTGTTTCTGCTGTTAAAGCCAAAATCATGCTATCACTGTGTATACAGGCCTAGCCAGGTCCATCATTAATACTGCTCTTATCATTGCGTCCGCCATGATTTCCATCCAATCCTTTGTTATCAGTGAGACCCATATCAAACTGTGCCTGTCTTGTTGGGACAAAGAGTAGAAAGATTTGCTACCAGGCCCACCGTCTGTGTGCTCTTGCCTGTTGGCCGACAGAACACAACAAAACCTTGACATTAATGATTCAGTGAGCACAGTAATTGAGTGCCTTTCTCATTTCCTGGCAGCTACAAGACATTGATGGCACTGGGTAGACAGAGCAGTAGAATGATGCAACCATGTCGGAAAAATGCTCGGAGGATAAAAAAAGGAGTAAGAGTGAATGAAGGATATGGAATAGGAAACAAGAAAGAAAAAAGGAATGCAATAAAAGTGAGCATAAGCAACGAAATGGATCTGAGAAAAAGCAGTAAGCGCAAACGAAAAGAAAGACCAGTGGAAAAAGACAAAGCAAGAGAAACAGTATTTCCTCAAAAAGTCACTGACCTTACTGTAGTAAATAGTTGGCAGTTCACATTTTGTAGTGACAACAATGTACTGTATTGTGGGCTCAATGGCCATAGTATTGACAAAGTTTATTCATATAGGCCAAGGAGAATGGAATCCAGGGCAACCACACTTGGTGGCCTCTTCCTTGTGGTTTTCTCAGTACTAGATGCTGAAGGGAAGTCCCAGATATTTGGCTTATATGGGTTTGTTAGCAGGTTCACTGACAAGTTCATGAGTGCTCCTAGCTGTTGTAACCACAGTCATTAGTCATTAGAATGTATAGATGGGGTCACATGAGGCCACTGTTGCCAGAGTTACGTACTTGAAAAGTTGGTTTGTTAAATTTGTAGTTTATGGTAATTGATTTGAAAAGTTACCTAGTTACCATAAAAGTAAGTATTAGTTACCGAAATGACTTGTCTTCACTACACCCCCAAATAGACCTATAAATTCCATTCTGGACCACAATGTATGGTTATAGGTTTTGTAAGGAAACGTGTGACATTAGAGGCTGATCTACCAGGTTAGCTTAAGGTTGCAAATTCCACCTTACAAGACAGATTTACCACCCTGTGACAAAATTGTCACGATTTAAGCCCTTCTGTAATAAGACGATAGCTTTCTGCATTACTGAAAAGTCTACTGTACTAGCCACTTTCTAACCTATTTTAGTCACTTGGGGTGGTGATGTGCTAAATGAGCCCTCGTGTTTGTTGTGTAGCTCTCACACAATTCGCACAAATTTTATACAGTTGCGGTCCTATCAATCACACTATTCATTGGGCCAATGTATAAATCAGGATATGCCCACACTGTCTTTAGATCATTATAGTGTGGGTCGAGTCTCATTTTTCTGCTGCATGCTGCCAATTACCTTCAGTGCCGCTCAAGCACCATGACCCACTAGCTTCCTATATGGAAGACCACAGGTTAAAGCCTATTTCTTATTGTAAAGTGATTAAAAATCAATAAGACTTATGTTTGAATTTCTTTATCCATTCAATATTATCCAGCAGCCCCAATGACAAGTGTTCTAACAATAATTGTATTTGTATTTTTAACACATAGAATCACCACACTTATTACACATTGCATTATATCTCATGTTCTTGTGGGAATGGTGTCTAGTACCAAACTACTAGTTCACCAATAGCATAAAGACAAAATTTGGCTTGTGTCAAAACTAGCGGGGCTCTGAACACTTAGTAGTTCATCCATAGTGTAAATGGTGGTCAATAAAGTTGAATTTTCCACTGGTTGTATGTCAAAACATATGCCAGAGCCTTCCTCTCGCCAAAAAATACTTTGGTTCAGCAAACGCCATTAGGTACTCTTTGAGTTGAAATGGGATGGAATGGACTGCTGTGTTGAAAGCATTACAGTGCATGAATGCTGCCACTAGAGTTTAGATAATTAGGCAAAAGAGAGCAGCAGCTTCTCAAATATTTTGAAGTCAGTCATCTAGTCTGCCAGCTGGTCCTGAATATTTTTATCTTCAAACAGATCAAATTGGTAGAGATATAGTTGTTTGACGACATAGTGCTACACTGACACCGATGTTTACTGACGCTGCTGATGACCAGCTTTATTACATTGAATTCACATTTGAAGCACTACACCTTACAGCACTACTGGTCTGAACAAACCCTTTAGTGATTTTTTAATTTAGATACTAGGGTTCTGAAATTGATAGTTCACCCTTTCCACTTGTTGTTAGTTTAAAAAATATTTTTTTGAAGGTTTAGGACCATTTTGGCAATGTTACCTTGTTCTGGTTTTGTTTTTTACAATAAAGAAGAGAGGTATCTTAACTCAATGGCTGCCATTCATGGAGCTAGTAATCCAAGCCATTTTGACTTGTAAGGCCAACGATCGCTGCCCACTCCACAGTCATATTGGATTGGACATCTATCGCCGACACTGGCAGTGAAAAGAAGTCACAATGCCAGCCATCACAGTTTAAATGGTTTCATGTCTATCCCAGTCAATGGCAGGAAATAAAATAAGAATGATGACCCAAAACTTCATTTCCTTATTTCCCTCCCTTCTATCATTGTTTGCATAGAAATCCTCATTAAAATATGAAAACCTATAAACGTTTGGGTGGTTTTAGTTAAAGCAGACACTGTTTTTTCATCTGTGTGATTTTGACGAAGATCAGATCACATTTGATGGTGATTTTAAGCAGAAATGTGAGAAATTCCAAAAGGTTCAGATACTTTTTCATACTACTGTAAGTCTTAAGTCATAATTGGGACATAAATGCAATCACATTATCATGTGCTATATTTTGATCGTATGAATAAAGGCATGATTAAATGGGTCAGTGAGTGAGTGTTTGAGTGTGGTGTGATGCAATTTTTCTCAGGGCACCCCGTGCGACTCAGCTGCCTGTCAGTAGGACGAGGCAGATGGGAAACATAAAACGCTCCGTGTCTTGACAAGGTAGTCCGTCAAACTTAGGGAGAACAGTCACAGGGGTAATGTTTTGACAAGGCATTAAATGTCTCCTTTGCCGACGTCCTGTATGTCATTGCATTAGATGGATGTAGAGATACAGATGGCTTTTTATGCATGCCGATGGCAATTCTGTAAATGTGTGTGCGAGCATGAGTGTGTGGAATTGTTGCCCTCAAACCCACATTAACCACACTCAGCTAATTATTAGCCTTTAGCAGTGTCACTCTCAAATGTATCAAATGCTACTATATAATTGAGCTGTTAAAATGCAATTAAACTCAACTTTGTAAGGGACATCCCACTGTTAAGTCAGTATTGCTTGATTGCGAGTATGATGTTTTATATATGTATATACCGTACATACCGTGGTTACGTCACAATTAGAGACATTTTTCCTCTCTGTTCGTAGCCATCCTGACAGACCCAGAAAAACCCATGATAGTCACAGATTACTATTTATTACTCGGGATCTCCCGGATGGATATTTTTGCACCCAAGTCCGAGTCTAACTTGAGTTTGAGAATCTGCCAATACCCAATCCCGATCCGATACCGAAAGAAAAGTTTGATATTTGAACAAAAGCTCCAAACATGTTATAGTACCGTACTTTTTACAGTACTTCCTCTCCAGCTTTTCCTGGGAGTGTTGCGGAGCACAAAACATACGTATATATTTCCATATCTTTTGGCAATGCCATTGTATTTCTGGATTATTTTTGTTACATTTTAGCCCTTTAAAACTAGAAAAAAAAAAAAAAATTAGGCCTGAACGATATTGGAAAAAATTAAATTGCGACATATATTGCTAAGGCTCCACACTTTAATATTGCATTGTTTGAAGTGGTGCACCTAATTTTATTCTTAAGGTGCACCAGCACAAAACATAGGCGCACCCATGTTTTTCATTGCATCAACTTTAACGTCATACTTTTAAACACTCTCACTAACATTCATATAAATCATTCATCTCCTGAACCACTTATCTTCACAATTTGACAATAAAGCTGAACTTGACTTGACTTGACAGTTTACTCCAGGCAGAAGGCAGGGTACACCCTGAACAGGTTGCCAGCCAGTCGCAGGGCAAATATAAATGGGGGAAAACAAAGACAAGACTGAAAAGGCAGTTTCTGCTCTTGCACCCCTCTGTAAAAGAAACTTCTGTATTTTATGCCAAAACAACTGTTGTGTTTGATAGAACTATATGTCTATATGCAGCAACAGCAGATTCATGGCGCATGAAGCCCCCGAACTATTTTTAATTTTTCCGTTTTACCCTGAAAAGCCCCGTTTACAGACGTCGCGCAACCGCTTTCGTTTAAATCTAGCCACAAAAAGAAGGTAAGTAATTATATTTATTATTCAAAATGTCTGTCATTTTTAGCTTAGAATCATTAATTGATGTCTAGATTTTAGTTTTAAAAATAATAAAAAAACGACTTTAAAAAATTAGTCACTCGCATATTTTAAACTTTTAAACGAATATATCACAATGAAAAATTTGGCGTCTGTAAAAAAGTCTACCTCATATCTACCTCATTTCTATCGTTTAACTGTATTTTTTTTTTTGTTACTGTCGCATTTTCCCCGATATGTTAGATGATAAATAATCAATCCAAACAAAAAAAAAAGAAAAATAACGTTTAAAAGGGTAACTATATGAAAAAGAAAATCTAAACCACTCCTTGTTGTCTGTGATTTCTGCGTGTTACTGTCACTTTAAATGAAGACAGGTTGTAGTACCAGACATGGCCTCTGACTTGCCATGTGACCACAAAGTCAGGAAGTTAAGTGTCACGTGACCACAAAAGTCAGGAAGTATAACAAGCATGGCAGCAGTAGTGACGAGATTTGTCGTTCACTTGAGTAAACGAATCCATTCCGGTTCGTTCAGTAAAAAGATTCGTTCAAACAAATCGTTCAACGAATCTTTCGCCCCCCTCATCTCCCTCCCCGCCCAAACGAATCGTTCGGTTACTGAACGGGAAGTGACGTTGCCGAACGAATCACCAAAGACCGCTTCGCAGTATAACTGAACGGGAAGTGACATTGCTTGGTCCCTCCCTCTCTTCCACATTGACCACTCGTCGTAGTTTCAGAAATGAGTGACAGGCGGTATCATTCTGCTTTCACAGACAGCCTCGTCTCCCTCCTGCTGCTGCAAAAGCGAGGGAGAACTTCCGCGTCGTCTGTCCTAGTTCTATGGGCTCAAAGTCATGGCTCGTGCTTGCATTTCGATTTAGGACACGGTTAAACATTTTCCTTTTGTGAGGGGAGTAGGGGGCGGGGGCGCACGGACTTTCTTTAGCAGGTTCTTGATCACACATACATATACAGCATGTTTGCTGTCACGAAAATAAAAATACATCGAAAGTTTAATTTCTGAATATGGAACGACCAACACATCATATTTACATCTCGCTCTGTTGTATTTTTGTTTTTTAGTATTAAGATGATCGTGTTGAATTTTTGCACTGGTATTAATAAATAAAATAATCATGTCAGCTCCCCTGTCGTCCCCGCATCTCAGATCGTCAAATGCTGACGAGAAATAATTGTTTGCTCTTTACGATGTCGCCTTTCTACTCTCATTAGTCTGTTAAGAAAAATGTAGACATATTGCGACATCTCCCGTGTCCGCGTGCTTTGTTTTTGGGCGCTTGAGTAGCATATGATGGACGGATTGACATAATTTGTCAAACCAACCAACACCTGACACGAAAAAAAAAACACTCGGAAAAAAATTACATGTATATACAGTTTCATTGCAAATCAGTATTATGGTGATTATATTGTTTTTTTTGCACTGGTATTAATAAATAAAATAATCCGGTCAGTTCCCCTGTCGTCCCCGCATCTCAGATCGTCAAATGCTGACGAGAAATAATTGTTAGCTCTTTACGATGTCGCCTTTCTACTCTCATTAGTCTGTTAAGAAAAATGTAGACATATTGCGACATCTCCCGTGTCTGCGTGCTTTGTTTTTGGGCGCTTGAGTAGCACATGATGGACGGATTGACATAATTTGTCAAACCAACCAACACCTGACACGAGAAAAAAACAAAACAAAACACTCGGAAAAAAATTACATGTATATACAGTTTCATTGCAAATCAGTATTATGGTGATCATGTTGTTTTTTTGCACTGGTATTAATAAATAAAATAATCCGGTCAGCTCCCCTGTCGTCCCCGCATCTCAGATCGTCAAATGCTGACGAGAAATAATTGTTAGCTCTTTACGATGTCGCCTTTCTACTCTCATTAGTCTGTTAAGAAAAATGTAGACATATTGCGACATCTCCCGTGTCTGCGTGTGTTGTTTTGGGCGCTTGAGTAGCACATGATGGACGGATTGACATAATTTGTCAAACCAACCAACACCCGACACGCTGACACGAAAAAAAAAATAAAACACTCGGGAAAAAATTGACATGTATATACAGTTTCATTGCAAATCAGTATTATGGTGATCATACTAAATATTTTTTTCTGTGCACATATGAGGTAAATATCGCTGCCATAAAGCCTCCATATAGTGACAGTTCTCTGCCCGCTTCACTGCCGTCACGCGACCGCAGCTCAGCTTTTGCTTGCCTCGTAGCTACCCGTGTTTTAAATTATTGTAAATTTGATAGTATGTGGTCATAGGCAGTCACGAGTTTGTTGAGAAAAGTACTACTCTAAACAATGCTCGCTAGATTTGTGTGGTGTTTTTGTCTGTTTGAGCAGCATTTGATAGGCTCCACGTTAACAAATATGTGACAAAGTCATTTCCTTTCATTTTCTGATTCGTTCACCGCATAGTCATTACTGGAAAATCAAGTTAGCAGCAAGCTAGGTCAGGAACCGGAGGACCGAGTCACTGAACGGGAAGTGACAAAACTCAGTCTTGCCCCCCTGCCTGCACGCTGGCTGCTTATTGGCCACACGTGGACGTGAGTGACAAACGCCCTGATTCTGTTTCCGCTCCCTCCCCTGCCCGCGATGAGGCTGGCGTCTGATTGGTCGTGTGCGATGTCAGAAGACGCTGCCGCTTGCTCAACGCCCTCCCACGCAGCGAACAAGCACCACCTTCATAGAACGAATCAGTGCAGATGATGATTAGTTCGGTCTCGTTCACCAAAACAATTCGTTCAAAAAGAACGAATCGTTCGCGACCGATACAACACTAGGCAGCAGGACTTGTTATTGTCTCCTCTGTCAATCTAGTTGAATCTGCAACCATCTTATGCTTTTGATAGCATCGTCGGTACGTATTTGATTTCTAAGATGTCATTTTGCATATATAGATCATTATTTTTGGTACATTTAGTTATTGTGGAATATTATGTGAGAATTGATTTTGTCATTGTGTCTGATGGTTGTAGCGTTCTAATTAGCCAGTTAAAGAGAATAAATACATGTTTAAATAGCCGTTAAAAAGCAGGTTGGTTTATTTTATTCACAAATTCAGTATATTTACATTGTATAAGAAAAAGATATTTCATTTATTGTGTGTTTCAGTTTTACTCTTTACACGATGTCAATAAACCTGTGGACAATGGACAGCTGTCTTCAGAGTCGTGATGTCACTAAAGAGTTATCTAACTGCCGAGTAGTATCCAGCGTTCATATACCGAGGGCAGTACAGCACACTTCAGACATGTACTCATCTTAGCATTGATTAACACATTTGTGCCTTTGATCGTAGAGCTACCGAGGATTTTCTGGCCAGATCTAAGCTGCAAACCCGTCAATCATCACTAACTTTAAGTACCAAACACCAGCTGCACTGGTAACCAATAAAAAAGTTTGGTCGCACTGCTTAGCAGGAGGGAGGGTGAGAGGCTGTTTGAGCATGAAGCAGAAAAATATAAATATATATTTTTGATTAAAAACCAGATCCTTTTCATTCGATTCCCGATTTCCCATCACGTGATCAGATCGGGACATCCCTTATGTACAGTGTATCACAAAACTGAGTACACTCCTTGCATTTCTGCAGATATTTAAGTATATCTTTTCATGGGACAGCTGTGTGCAGCTTATATAATAGAGTTAATTTATTTTTCCCTCAAAATAACGAAAAATATAGTCATTAATATCCAAACCTCTGGCAACAAAAGTGAGTACACCCCTATGAAAAACGTACATCCCTAAATGTCCAAATTGAGTACTGCTTGTCATTTTCCCTCCAAAATGTCATGTGACTCATTACAAGAGTGCTGTCAGCATTGCTGCAGAGATTGAAGAGCCTGTTAGTGCTCAGACCATATGCCGCACTCTACATCAAATTGGTGTGCATGGCTGTCACCCCAGGAGGGAGCCTCTTCTGAAGACAGTACATATGAAAGCCCGCCCAAGTTATTTTGAGGGGAAAATAAATTGACTATCATATAAGCTGCACACAGACTACCTTTCATTGTGTCAAAGTGTCATTTTGTCAGTGTTGTCCCATGAAAAGATATACTTAAATATCAGCAGAAATGCGAGGGGTGTACTCACTTTTGTGATACACTGTATTACATTATTAAGTCCCACATTGCTTTTGATTTTGGAATAAGTTATTTTAAATAGCAAACCCATGCAACAGATGTGTGATGATGTTAAATGATGGTACCCTTATCGCTCACTCTTGTAGCTCAGTGGAGCAGGCACTTTTGATAGTGACAGTGTAAAAACTAGGACTATGTTTGCCAATGTGTTTAAGTGGATTACAGAGCGTACATTTGGGTTTGTAAGATGGACTTGACCATTTGTAAGGAAGCACACTTAAAGCACTGAGGAAAGGCGTCTCAAATCTGTAATTTTTTGGTACCGACTGAGCTGCACCAAACATACAGTATAAGAAAAAAACAAAAAAACAGACATTATTTAAACATATACATTTGGCACTTTTTTGACTTTTTTTCTATCTATTATGCCCTTTGCTTCTGGACAACTCCCCCACAATGATGACCTTCACCCCTGAAGTGCTGTGTGAGTTAATATTTTCAGAGTAAGTATTGTAATTCAATTGTCAATGTACCAGTTTTATCATTAAATCACACAGAAATCATTTTTTGAAAAAAAAAAAAAGAAAAAAAAGACGGGAATATACCTCCAGTAGTCTTAACTGGTCATACTTCAATATATGTTTCGTTTAATAAATATAAAGAATGTGGATTAGAATAGTTAAATCACTTAATAAAATGTGCATAACTTGTGTTGTACAGACATTTATACAAGTTTTGGGGGTGGAAAATGTGACATTGGAGTGCTATCAAATAACGTGCTGATGACGTGAGAAAAATAACATCCAATAATCTAAATCATTTCAGCAGTTAAATAAACTATTGCAGAGTTGTAATGATAGTGGCATATTGTGAGCAGATTTCTCTTCGGTGTCATCCTGGATTCAATCCTCAATTTTCAATTTGCTAAATTTAAAATTAACTAAATTAACTAATTAAAAAAATTAACTATTAGATTACAATTGTTCCCGTACAGTTACACTTGGGTCCATGAGGTTTGAAATACAGCATCCATCATGCATGCATCTTTACTGTTCTTAATGCAAAACTATGAACATGGGGATAGATTATAGAATTTTGTATTTCAGGAATCAAGTGTTATTAATGTTCTCTCCATTTTTTTAAAAATAAAAGTGAAGATTTGATAGAATTCTCTAGAGGTGTACAAGTACTCCCTGGGTTACGAACAAGTTCCATTCCTACGCTGGCGACATAACCCGAATTTCTGCATAAATCGGAATTAACCCTTTAAGTACCCCTAGTTACCCCCCAAATCTTAAAAGAACTATCCAAAAACATGCATGATACATCATATTAACACTTGAGAGTCGAAGGACGCGCCGGCGCGTCCTCAGCGCACGTCGTCTTTGAAGCGCCCTCACGTTTTAATTACGTCACCCACATGCCTTTGGTTGGTCTCGTTTTAAAGTGCGGAAGTTGCGGTTTACTCTCGTTGTTATTTGAAGTCAATCGACCAACTAAAAGGTGAGATATTGTCATTTAAGTTTCATAGTTTTATTGTCCTCTCAAAAAAATCATTAAAACGCTGCATGGATCATTTGTTTATGTCTATATTTCCATCATTTCTTGTCCTTTTTCAAAACGAAAGCTCCATGAAAAAAACACAAATCAAACGAACCCTTTCGAAGTCACAGTGGAAGCACAAAATGCGTTTTTTTTTATGAATATAACTGCCGTGCGAGGTTCCACCGAACGAGAGGGAGGAGTGTTCTGAAGCAGCGAGGTGGCGAGCGACGGCCGTTTGGATCGAGCAGCGACTTTGTGTGACTTTGAGAATGAACGGAAAACTAAATTTAGCGCAAGTAATTGTGCTTTTTGATCAAATTGAGGAAGAGGATGGTCCAAATTCGTCATCATCGTCTTCTTCGGAAGAGTCCTCGAGTGAAGATAGTGACGGATTTGAACAAGTGGGTGACGCCATCGACGAGCAGAGGTAAGCCAACTCACTTTTTTTTTTTTTTTTTTTTTTTTTATGCTGAAAAAGTTTCTTTTGATATTGCAAGACAAAGTTAATTTTGATGCAATATAAGTGTGTGTTTGTGTATATAATAATAAAATGTGCATATCAGATCAAAGTCATACGTGCACTGTGTGTATCCCAGGCAGGAATTTATAATTTGTGGTGTTCTTCTTTCTATATGAAGATTAGGGATGTATCACATATTCAGCTATGGTATTCTTTCTATTGTCATACATATAAATTTCCATTATTATTTATTGCTGTATATATTTTTATTTTATACTTTATTATTTTCATAAATACTGACTTTTTTTCATGTACATTTATAGTGACAATGAAAGTAAAGTGAAATGAAAATGGAAGGGTGGAAGGGTGGAAAGAGGACCGACACCCCATGGAAGTGTGGGCTGTGTGATGTAGCCCTGTGTCTAATTCCAGGATGAAACTGCTTTTCGGAGTGGCTTGCCTGAAAAAAATTTAACTTGTTTATTGTAAATATTTTTGAAAATACTTTTTTTTCCAATGTTATGTATATATTTTTTTTCCCACAATCAGTCTTCTCAATTTGTGTATAGACCCTACTCACGTGACGTCACAGCCACGCCCCCGTGCCATGTTGTCCGTATACTCGTCATGTTAATGCATCAGCGCTTCGTAAATTCCTCCTATTATGGCGTGTTTTTCTGCTCGTTAACATTAATAATCAAAATGGTGAAGTCGTGTGTGGCGGTCGGTTGCAAAAACAGAGAAGATAGACGGAGAGACTTGAAGTTTTACCGTATTCCGAGAGACCCGGAGAGGAGACCGAGATCGACTGCTGCAATTCGACGAGAAAACTGGGCTCCAAACGACTACCACAGAATATGTAGTAGTCATTTTATATCTGGTAAGATGCATTTAATATATATTTAGAGGGTTTTGGGCTGACAACCACAATTAAGATCATTGCTAGGCTAATCGCCGACAACATACACTCAGACGTTGTGAATGAACTACCTGAAAATATACTGTATAATTATAAGGGGATAATCAGACAGTTCTCATATAATTCATTTACAATTTCACTATTGAGGTCAAAAGCCAAAAAATAAATTCAACTAGGGACAATCTGGAGTAGTGCTATCGCACTTCATATTTATTACATATTATATATGTATGTAGTGAGAGTGCTATCGCTAAACCATATAAACATTAAAAGCCCTAGCTCCATTGACAAATGACATGAAATACATTAGACTTGACAGTGGATGTTAGCAAGAACAAAAGATTTTGAATTGAAAATTTCGTAACTCACCTTCCCGAGCACACGATAGATTCCTGCTGAATTTTCGTGGACGAGGACCTGTTTCACCCAACCAGCAACAAAGTATTTATAAGCCTCCAAGCTCTTAAAAGTTTTTCAAACTTTCGTGAGAATAGGCTGATTTTGTGTGGACAAGATAGCTGTAAATATCAGGGTAGCTAGCAGATGTCAGGCAATGACGGCGAAGACAGCGGGTCGAAAAACATCGATTCAGGCATCAAATATGGATCTGGCGAATGGATAAACTGAAGCTTTTCCATATAACGCCTTTTATGCAACGCATCCAATGAGTTTACAGCGTCAGATAACACCGGGGCTTCCATGAATTGCTCTATAACTTGCACGACTAATTGAAAACAATGAGAATAAGTCTAAAAAATACGGACAATATGGCGGCCGGATACAGCAACATGTCATTTTGTGACGTAGGTGAGTAGCGTCTATATAAATGTGTGTTCAAGAAGCTTGATTGTGTGTACATAGTTTTCATCAGGTGATGGGCCGCAGTACCTAAACTCATAAAGAGATGGCCTCTAAACACTTTTTGTGTTAGATGGTATATATTTTATCACTGTTCTTCACTGTTTGGTCTGCTGTATATAACCTGTTTTGACTAGAGCATGTATAAAGGCAAAAAACGCCTATGGCTATACCTGTTGTTTATGTTGAATTGTCAAATATAAGACTATTTATTCTAAATTTTTTTGATTGAATGGTCATCCTAACATGTTGAATAAATATCACAAAGTTTCAAAACGGTTCGTTACGCATGTTTGGTTGTCAATTGGACATCAATATTAAAAATTTTGACAAAACGATTTTGGAATTTTTGGTCTTTTTGGGCCCAAAATGATGATTTATAATTGGTCAGTGAAGGAAGCAACAGTTTGGACAAGAAGTTGAAGGTGTCACTAAAAAAGGGACCAAACCAGGCCATCGTAAACAATTCTTTCTTTGAAATATAAAGGCAACTTCAAAGGCATGCAAAATCAGACAAAATAGGCCCAGACCTTAAAGGGTTAACCTTGTAACACCTGAGCGTATTTTTGTCCGAATTGACACCATAACCTTCATGTCCAAACCGTTTTTTTTCTAATCATAATCAACATTTTGTCCCCAAAAAAGACAAAAAATCCCCAAATCTTATGTCAAAATTTGTAATTATGATCATAGACGGATCTACTATTCGTGCGAAGTAGGCAATCACCTTAGGCCCCCAACCAATAGGGGGCCCCCAACCAGCCGTCTTTGCCCCAACGAGCAAGGGCTTGGGCCACCGGAGCCAGCAGCACCCTCAAGTATTCGTCATGTATAATTATGTCAGCATACCAAACAAAAAAATAACAAAACAAAAAAGAAAGCCATTAGAATGCTGCATTTATATTATCTCTCCCCCACACACACGCACTACAATGGACTTTTCCACGACAACGGACTGAGTATCAGACGCTTAGCTTCATTTAGCGCTGTTTAGCTTGGCTTAGCTTGGCTCCGTTTAGCATCACTTAGCTCCGCTGAGCTGTTCGTTAGCTTAACTTAGCTCTCCCGCGTTTTTCACGCCACTAAGCTCGCTATTTTGACAGCTCACTTGCTACTTTGCACGTCGGCTATCATTTATTTCGAATACATGAGCGAACGTGCTCTCAATGAGAGCCAAAGTGCAGTGAGGGAGAAGTTGAGAACAGGCCGCTAATGCCTCTTTTAACTTTCTTCTTCTTCTTTTTCACAACGAACATAAAATACACGACAGCACACCCTGTGGCAAAACAATGCAGTACAGTTCCAATCAGCCATACAATAACACTCAACAGCTGGTTAACACCATTTTCTAAAGAATTTTTTTTAAAATCTATTAGTGACATCACAGTCAATGAAGAAGAATGTTTTTTTTACGGAGTGTATAGCTTTCGGTTAGCGGTTTAGCGAACGTACCTCCGGTGAACATTTCAAAATAAAAGCACGTCATGTTCGTCATATAAATAACAATTTCTGGAGTTAATCTCACATACTTCTGAATTAATATTATAATATGTTGAGTAAATACTACAGAATACCGATTCTACACTAAGAATAGCTTTCAAATGAAACACTTTATAACAAATATGATTGGCAGTGAATAATTATTATAATTATTACACTACTATTATATATAGTAGTATACTACAATAATAATGCTAGAATTTTTTTCAAGAATTGTTTTGAATAATGTTGGAAAGGCAAAGTCAGTGTTCTGAATCTTTTTACTTTCCATTCTTTTGCACTAGTAAATGCTATCAGCATTTAACGTCTTTGTTTATTTGTAATTAATTTAAAAAAAAATTTAAAAAGAAAATTATTAGATTAGTCGACTAATCGTAAAACTAGTCTACTGACTAATCAGGAGAAAATTTGTCATTTAGGACAGCCCTAGTGTACCGGAAAATATTTCCTCCACACCCTTCTCACCTTTTTAACCCATGAAGAGGGCCCCTGGATATGTTCGCCTTAGGCCTCAAAATTGCCAAGTCCACCGCTGATTATGATGTCCCATTGACAACCAAACATGCTCGACGAACCATTTTGAAGCTTGCTAAAATTTATTAAACTCGTTAGGATAAACATTCAACAGAAAAAAATGAGACATATATAAAATACATACACTATATATAACTAACACAAAAAGAGTTTGAAGGATATCTCTTTGTGAGGTTAGGTATTTCATCCAACATCTTATCAAAGTGTACTACATGCAATAAAGCTTCTCGAACACACACATCTATATTCAAATTGAAAAGATTGATTGTGAAAAAAAAGTATTTTCAAAAATATTGACAATAAACTAGTTCAATTCAAATTTAAATAATATTAATAAAACTTAAATGACCTTATCTCCCACAATACTTGGTCAATTGACTTGAAGTAAAAACGGGTGTGGACCTCAACTTCCGCACTTTCAAATGAGACCAACCAGCGGTCCAGGGGTGACATAATTACAGCGTGATGAGGCTTCAAAGATGATACGCGTAATTTTGGCACCACCAAAACCTTCGGTGTTAAAGGTATAATAAAATGAAGTAAAAATAAGATTCTGTACTTACCGTTAATTCCCGCGTTGACAAACATCATAAATATCAACATGACAAACTGGAATTAGCAAAACTAAAATGGAAACATAACGAAATTAAATTATTACTGGATCTTAGAGCCGAGGAAGAGATAGTCCATTGTTTTGCCATCATTTTGCGCCGATGCCAACCATAAATTATGTAATTTATGGGTTGAAGAACCACGTTCCCCGCTTACTCCGCACAGTGAGCGCAGAGTCACCAACACAGCACAAATCTGAAAGTGTCAAACCCAGGTAATTCTCAGTAAAACCCCCATGTCTGACAGCTATAACAGGGGTAAATTCCACGTCACATCATTACATGAGAATGTAGCAGGATGAAAGTCTTCAAGGAGCTACAGTTACGCAAAAAAAAAAAGAAAAAAAAACGACTGCAGACAAAATGCAGGATTAGACTCCGGCATCGTAAAGTCCAAATCATGTAAGTCGGGTATGTCGTTACCTGGAGACTACCTGTACTTACATGCAATTTAAAATTGTTAACTTCTCTATAGAAGAGATGATGCTAAAATTTCTCAGTATGGTTCTCTGGTCCTCAAGCATCAATTCGGCAGTTACAGTTATATTCAATATTTTCACTTTTCACCTCCTACACAGCAATTTTCCTGAGAAGGGGCCTTGTCTGCAATATGGCTGGGCAAATTGAATCTGCTAGTCTGAAGTGAACTGAAGTGCCACACCTAAAGTATGTACTGTAATCCAACCTTTAATGCCTGTTATACCTGTAGTTCTCCTGAATGTCTGTCCATCTGTGACTACAGTCAGTACTACAGTCCTTCCATGTTTTCTTTCTATGTCAATGTTTTTTTTTCTTTGAATGTGTTAAAATGTGGATCGGTCACCATGGCTGATGGGTTACAAATGCAGTCTATAACCGGCAAATCCAAGTTAGTTCTCTTCCATATAGTCCACGAGTCATTTGGCCAGGTGTGTAGTTGCTTACAAAATTGCTTCCCAGCCACTTGAAAACTGATAGCCTCTTTAACAAGCACTAAGAGAAGGTCCAAAGTTATGAAGTCCACTGATGAGAGAAGTTGGCAGTTTTAAAGGGTGGTGTTGGGCCATCTTCATCATACAATGACCACGGTTAGAAATGTAGGAATTTGCACTGGATCAATAACCCAACGATTGATTTGAGATGTTACGCCCTTTAAGGCTATTATGCCTCTGCCATCCAGCACAATTAATTCGTATCTGACTATACTACATAAATCGATGCGTCACCCAGAAACTGCTTTTATGCTGCAGTCTTGACAGGTTTAAGCATGCAACAGAAATCAGAATGTCAGAAATGTTTTGAACAGTAACAGTTCAAAACATTTCTGACATACAAATATGTGTATTTTACAACGACATTTTGTCAGGGTTTGTGGAACTGGTGGGGACAGACTGTGATGAACAAAGGTTTATTATTGCGAGAATCTAACCTGGGGCATTCAGACAAGCATGAGGCAGAAAAGGCTCAGGGAAGACTCTGACTTAAGTATCCGATGTCTGGCATGCAGATACAGGTCTTGGGACAAGAGCAGAAATCATGAGCCCAGACTCACAGAAAATTGCAAACAAGGCAGGATGCAACTGACAGCGGAAGTAGATGAGTTGATTGACCCCATTCCAAATGCCCATATCTCGGAAACTATGGTCATAAGGTCGTAAGTTTTATTGGTTAAATTTACAAAGAAAAGTACAATTATTTGTTGGTTCTATGACAGATTTTCATAAAGGTTCACTATGAGGGCCGCCTGTGACTCTGCACACATCGAGTTGGTATTTGAGCCCGTGCCAAACTCCCTGTAGCATGTCTTCGGTAACAGTTTCCAGTTCAGCCGTAATTCTCTGTTTTGTTGTTTAGTTGGTGGCTTCTTTGCAAAATTTGTGAAGAAAGCACGCTGCACTGTCTTTGGTGACTGAGTCCGAGCATACTCTAACATGCAAAATGCCTTTTCTTTTGAAGTGAACAGCATTTCTTAACCTGAAAAGATAGAGATGCCAAACGTTACACACAAAAACTTGAAAATTTTCTACACAAGCTGTGAAAATTTGAGGTCATTCAAACAAAAATTGTCAAAATTGTTGGCCTACGAAATGGGGTCAAACAATTTTATTGGACCTGAAGCAATTCTAGCCTCATGTATCACAATACCTGCCAAACTTGCCCCAAGGTAGCCCTTATGAAACATAATTTTTCCCCGTAAAACTTAAAGAAAACCAGTTTGGGGCTGGTGCTAGCATAGCTTAACTTGTGGAGTGTTTTCCTGTAAAATATTTACTGTACGCCATATCCGTTAAACAGAAAATACAGTACATGCTTGTAGGAAAAAAATTGTGACAATGGTCATAGTGCAATCATAAATTGGGATTTCAAATCTTCAATTCTTACTGTATTCAACTGATTAGGCATGCACTACAGTTTTTTAATGTCCTAGAATGGATGGATGGATGGATGGATGGATGGATGGATGGATGGATGGATGGATGGATGGATGGATGGATGGATGGATGGATGGATGGATGGATGGATGGATGAATACAAACCATGTAAACAGTTAAAAAAATAATTGCCTGACAACAACAATATACAGTATATCATATACTGTAAATTCCAATGTTTTTAGAAATAATTATAACCTGCCTGTTCTCGCTGTGACTCCTCCACTCCTTTTTCGTCAGTCTGGCTTAACCAACGGCGAGAGAGGGGCAAAGGATGTTTATTAATAATTGATTTCATTTATTGAATTTTGATTGAATTTTATTATTTTTTAATTAATAAGAGTCGTATTTTTTTTGCTGTTGCAATTTTTAAAAATTATACAGTAACTAAAATGTGATAAGCCATTATCCGTCCTACCTTGGGAAAATGTGTAACATCCATGTAGCTATAAATTTTAAACATTGTGGAAATAATAATAAACTGTAGCACATGCAAACTGACTAAAAAAACTGAAAAACTAAAAAACGAAAAAAAAAACACTGTAAATTACAGTCCAGACAACTCATTAATTTATCTCTGTAATGACCACTTTAATCATGCTCTCTATATGTGTATCTTTCTCTCTTTACACACACGCATGACACATGGCACCGCTGCCAATTTAGTGGCACTGCCTGTCGACGTACCCATTTTTGCTGACGCTGTACTAGGTTTTGTGTGAATAAATATGTCAGGTATTCTTCCAAATTTCGCTGCATTAACCTGAAGGCTTTTCAACTGCGTCTTTGCAGTCTACGCCTACCTCTAATTCATTTCCGTTGTTCTGTCAAATTTTTCCCCCTTAAAATATTTTAATCCTAAAGATTTTGTGTCGGTGAGTAAGTCCTCTTTTACATTCAGTTGGACTCTCAATGTTATCCAAAGCAGCTAAATAAACAAGTTACATCATAAACATACATATGCAACACAAAAATGGTGTAAATTAATGCTTAACGACACGGTGAAGACGTTAACAGTGAGAAAGCGGCGTGCAGTTGTTGTGTGCAGCTAACATGGCAGGGTCTGTCTGAGGAGAACTTTTCTACATGTCCGTCCTTGATCAAACATAAGTAAATATTCCTTTCTTTGAAGAACGTTTGTAATGTTTACTTTGGAACTGCTGCATTTGCGGCCATTTTTAACATTAGGGCGCAAGGGCAAAACCGCAAAATTGCGATTTCTGTTGGGGTAGAAAATTTGACAGAACACCGTCTCAGTTGTCCGGAGGGCAGGATGAGCAGAGCACTGAGATATTTCATTGGACTGACAAAAATTGGACCAAGGAATGGGCGAGTGCCACGGCCAAGAAACTTTTATTATTATTATTATTATTATTATTAAGGAAGTGCCCGGTACAACCGACAGTCAGTCCACATCTGAAACGTGTATACAACACAACAGGCATGGTGTGGGTGTGGGTATTAAATTCCAATTGACGGTGCCGTGTTTCCTGTCTCGGACTATGACGGGGCTGCTCACAAGACCCCAACAAACAATATATTGATGGACCACTTCCACTCAGTCTAGCTTTGAAACTATGGATTTGATTTTGTTGGATTTAATGTCATTACCCATGAATAATAGAGTATTGTTTGTTTGTTTGCATATCTTTTAAGTTTTGTAGCCGATGGCTATTGCAACTCAGTACATTGATACGCAAAACTATAATTTAGTGATACTTGTATTTATATGGATGTCTTCTCGTTTATATTTATATTTGTTAATTTAGACTTACTTTTGGCAGATAATTTGAAAAAATTACTGTGCACTTAAAAATCATAAAATATCTCCATCAAAACAACTATTAGTGTAGTATGTGGCTCCAAGCAACATGTATATATATGTGATATACAGTGTATCATAAAGTGAGTACGCCCCTCGCAATTCTGCAGATATTTATATCTTTTCATGGGACAACACTGACAAAATGACACTTTGAAACAATGAAAAGTAGTCTTTGTGCAGCTTATATAATAGAGTTAATTTATTTTCCCCTCAAAATAACTCCAAATATAGCCATTAATATTTAACCCCCTACGCCCCTATGAAAAAACGCACATAAATGTCCAAATTGAGTACTGCTTGTTATTTTCCCTCCAAAATGTCATGTGACATGCTTCCTTTTGGGGTGACAGCCATGCACACCAATTTGATGTAGAGTGCGGCGTATGGTCTGAGCACTAACATGCTGACCCCCCACCTCTTCAATCTCTGCAGCAATGCTGACAGCACTCCTGTAACGAGTCACATGACATTTTGGAGGGAAAATGACAAGCAGTACTCAATTTGGACGTTTAAGGATTACGTTTTTTCAAAGGGGTGTACTCACTTTTGTTGCCAGGGGTTTAGATATGAATTGCTATAGTTTGCGTTATTTTGAGGGGGAAATAAATTAATAATAATTATATTATTTGATTAATAATAATAATAATTACTAAAAAGGTAGTAATTGATGCTGCACACTACATGGTGAAAAACAACACAAAACACTTTCAGAGCGAGAAGGAAAGTTAAGACTTCATTCGTGTCGTAAAAGACTTGAACATTGTCTTTTATTGATGATAGAAAATACCAGGATAGTAAGATTTACAAAAAGTGAGCGAATGGCCTGTGGGATTTGGCGAAATGTGGAAATGAAAAACTATATGCACTACATGCTTCTTGCTTGTCGAGGACAGCATTTAAATCTTCAGACTGAAGCAGGCTGTGATTGCAGAAGGTGCATGTAACTAAATGACTATGACCTCGACTTAATAGTCACTATTGGTTGAGTTGAAAAAGATTCAGGTGAGTCATTTCACCACAAAAACGGAAGACAATAACACTTGAGCTAAGTGCAGTTTCTAATAGTGGTTACTTTGGTAGGGCAGGTGAAACATTTGCCAGCAGCAACAAGCTCTAGCTGGCTTGGAACGGAACCGCTATCTTGGTCACCGAGTGCGCTGGAGGCAAATTTGTCTGACTAGAAGTGCTGGGAAAGCACAAAAATAGCTTGAAATTGAGCTGCTGTTGCATCACCAAGTGAGCTACAGTATGCTGGAAGCATAACTACACACTCGGAAGTGTAGAAAAAGCTTCACAATAGCCCAAAATAGCAGCTCAGCGGGAGGCTCCCGTTTCTGCATCACTATGTTGCAAGATCTTGTCGCGTGGAGCCCCATTGCCCGCTCCTTAGTGTCAGTGTAAGTAGCGCACGAAGGTGCCTTTGTTCCAGAGCCAGGATGATTTAATTGTCTTTACGTTCATTTTAATGTGAAAATATTTATTTGTATAACAAGGTTACCGGTACATCATATTTACTGTACATGTTAATCGTTATGTGGGCATAGTGACCTGGTAGCTCAACCTCTTCACTATAAGGTGCAGCAATTTTTTTTTTTTTTTTCCTAAAAATTGACAGTGCGCCTAATAATCCATCATATCCTTGAACTTCCCATTTGCTGTTCTTCAAAATTATGCAAGCAGCAGATGGTCAACAAACTAATAACATCTGATCTAAATATTAGTTGTTCGCTTGTATATGTTATTAGGATGTTATTCTAAAATTACAACTCATCTCATTAATGACATTAACTCTTAGTAAATGTGTAGTTTAGTTTCACTTCACAGTATTTTATATATATAATTTATATCTATTAAATAATACATAACAAATCATTAGTAAGGAGTTTACTAATAGCGTATTAACAATCTGCTACTTTATAAGGCATGCTCAAAATCATGTTATGTAAAAAATTGGTTTTACTAACAGGCTAATAATATTGTGTTAACTATTCAATAATAATATATCAATAACAAATACATATATATATATATATATATATATATATATATATATATATATATATATATATATATACACACACACACACACAAATATAATACTAAAGAAATAATAAGAAAAAACATGATTTTATGTATGATGAACATTAGCGTCAGTAGGCATTTGTGGTTTAAAAAAAAAAAAAAAAAAAAAAACATTCTGGCTGCTTTGTTCTAGTATGTGCCTGATTTTGTACAATAGGCAAGAATGAGTTAAAAGGGAAGTTCAGATTTTTTTTTTTTTTTTTTTTTTTTTTTTTTTTTACATTAGGCATAATCTGCGGGGGTTTGATTAGTCGGTGGAGTTGATTTTAACAAGTTCAGTGCAGTTTGTCATTTATTTGTCAGTTGTAGGTCTCTGGAGTGGCTAAGCCAGCGCGAGTCAATAGTCCCATCTTAGAATGCCAATTAAAAAAAAAAAAAAAAAAAACAAGCACAGACGAGAATCACTGATGATCCATGCAATCAATAGTGTTGGCTCTGTTTTCAGGATAATGTTATTAAAACTTATAATTACATGTCAATAATTGTAGTATAGCTAGATTTGTAATCCAGTAGCTCTGCAGGGAACAG
Organism: Corythoichthys intestinalis; assembly: GCF_030265065.1. Taxonomy (NCBI): domain Eukaryota; kingdom Metazoa; phylum Chordata; class Actinopteri; order Syngnathiformes; family Syngnathidae; genus Corythoichthys; species Corythoichthys intestinalis. Next base: position 47,942,914 of record NC_080399.1, read on the forward strand.
ACTGAAGAGCGGAGTGATATTTTTTCCCACCGGTGTGTTTATGTCGTATCCAGCAACAAGTAACCACAGTTTATATTGTTCCTTGATCTTCAGAGGGAATTTGTGAAAACTTTCATTTGCCCATTTTTCTGTCTGTTTCCACAGCCTCTAAATGCCCATTTCATAATGTGGCCGTTCTTCAGTTGACTCAGTAGACTGATGCTGCATTCGAGAAAGGTGGTAAGTCGGAGTTTTCCAACCTCCGACCAGGAAAAATATCATAGAACACCACTCGAACTGCCTAGGCCCTAGTCGCAAAGTCGGGAAAAAAAGTTGCTTCAATATGACGTCAGTAGACAAAATGGTGCTGCCCGTCCAAAAGCAGAACATCAAAAGCAAAACAAAAGAAGGCAGTTTACAGTGTGTGCTATTTAAGCTAGCCGTCGTTTTCCTCCACTATTCGATCGCTTATTTGAAGGCAGGTTTGCTGGGGTTCAAAATGTCTTTTGGTGGCCAAAATAAAAATCAACTTGTCATAATTAACCATCTTGCTGTTTACATTCGCTTGGAACGCTTTGAGGTCGCAACTGGTACCATCCGAGTGGGATAAGTCAGATTTCCCACCTTCCTCGAATGCAGCATGAGCATGAGTGGCCGAAGCACTCCTATATATTGTGGTCGTATCACGCATCTATATGCAGATATATTACTGCAGAATAAAATGAATTTTGGTGTTTTGTTGTGACATTGTTTTGGTATTTGGAACAATGATCTGCATTTTGAATTTATTTGATTATGTTAGATCTGTTAATAGCGTTTTTTATTGGCATCCTAAAATAGGGCCATTGACTCGCGCGAGCTTAGTCACTCAGCAGCCCTGAAACTAACAAATAACTGACAAACTACACGGACTTTCTTGAAATCATCTCCACCGACTAATTAAACTCATCCTACTAACTCTCACTAAGTCACTAAGATTGAGCCTAATGAAAAAAAAAAAATCTTCAGCTTTAACTGTTATCAAATAGCAAGTTGTTAAATATATTCATTACTAACACATAATATAATATACATATGCTGTATAGTTATTATGAACTGTCACCTACCTAGTTCTTGTTATTTTATATATTTTATTGGGAGAAAGTCAAGGGTCTTATGTGAAATTAGCTTGTGTGCAGTCTAGGTTGTACCACACCTCTCGACTGAGGTTATCTGGTATAGGCTGTACTACACATACCACAGAATATATTGTGGCTGGTCAAGTGTATAAAAATGCACTAGCCTTTGTTTTGAACTCTTGCTGCTCTTGTGTCCCATACACTACATGACCCCAAGAAACGGCACACTTTATTGAATGCAACTCACAAATGTTAACAACAGCAACCACCACTCTCAGTCATGGCTGCCACAAATACCCATCGTCCGTTGCGGCGGAACAGATAAATCACAGTCGCTACAATATAAATACATTTAACACAACATACTGCACTATACCACATAGTATTTGGTTAACAATTAATGCTGCTTTTCTTCATTGGTTAAAATGCAGGTCGATCTCATCTCATTACACCTCATCATTTTCCTGATTTAATGGTCCATTCACCTCTAATGTACCATATTAAGACCATATTTAATGGCACATGATTTGACAGTAATTTTAATACAGTTTTTTTCCCTCTTCATTATCACAATTTAACACTTGTTTGGGGGGATGTGTGTGTACAGCATTGATTGTTTTTTCAAATTGAGATTAAATTTGGTATAGTTTCTTAACTAATCTCAAATCTGCCCATCCAGTACATTCATGCCTGCCAAAATCTTCATTTTCTCTGTGACGTCACACAGGTAAGGCAGCTTAGTCAAAATGGCTGAAGGAAAAACAGTACGTATGGGGCAAGTTTTCAAGGAGGCAGTAAATACAGCGATAAAAGTATATTTTCTTATGATTTTTTTATTTTTTCACCTATGATGACCCAGCAATGTCCCACACTGCAATGTAACTGATAACACTTTTAGTGCCATGGAAATTAAGCCGTCTTACTTCAAACCTACATTGCCCCCACTCCTTCCATGTCCAAGCTTGGCTCTCGGGAGCAAAAGAAGACAAATCATCAAATCACCACTTGTGGAACACAAATTGGAAAGTGATGCAACACGATATTTTAAGATATCACATTTAGTATTTTTCATGCCGAATATACTGTATAGTGGTGGTGTTTACTTAGTGGCTGTACAATGGCAAAAGGTTACACCTAACGGCATCAACTGAGCTATTGTTTGCAAAACACAGTTTGGCTGGGGGTGCAACATAAACTCTAGAGTGACTTATACAGTACATGGAATTATTGAAAGGATGACCTGATCAAAATGACATGTTGGCTGTATATTGTAGCACTCATGGGATAGTGAGGGACAATTTGCACTTTAACATTGTAAGCAGAAGAACAGGCTTACATTCATATTAGGGTTGTCAACTCACTGAAAATAAAAAGAAGGGACACCTCATTGGTAGAGCCGACCGGTCTGATAACCATCACCTTTTGATTATTATTTTTTTAATACCGCAATTGTAATATAATAATTTTACTGAAGCCTTAATTAGGTATATATTTGAATGATATAAGCACATCGAAAAGCAGTAATTATTGGCAATGGATTTTTAATAGTTTTTTAAAAGTGCAAACATAAACTGAATTGCCTCACCAATAACAAGTTTCACAAATGATCACTCCAAATATAATGTTAAAAGTCAAACGAAATCAACAGAAGGCAAAAATATAATACAAATAGTAAAAATACACAGCACACAGAGAAGAACAAGAAAACAAATGATCATCATTTTTTAACATGTTTTTATACTCTAGCTTCAAACTTCTTATCTCCCAGATTCTATGCTGTTTTCCAGTATCATAATTACAACCCACAGTACCTCCACCAATGAGATGAATGGGATTGTCATTGTTCTATCAGCTCATTGGTCAGAAAACAGGTGTGGCGTGGGAATGCCTTCCCCTACTGTACATATTCCTTAAAAGCACCATACCATATTTGTTAGTTTAAACAAAACACTATTTTCGATCTTCTTGACAATACAATACATAGCATGTCCCTTATAAGCTTAATACAGGACGCATACCTTTGTTTCTGAATACGGGTCTATCCCGTATTTCAATGGACAGTTGGCAACTTGAATTCAAATCCACAAATGATGACAAATAATGGCTGGTCATTTACTCAAATTTCCTGCAAAGTCGCAGTGTCATAAGAAAACTGAAATGATCACATAACAACAAACTAAATAGGAGGGGTGTAACAGTACATTAAAATGTAATTTTCTTTTGGTTCTGTTAAAGTGCTCAGTTAATTTTGGTACAAAAATAGGCAGGGACACATTTGTCGAGAAGTTCGCTCCCACATACACAATGAATGGGTTCCCGCTGAACCCTTCACACTAGTCTCCGGCTAGTTTGAAACGGCCTTTACAGGATGCATATGGCTACATACATTGCTTTTTTTTTCATGTCATGACAGAATGACAGCTCTTATTGAGATACAAAATGCCACCAGCTGTCAAGAGGGGAATGAAACAAAACTGCCTGAGTGTTTCCTGGTAGGATACATAAGGGAGAAGTCAACACAATTCAAAGAGCAGTTTGAATAAACAGCGTGTGATATTAGAAAAACAATTCAATCCAATGTGGAACAGAATTTGGTTGCGCTGTCACTCACAAAATACAATTAATCATGTTTTCTTTTCTTTTTTCTTTTGATGGAACATCCCTGATTTTAGGATCACGTTTTGCAAGTATGAATGAAATCTTTTTATGTACAGTAGATGCATTGTATAGGACTATGTCAAACAACCAAACACAGTGGTACCTCTACATACAAACTTAGCGCGCTTAAGGACCTGGGTTGTAAGTCAAAACGGTTGTTTGTGGAGTAGGATTTTCCCATAAGAATACATAATAATTCAATCAATTAGTTTCACAGCCCAAAAACCTACGCTAAAACAAATAAATTATTAATACAAATCAGAATTATAATATAATAATAATAATGAAACGAATTGGGCTTTAATGTGGCGTTTGTGTTTTGCATGCGGTTTCTTAAAGCACTGTGTGACTGGTGAGAGAGGAGTTTTTACTTCTACGTTTCATGTTGTTGGCGTCGGCAACGGCGGTCAGGAGCCGTGTTGTTCAAGTTCTAAAAGAAATGCTTAAAAACCTGACGAAGCCGTGTGATTTCCTTGCTGATAGTCCAATAATAGTAATTTTCAGTTTAATTTATAAAGACTGGCGAATCGAGGTCGAAGGAGTACCGTCCAGATCGTAGACATATTCCATCATTGCCACCTTAATTCCAATGGTTAGCGTCTCCCTTTTCCTTTTTTTCACCACCTGCACTAACCTTCTTGGGACCCATGTTGATTTCTCTCACAAGAAAATATTCGATTGATGTGGATCCCAATCACAGACTCAGAGACAAGGAAAAGTGACTGTTTGAATTAAATAAGTACAACTTAGGAAGCACTCCAGAAAACGCAAGTAAAACAAAGTACAACTAATGCGATCACCAGTAGAGTCCAGTAGAGCACAAAAATCAGAATGATCAAATTCGGATACAACTGTAGGAACGTCGTGGAGCACAAAGAAGATGAGACACACATGGCGGTTAGCAAGGCAATCATCTGACACAGCTGCTAGACACAGGCGTCCTTAAATACCACGCGCTCTTAATGCGCTACAGGTGCGTCGCATGACCCCGCCTATCCAGCGCAATTAGATGCTTAAATGAATAAAGAGCAACTGAGAACACAACATAACAGTCTTGTAGGAATAATGAGATGAAATGACAATGAAATTGGGAGGCTGTTGTTAACTTATTTGTTCCCAAAAACGTATAAATATGTTCTATTTTTAATTGCTTCAGTGTCCCAAAAACGTATTTATACGTATTTTCTCTCTTTTTTTTTTTTTTTTTTAATAAAAGGCATCTATAGGTTCCGATGTATCTAAGATACAATGCACAAAGCTAAAATAAAACCCTTAAAAGCAATAAAATTGGCCACTGGAGGTCAGTAGCGCATTTAGTAAGAACTCATCTCGGGCCAAGAAAGGAAGTGAAAAAAATAGTCAGGAAACGGAAGTTGGAGGGATCTTGTGAAGACGCGTGAGAATTTGAGAAAATGTGGAGAATGACCGGGGAAAAAAAGGCAAACGACACTGGAGGAGTGTTTTGAAAAAAAAATGAAACCATTGTCAAAGAAGGATTCAAAAAAATCTATCTTGATGAGACAGACGGTGACGTCCACAACAGCGTCAGGTTCCTCACGCGTTCTGCCGAGCTCACGTTGCGCCACTCTTTAGCCCGAGGTTGAAACCAATGATGAAGATGATTAAGATGATGAAAAAAGAGGCCGATCTTGATCCGGACTCATCAGATTACTGAGCCTTCTGCTTGTTATGTGCGCAAATAGTTCAACGGTTCAGTAGTTTAGTTATGTGTAAATAAATTGTTACTTTGCGATCAAAAGCTCTATTTGTCTTGTTGTTTGTTATTTTGTAGAATGAAAACATTATTCAGATGTTTGGGATGTCACATAAGCGAAAAATAGCTGTATTAAAGTCAAAGTTATGTTTGAAATGACTGCTTTCACAAAAAGCTCAATTTCTCTGTTTTTTCATCAGAAATTGGAAAATTGCTAAGCTAAGCTATTTTCTAATGCTGATTTTTAAAGAATGGAAAAAGATATGAACTAACTTTTTTTCTGCTGAAAGAAGAGAGTCTAATCTTTCTTTTCGTGGGTTTCATGTTTATATAGCAATTGAAAAGAATTTTCTGTGGGCCTCGCAATATCAGTGAAAATCCAGTAAAACGGCCTGGAGTAAAGGGCCTTGCTCTGGTCAAAATGGCTGGGAAGGAATGAGTTCATCATCGTATTTTGAGCATGTCGTCATATGTCGAGACAAATGACGAATCAAATTTCACGTCGGATACAAGAAACAAGAAAGCCAGCAAACAGTTTGCTGGAGACATGTCAACAAAGCACATGGATTACTGGAATCATGTCTTATGGTCTGATGAGACGGGCGGGCTTTCTTTTGTACCGTCTTCAGAAGAGGCTTCCTCCTGGCGTGACAGCCATGCACACCAATGTGATGTAGTGCGCGGTGTATGGTCTGAGCACTAACAGGCTGACCCCACACCTCTTCAATCTCTGCAGCAATGCTGACAGCACTTCTGTAACGAGTCACATGACATTTTGGAGGGAAAATGACAAGCAGTACTCAATTTGGACATAGGGATGTACCTAGTTCCCATGCGGTGTACTCACTTTTGTTGCCAGGGGTTTAGATATTAATGGCTATATTTTGAGTTATTTTGAGGGGAAAATAAATTAACTCTATTATATAAGCTGCACACAGACTACTTTTCATTGTGTCAAAGTGTCTTTTTGCTAGTGTTGTCCCATAAAAAGATATACTTAAATATCTGCAGAAATGCGAGGGGTGTGCTCACTTTTATGATATACTGTATGTATATATGTGTGCGTATACTGTATATATGCATTTATATACAGTGCTAAGATCATGTGGGACTTTCAGATACAGACTTATAAGATGGTTGTGGCCAACCAAACGGGCGTCGTGATCATGGATAAGCAGCAGAGGACAGCTGTTGTGATCAATGTAGCCATCCCAAACGATGGCAATATCAGGGAAAAAAAACCCAAAGAAATACCAAGGGCTCAAGGAAGAGCTGGAGAGAGCCTGAAAGGTGAGAGCAACAGCGGTCATAGGAGCTCTGGCGGCTGTGTCCCCCACACTGGAGAAGTGGTTCCAGCAAATACCTGGAAAAACATCAGACATCTCCATCCAGAAGAGTGCAGTCCTAAGAACAGCAAAGATACGGTGCAGGACCCTCAAGTTTCCAGGCCACTAGTAGAGGACCCGAGCTTGAGATGAACAGCCACCCACCCTACCAGGGGAGATGGGGGGAAGGGGAGGAAAGAGGGTTTTTTTTATATTCATGTAACCCACACAGAGATCTGAGCCAATATTCAAAGAACTGCTCATTTTTATTTGAAACTGTGCATAATGGAAAAAACAAGCAATACAATTGACTGTACTGTAAACAGAAGCTTAACAAGCTAAAAAATAAACTCCGAAATTTAGCTTAATGATGGATTACAAGCAACTATCAGGTGCATACCGCTACCTACTGTACAAAAGTGTGCAGCACCCATCTGAAGGTGCACTCCTCTCACTGTTGTTTTTTATTGGTCAGTATCCTGTTCACCTGCCTAATCTTGCCTGTACTCTTTTTGCTGCCTCCAGTGCGCAATTACGGTATAGTTGCACAGGGCTTATCGATTGCGCCGGAGGCATGAAAACGAAACTATCAATTCACAAGGAGAAAAAAAACAAACAAAAGCAACATGTAACGCAGGCGACAATTTGAAAAGTAGTGCCACTTCATATTTGTGCTCAGGTAAAGTAGATACACAAAATGAACTTTAGTAATGAAGTACTTTTCCTTCTCAACATTCCACCACTCTATATACTATAATCACCATGTAAATTTACAGGGTCTGGAATTACCTAAGATGATAGGGAGGCAGTGCATAAATGGGTGCAACAAGTTCCAATCACACTGGATCAGCCACTACAAAGAGGCTCATGTCAATAACACAAAAATGTTCAACTTTATAAACAAAGTTTGGGACAGAATGGTACTCACCCTTCACAGCAGAAACGACACCCACAACGCAGCTACCTGACGGACGCAGCCATTTTTATTACTGCTCTTATTTGGATTTCATATTCGTTGGAACAATTGCTGCCAGTTTTGACGGACCCAACTGCAACAGATAGTTTTTATGTAGTTGGAAATGTCTTTAATGGCTATCCATTGCAAGTTCTTTCTAGACAGAATAAAAGCACTGATTAAAATTTGGGAACTCTGACAAAAGTCTTAAACAGTCTTGCATTCCACTGATAGCAAGTCTTGAATTAACAAGCCCAATCACAAAGAATCTGAGATCCCAACAGGATGATGTTACTCAAAGCAGTTTGGTAATACAACAAAGCGCTCATCATAGATAAAGCTTTATATAGTGTAGTGGGTGTATGTGACTGTGACTGGCAGAATGCGATTGGATGTCAAGGAGTCAGTCAAATGGACTGTGAAAACAATGACACAGTCAAATTATTTGCTCTGGTTTTACTGGGTCTCTGTTCCGTATTCGATCTGGTTGATCATTAAATTCTACTAAGCAGACTGGAGCAGTGGGTATAATCATGCCTGACCCAGACTATACAATTTTTTTGGTCTTTCCCGATGGTCGCAGTGTCAGATTACACGACAATGGGTCATGATGTCGCAGTTTGTCTTAGAACGAACATGTTGTCACAATATAAGAACAGAGCCTGCTTGATCATAGCGTAGTGCCGCAAAGACTGCACTCCGACAACTGATGTCATCGGGAGGTGGGACAAGCAGCTGTCAATCAAGAATAGTGATGGAGGCAATTCGTATCATTATAATGATGGTCGTCTGCGGTGCTCGGATCAACACATTCACTATAAACAATGAGATTACCTGTTTACTTTGTATGCGTGGGGCTGAGAAACATGTGAAGGTGTCACATGCTGTCCGCATCTGCATTTTCAGAGAGAGAAAAAAATACAGCAGCGAGAGAGCACAAGCAAGAGAAAGCACACGCCGGTCACCTACTTACACTATTGGTCAATATTCATCAACAAATAGTAGGAACACGTAGGACGTTATACTATGCGACACGACAAGCAGAAATTATTATGTGCGAGACTTCCTGCGATGGGATCATGAGGCGTTTGAGACGCCAGATCGGCAGTCAGTGGATGTGTCACAAAACTTCACGACGTGTCGTGACCCACTCCCCCTTCCCAAAATATCGGCCAAGGCAGTCAACAATTGTCCATAATGTGGATGTTGGGCTAAAATCGTGTAGTTTGAGTTTGGTTTTAGAATCTGCAGAAAAGCACAATTCCAATGAAACCAAGATCATTATTCTATGAGTACAAATATTAACAAAAAATATGGTCATTTAAATGTCAGTCGCAAGCCAATGAAGTAGAAATCCAATAGGACTCCAGATCTCAATTTGTGAACCATATTGCTATCACAATTGTGCAAGATAAAGGCACTCACTAATTGTAATAAACAAGAATTTGTCGGAAAGCTTAGTAAATGAATAAAAAAACGACGAAACTAATTCATACTTTCTTGGCATAAACACAAAACATTTTTTTTTTCTTATTATTAGAGTTAAGAAAACTGCGCCAAATATAACTGCATTTATTCGCATGCATTCTTATTTCGTTATATTTTAATCTACAAGTAAAAGTACCTTGTATGCCCTTTCCTGTTAATGTTAACGCAGCAGAATAGTCACATCCCTGTTTTGCAGTCACAGGGAACTCTTACATTACTGATTTTAGTAAAGTTTCAATACTTCAGCATTATTTACATCCCTACAAGTGGGCCACGAACCCGGTTAAACATAAAACAAGGGTAAGTGCACATTGTTTAGAGCAGGGGTCATGAATTAAAAATCCTCTGTGTCCGAAATTAAAAAATTACAACAATCTCGGGTCCGGAAATATTTTTAATGCTTCTTTTTTTCCAAAAAATACAAACGTATCTTTACGTGGCCATGCTGATAATTACAACATTCAAAATTGTAAATAATATATAAAAGGTGCATAAAACTAAAAAGTGCTTTAATTGAATCATTAAATAGCAACATAAGAGCATGTTCAAGACTTTTTTTTTTTTTTTTAATTGTGGATGCTGACAGGGGGACTTGCTTTATTTTTTGACAGACCTCTTCTTTTTGCTTTCCATGAAGCAAAGTTTCAGCAACTGCACTCATACAATCTTTGACAATCGGTGCGTCACTGAAAGACTTTTCGTTTTGACCCAATATCCACGCTATTCTGAGGGAGCATTCATTTGCGCATTGCTGTGCAGTGAATGATCATATTGAGCCCTTAATTCCGCTATTTTTGAGAACGAATGTTCATAGGGAAACTTTGCGAAAAAGCTGCGTGCTTCGTCTCATAGTGCCTTTCAAATTGCTGCTCTTTACAAGCAGATTCTTCCACTTTGGAGGCAGGATTCAGAATTTTTCGTTTTCGCCTTCCGTCTTCGCCGACACCATATGCACGCGAGGCAAGTCTGCTACTCAGTCATTGCGTCGCAGAGTCACCATGTAAACTGCCCCTGAGACACGCTGTTCTGAAAATAACTTTCAAATGCTTCACTCCCATTGGCTGGCTCACGCGCGTCACCGCTAAGGTTTTTGTTTGTTGGCCACCTCCGCTCTGCAAACCCGCTGATAAAAATGATTTTTGTTGTTGCAACGTGTATTAGTCGCGACAGCTTGAGATCCAATCCAGACGGCTTTGGAGACCGGAACTGGACCGAGGTCCGCGGTTCCGTGACCTCTGGTTTAGAGGAAGGGCCACAGGTTGCGCCAAAGGCTGACCTAAGTGTCTAGGCCGGAGGTGCTGAAGAAGCCTTTTCGTCTGGACACCTGCTCTTCACGTCATCCGACATCACATCACCCCATGTGCTTAGTATGCTAATTTTCTTATGAATGAAGTATATAAAGAAAGTGCCTGGCTAGTGGGTTTACTGATCCTTCTGCTTTTCTGTGATCGCTCAGACTAGAGAACTATCAGCCAGATATCTGTAATTGTTGATTGCTTTATCTCTGGAATCAATATACTCGGATCAAATTGCAACGCAAGGTCTGTGACTCTTTTATTTAGATTAGCATTCAATTATTAGTATACCTAGCTTCTGAGTAAAGAACACGAGTAAAGTTAGGACAGAGGAGTAATCCGGTGTCTTTATCCTTAATAGGGGCCTGGACCCTCACAACAGGTGTTTTAAACCTAACATTATGCACATAGTTAATTATGTTGTGGAAGGATTACAATAAAGTATCAAATGATACGAAACAAATCATTGATCCAAATTTGAAAATTCAAATTGCAAATCATTTGCTTGTGTAGCTGACTTCCTTTGCTCTGCCTGATTTTAGTGTGGTGCTTGAATTGAAACTGGAATGAGAGTATACTGAGTTTATGCAGAGAACTTTCCGACTGCCTGAGGGCACAAAACAGTTTTCAACATTATATTAAGGGATATATACTGTGCACCAAAAGACATGCAGCCAGTAACCATCCATATCAAAGTGGGGGGAAAAATTCTTATCTTATAGTCCATAAATCATGGAAGTGGCCTATAAAGTCAATAGAACTATTTTTTTTCTTATGCGCATACAGTAGTTAATTATGTTGTGTGGGGAACATAACCTCATATGGTGCTCACACAACATTATTAACTATTTACATTTTTTAAAAAATGATATTTTAATTTTTTTATTAGTCTAAAAATATCGGGATTGGATCGGGTCCGGATCGGTATCGGCAAAACATATCTTGAAAAAATTGGATTGGTAGTTAAAAAATCACCACGTGACATATCTACTGCTCATATCAGTACTTCTGCAATGTGTGTGCTTGTGTGGGTTTCATGCATTTCACAAGTTTGAAGCACACATGATTTGATTGCCCTATCAATGATTAAATGCGCAATAATTGAGGTAAAGCCATCGTAGGTAAGACTTATTCTTTCTAGTTGTATAGAGTTCATTTTGCCTACAATTATAAATTCGTCAAACCTTTTCTTTTATCCCAGGCAATAGTAGGTGGTTTTATTTACCTGAAATGTTTCGGCGAGCACTTCCGCCTTCGTCAGAGGGTCACTGATGTTGGAGTGACGCGTCTTTATCAGCCGATGGATGAAGGCGTGACTCATCTGTCAGAATGACAGGCGAGTCACGCCCTCTGCTGCCCATTCACTCTTCCAAGATGCTGTTCCAGGTCGTAGAGAGCATGTATCCGCCCACGTCCCTGTTAAGGGTCCTCGGGCCCCGCTTGTGTATCTCAATGGCCTCCCTGATCCAGCGCTGATGTTTGTTTTCTTCGGTGCGGATTACTCTGGCCTTTTCCCAGTCCATGATGTGGTTTTCCCTTTTGCAGTGATCGGTGATGGCTGATTTGTGATGTTCTTGTTGTGATTGTTCTTTTATTGCCCTTGTTTGTCTCACTGTTGTCTCCTTTTCACATTCCTTCTTGTGTTCTGTTTTTCTTGTAATGAAGCTCTTCCCTGTCTCCCCGATGTATGATGTATTGCATGATTTGCATGGAATTTCATATATCGAGTTGCATTTGTTTTCTGGATGGATTTTGTCCTTTTGGCGGACCAATATCTGGCGGAGTGTTGTGTGTGGTTTGACCGTTGTGTTTATGTTGTATTTTTTCATGACCCTTTGGATACGTTCTGTGACTCCCCTCACGTACGGCAACGTCACCGTATCTCTGTGTTCTTGTTTTTTTTGTTTTTTCCTTCCCTCCCGTTGTCCGTGTGATGTATGTTTATGTCCAGAAAGGCTATGGATTGATCTATTTCTTCTTCATGGGTGAATTTGATGCTGCCGGTGGCGTCCATGGTGTTGAGGTGGTCCGTGAGTCATTGTGTATGTCCTGTTTTTACTTTTTCCAGAATGTCATCTACGTAACGTTTCCATAATGTGGGTCTGTATTCATCCGGAGCTGTTGTGAGTGCTTTTAGTTCCAAATCTTCCATGAAAAAAAACGCACATGATGGCAGACAGTGGTTCACCCATGGCGAATCCTTCTTTTTGTCTGTAAATTGTGTTTCTGTATTGGAAGTATGTGGAAGTGGCGATTTAATGAAGTAGCTGAGTGATGACCTACTGTACTGTTAACTTTGTGCGTTTCTGCATGTTCTGTCTGCAATTAACCTGTTGTGAACTATATGTATGGTGGCCTGTGTAGGTGTTTTGGTGAAGAGTGAAATGATCAGGGAGGCCATTGAGATCTGCAAGCGGGGCCCGAGGACCATCAACAGGGACGAGGGGGCATACATGCTCTCTACGACCTGGAACAGCATCTTGAATGGGCAGCAGCAATGACTCGCCTGTCATTCTGACAGATGAGTCACGCCTTCATCCATCAGCTGATAAAGACGCATCACACCAACATCAGTGACCCTCTGACGAAGGCGGAAGTGCTTGCCGAAACATGTCAGGTAAATAAAACCACCTACTATTGCCTGGGATAAAAGAAAAGGTTTGACGAACTTATTCTTTCTACTGACTCAAGGGAATTCATAACTTCAGCCCTGGTCCCCTTATACAAAGTTGGAATAGTTTTTTTGTTAATATGTGTCCGACTTTTAAAGCAAGGCTCATGAGTACATATTATAAAGCTTTTCTGACAACGACATACAATCGGAGACCCATGCAAATACCATACGGTCTGTACGTGTCTTGCATGGTTGATTTTGTCCTCTGACATTTGAAAGGGAATTTTGCTTGAAGTAGAGCCCTCATGCTAGTCTGTCTAGGAGGTGGGATACGATAATCGTTTTTTTGGCTCACCGGTATCAGGTGGATGCCGATTCAAGTGGCTGTGTGTATTTGTTGTGTTTCCAGTGTCCCTTATTTTTGTTAGTTCTTGCATACTTTGAGCTTTTGATGGGTGATTGTTGGGGGGGTTGTGCTATACTTAAAATTGATAGACATGATGCACATTGAAAATATTTACTACTATGTTTCTTTAAGTTAGTTTATAGTTTTGAATTATTACCTGTCTTTTTGACACAAAACAGACCAGAGAGAACATTACATGTCCTAGAGCGTTGAGTCTCCTCTATCCACAAATTATAGTAACACCCTGCTCAAGCGTGACAGCAAACAGTCTGTATTTGTTTATCAGCTTATACACGCAAAATAGGGGTTGGGTGAAGCTGTGCCATGGAAACATTATAAAATGTCTCAAGTCAATTTTTGAGTGATTTCCCCGTAACAAAAGCTCCTAAAATGTTCATTGGCTGTGACAGGAATGGGAAAAGAAAGTATCTAGTGTATTTCAGTTGACAATGAGTTTCAAGAGCTGACTATACTGCATTTGGTACACAGAACATATGATCACTTTTTAAAAAGGTAAATAAATCCTAATCATCCCTGAAATGTGACATCTATTTTATAATGGGCACAAAAAATGCTGTGTGCAGCCTCTGAGAGAAGTGTAATTATAAATTGAATCTACCTCAGTAGTTTATTACTGTTTCTTTAATGTGCATGTGCCATTTCATGTGCTGATGCAAACCACTCGTGCTGAATGAAGAATTTTGCCCTATATAAATAGATTACAGGATTTGCTGAGAACAAATAGTGCCACTTAGGCTACGTTCACAAAAGTCTGGATTAGTGCTAAACCATCAATATTTAGCCAATACTGTAATATCGATATTGTGACCATGTTAGAGGCATCATTTATTGAGTTCTTGCAACAGATGAAAAGATATTTCTCTTTTGGAAGAGTTTCTTAGTCATGCTCTCCATGTAATATTGTCTGGGCATATAACAGAGAATTTAAATTGGAAAAATTATTTACTTTTCCCAGCAGTGTATCAAAACCAAAAGGATGAACAATTAAACTGTGTTATTTTGTGAAGGTGCGCAGATGAAATATGACCAGAATTAATGATTGTGTTCTGAATAATAAACAAGGTCAAAGTAAGGTAAGAGTTGCACTTGTGAATGAATTTTCAGCTGCTTTAAGGCACAGGTGTCAAACCGATTCCAGAAAGGGCCTAGTGGGTGCAGGTTTGCTTTCCAACCAATGAAGAGGACACCTTTTCACCAATTGGATCTTTTACATGTGTAATCAGTTAAACTTTGTCAGGTGCTGCTTGTTTCAGCAGGAAGTTCATTGGTTAAACTCTCTGCGCGTTATCGGTTGGAACAAAATCCAACACCCACTAGGCCCTTTCTGGAATCGGTTTGAAACCTGTGCTTTAAGGGTACGCGGAATGGAGGGGCTCTCTGAGCAGACAAGCATGAGGTTTGGATGAGCATATTTCTTTATTTCTTTGAGACTAAGAAAAAAACAGTGACTGATGCTAAAGCCAAGGCAGAGGGCAAGTATAACACCGCCAGGGGTGTGGAGCTTTCCGCTCAGGGGAGTCGAGTCTGCGTGAGGCGGAGACTCAGGAAGGTGGCAGGCATAGTAATGCGATGTGAAGCGCGCAAAAGCAACTCCTGGGGCGAGAGTAAAAAGCGTCATGAACTGGTGATCAGAGAGAATCAACAAATGAATGCAAGATGCACCTGACGAAGGAACCAGACAAGTTGATCAGCCGAGGATGTGGTGGCACCACTGGCTTTAAAAGATGGCTGATTGTTATTGCTAGCACCTTTAGCTGCTCCACCTGTCTAGCCTGGAACTCCACAGTCTGCCGGCTTTCCGGCGGATCAAATTCCCAGGGCGGAGCAAGCCACAGCCGACAAACAGCGGAGTGGACCAATCAGCGACGGGTGGACGTGACGTTGGTAAAGCGACAAGAAACTAGCGCGAGGGGCCGCAAGCGGAGAATGGAGAAGTTTATTCAACATGGCTAGCGCGAGACAGACTGTTGTCAATGACTTGTGTCGTTGTTTTTGGTAAAGATGTCCCGATCGATCAGGATGCCGATTGATCGGGTCCGATCACATCATTTTCAAAGCATTGGACTCGGCGAAAAAATATCGGACATGCCTTTTTGTTATATATATATTTTTTTTAATTTAAATCGTTTTCTAATTGTATATAACGTTACAGACAAAATGTCTTACACTCATCCAGAGTAGTTTTGGCTTAAAGTAGGGCTATCAAATTTATTGGGTTAACGGCGGTAATTATTTTTTCTTAATTAATCACGTTAAATAATTAACGCATGCGCTGCACGACCCACTCACGCATTGTCGCGTTCAATCTATAAAAGGCGCCATTTTACCAATATATAGAGCTAAACACAGCGTATAATGAGTAGTGAGAATTTTGACACCCTTTGGAGCCTTTTTTTATTTGGCTAAAGCCTTACATTCTCTCTCTCAGCAATTAAAATTAACATGGGAGGCAACGTGGGGAAGAAAGGTAGTAGTTGATCATTTTCTCAACACCCAATGTTCTTTCCTAACATAGAGAAGATATATCAATTGGTGCCCCTACGCACAGTCATGGTTGCACTTCCCATCATGCATTTGGGTTGAATGGCTGCAGTATCATTTACTGAAAGCTCAAAAAATACACTAGATGGCAATATTTAGTCACAATATACAAAGTCACATTTATCCTTTAAGAATTACAAGTCTTTTTATCCGTGGATCCCTTTCACAGAAAGAATGTTACTAATGTAAATGTCATCTTGAGGATTTATTGTCATAATAAACAGATACAGTACTTATGTACTGTATGTTGAATGTATATATTCGTCTGAGTTTTATTCATTTTTTTCTTAATGCATTGCCAAAATGTATATGATCGGGAAACATTATTGGGAATGACTGGAATATCTGGAGCAAAAAAAAGCAATCGGATCGGGAAATATCGGGATTGGCAGATACTCAAACTAAAATGATTAGGATCGGATCGGGAGCAAAAAAACATGATTGGAACAACCCTAGTTTTTGGTAATTTAAAACTGATTTTACTGCGGATTGGAACATATACTTGGCTCTCCCGTTCCCCATCTGTGTTGTTGTGGCTGTGATTTCCAACGCGCAACAGTTACGTTGCTCGTTAAGAACACAATAATCGAATCTTATTGGACGGATGATTTCGTTTGCCTCGATGCCTTCATTTGTCCCAGATTATTCTCACAGTGTTTGAAAAATACAGGGAGAACAGTCTGGTCGTGCAAGGCAACCACCCGTCAGACGTCCAACCTTCAATCAGATTAAAAACATGCACACCTGCCCAAGGTGGACCAGGTCTCAGGAGGGAGGGGCATAGGCCCTAACAGTTACTGTACAAGCATTAATAATCTTCTTCAAGAAATTGTGACAGGTGAAATGTGTTTCCATTTTGTTAGCCTCCTCAAAGTTCGTGTGAGAAAATATGTAGTTGACCTGAAAGTATTATGGGCAAGTTGATGTTTATTGATTTTTCCTCAATGTCAGGTACAGCGGTATCTCGACATCAGAACGCATGGACATACGATTCTTTCGACATGCAACGTAAAATTTGACTCGTCATCTTTATTGACATGTGACGTCATGCTCAAAACATGACGATTTACGACAGCGTCGCAATTTCGTTGTTTTCCCACAAGACGGCCGCATGTCAGATTTAGAAATCGTCCTGGATCCCAGGAAGGTTAGTGCATGTGGTAGTAATGGTGAAAAAAAGGAAGAAGGTGACGCTTACCATTGAAATAAAGAACAAAGTCATTGAAAAATATGAGCGTGGCGTGCTTGTGAGTGAACTGGCTAGATGATACTGCTCACAACACGGCTCATTGTATCCTCCTCTACCAACAAACCTGACGTCTCCTCTGCCCTCTGTTCGCCAGTAAGTTAAGTTGACAATAAAAATGCTTTTTAAAATGTATGTATTCATAATTTTTTTGTTTTACATGTGTCTAATTTAATGCATCTGTTAAATTAGACAGAACACGGCTCACCATATCCTCTAACTACACACCTACCGTCTCTTCTGACCTCTCTTCTCCAGTCTGTATAAGTTAAATTTAATTTTATTTTATTTTATTCATTTATTTTTTAGTTATTTAATGTTTTATTTTATTTGTAATTATATCTGCAGTATTTATTAAGGATTTAGCGTAGATTTTTAATTGAATTAAAATGTATTCTCACCGGGAAATCCCTCACGACATATGACCATTTTGACATACAAACCAGGTCCTCTGACTAATTAAATTCGTATGTCGAGGTACCACTGTATTGTGTTTGCTGCAAAGTTCCCAAACAAACTTGAAAGGTACGAAACCAGGCATTGACAAACCGCTCCTCAAGGGCCGCAGTGGGTCCTGGTCTTTGTTACAACTGATCCAGCACAGGCAGTTTAACCAATGAGGGGTCCAGGGAAACAAGAAGCACCATGACTGCATTTGTAAGACACCAGATTGGTGAAAAGGTGTCCTCTCGGTGGGTTGCAACAAAAACCTGCACCCACTGCGGCCCTTGAGAAATAGTTTGCCCACCCATGTACTAAACACGTTATGAAATCTAAGATTTTTTTTTTCTCAATGAAGGAGCCAACATTTTCAATCTTTGTTGAAATTAATTATTGAAATGTAAAATCTCATGTTGATGGACAAATAATTGATCTTGTCATGCCATGTTGAGATAATCTTAGTGATTTCAACTTTTCTACACGTGCAAATCTAATGTCACGTCCATTTATGATCTGAGTTGGCAGTTAAACAGCTGAAAATTTTAATTTGAAACTCAAGTTACTTATAAGTTTTTATTTTTATTTTACAATATGTGTTTTATGCGATTCATTTGAAAAAAATGAATTACATAGAGTAAATGCTTAAAACTATAGATGTTGTAACTGATATAATAAGTATTTGCAAATCAAATAGTCAAATGTAATTAATTTATATAATATACAAAAAATAAGAGAGAAAGAAAGAAACTCTGGTGGATTATAATAAAGTATCAAATGATGCAAAAAAACAACATTGATCCAAATTTGAACATTCAAATTGCAACTCTTTGCTTGTGTAGCTCTCTTCCTTTTGCTTGAAGTGAAACTGGAATGACAGCATACACAGTTTATGCTGAGAACTTCGCGATTCCTCTGCCTTAGACGAAAAAAACAAGTTTTCATCATTACATAAAGTGATATATACAAAAAAGACATGCAGCTCATTAGCTGGTAAACATCCATAGAATAGCCGCACTGGACAATAAGCAACAGAGTTCAAAGTGGGAGGAAAAAGTTTTATATTATAGTCCACAAATCATGGAAGTGGGTTGTAAATGCTATAGAACTAAGACAAAAAAAATCAAAAAAATTATGCTGCATGACTCAATAAACAAGCTCTTAATGAGTGCCTTTCCTTTTGTCAAATTAGCACAATAATATTTTTTAACTACAGGCACACAAATTATCAATTTAGAAGTGACAAGGCATATGAGCTCTACATTCAGTAATTTATTCCTCACTTTGTTTTGTTTATTCTAATTTAAGATGCCCTAATGTGATGGAAATACAACATCAAGAGTTATTGTTAGTTCCTCACATGGTCAGCACTAACTTACTTGCTTGCACATTAGTAGTTTTGGGTCATTTGTATTGTGCGTTCCAGTCAATTTGTATTGCTCAGGTTTGCAGAAGAGAAACAACCAAAGCCTGTCTGAAAGATTGGTTCAAGCCACATGATAATAATTGTGAATATTTATTGATTAGAGTACATCTTGAATGCCATCGTGCACTCATCTTCTTTTTATTTGTTTATTTATTTATTTTTAACCAATATACTTACTTATTCCTTCTACCCTTCAATGATGACAGCTATTCATTTCAAAAACACTCATTGTGTTAAAATAGTCATTTTAGCCTTTCCTTTCAATTTTCCCCTCTATTTCTCTTGCTGCTTTTGCTTGCTGACCTCATAAAGTGTACTTCTGAGACCTACAGATCATTTTGGGCGGCATTAACTTGACTTTCAAGTCTAATTCTTTGGTGAGTATTTGCATCAAAGCCTAATTCAACCTTTCATACACACAAAAAATAAACCAATAACTTGAAAGACATGTCTTTGCGTGCGGGCATATGGCTTAAAAACAAAAACTAGATAAAGCCCTACAAATGTGTTATTGTAATTAAATAAGTTTAAAAGAAAATATGCTCAATAGACAAGACTTTTAATGCACTTTTATCTGAATTTTACAGTGCCCAAAGGACAGTAAAGAGGCTTACATTTATCCATTTTTCATAGGTATCTATGGTATTGGTTCCATCAAAATTCATTTTCATAAATGGTGCTTCTGCCATGCAAGATGCTGCCACGCCAACCAGTTGCAATTTAGGTTTCAGCCGAAGGAAAATTGGACTACGGGCAGTCAAGTCAGGCAACGGCGTAAGTTTGCATAGGGACAGTAGAAACATGACACTACCAATTTTCAGGATGCTCGAATTGTCCCCACCAACTTTTAAGCAACCTTATTTGCATTACATAATGAGTTCAATTATATGGATAATTTAGATTGTCTTTCCATATGTTGTATGGATCGACTTGACCCTACCATTATTAAGAGAATTATTCCCATTATGTTCAGACTTACATTTACCTCTTTTACTTGTTGAATGTGCCAGTCCATTTCCCTCCCTCAAACACACGTTTGATTGGCTGATGACTTGTGTCCCTCCAACCACCCCCCCATCCCCCCAATTACACACGCACAACTTTGACAGAAATACATGTCAACATGCACCCTTCGAAGGGGATACTAAAAGTCTTTTTCGGCCACCAGCAGCAGCCGCTGTAAGTAATGTAAAACGACGTCAATGTTGTGGGGGTGGGGAACACGCCACTTATTTTGCTACTGAAAGTCTGACCTGAATTAGCATAACATTAAACTGTGAACTAACTACCGTAATTTTTGGACTATAAGACGCTACTTTTTTCCCCTCAGTTTGAATCCTGCGGGCTTATTGTCCTGTGCAGCGTATTTGCGAATTTATTTGAGTTAATAGGTAACACTTTATTTGATGGCACCATCATTTGATTGCCATAAGACTGTCATAATTATGACATGACACTATCATGGGCATTAATGAATGCTTATGAAATATGTCATTTAGTGTCATGCGTCAAATTATGTCACTAACACAATTTATGCCCAGCTCGGATCTTTTGCTTTCATTTAAAAGTGAGATAATTTGCCGAATGACACAAAATGACATCTGTTATACTCATGGCAGTGTCATGTCATAATTGTGATAATCTTATGACAGTCTTATGGCACCACTGTCAAATACAGTGCTACTAAATACAATAACTAGCAATTAATGAAACAACTAAACAGTAACTGAAGAAATAATTGTCACAGAACATGAATTTTGATTGTTATTTTCAACTGTAGTGCTGAAAAGCATACGAGGAGGCATGTTGGATGACAACAGTCTTGACAGCAGGTGGCAGCAAAGGTTGACTGTCTCCCCCAAGAGAACAGTGATGGCCAAATAAAGCTTGAAGCAATGGAGCTTTGCCACCAATTGGTTCAAAGCTTCATTGTGGCTCATTTGGTCTTTTGACAGTCTTACGATGCCGCTGTCAAATAAAGTGTTACCTGTTAACATATTTCGGTGTAAATATCCCATAATACAGTGAGGAGAGCTGCAGCTTACAGTCCAGTGTGGCTTTTCTATGAAAAAATGTCGTTTTCGTGTCAAATTTGGTGGGTGGCGGCTTATAGTCAGGTGCGCCTTATAGTGCAGACATTACGGTAACCTGCAAAACCTGAATCCACTGCAAAAACACACCACCTTAAAACTAGTTAAATTCCCTTGTTTTCAGTGTTATTCAACTAGAAATAAGTGAAATTATCTGCTTGTGCTTAAACTTTACTCAAATTTCTTAAGATAAGAAAAATAACTCGATGAAATTTATCTTAACAGACTTATTTTAAACAATCAAGTACAATATTTAATTTTAAAAACTTGTCAAATGTTCTTAATTCAAGAATGGATATTCTTCAAAACATTATTTGAAAGCAATTTTTTCTTGATATAAATTAAAAATTGCCACTTCTAGATTTATGGGCTTAATAAGAACCAATTGTGATTTTTACTTTAAGTAAGTGGAAATATTCTGACACATTCATCTGTTAATTAGTCTTTAACACTCAAAACAAAATGGAGAAAATTATTTGACCAGATTTATGAAAAATTACAAAGCCCCTACAGGGAAACACACAGAAATAAAATTTAAACCATCTGGTGTGTACCAGATACTATGTAGTGCACACTAGAAACGATCTGGTGTCATGAGAAACACACTAGAAATTATCTGGTGTCATGAGAAACAATCTGGTGTGCACCAGATAGGAGGTGGTGTGCACTAGAATCGTATGTGGTGCGTGCTAGAATCTTATCTGGTGCCACCAGCAAGTTCTCTTTTATAGGCCACAAACTGTGGGCGCACATCGGACACCAGCAGTGTCAGCATGCTAAAAATGATAATATAAGATTTAGTCGAGCTTTACTTCAATCTTGAACTCAACTATAAAGATATTACTGCATTACTTGCACATGGTCATTGTCTTGCAACAACATTTAATCAGGTTATAGCTTTTATGAAGGAACAATTACAAACTTCTGTCTGTCTGCATGGATACAGGTGGATGCAGGGGCGGACTGGTAATCTGTGGGTTCTGGAGGATCACAGAACGGCCGGTGCCCTGGACGGCCGGCGGCCGCCATTCATTATTATACATCACTGTTTTTATCCCGTCTATCCTCTGATTATCTACAGTTCACATCCAATCCGACAGGTGGCAGCAATGCGCCTGGCTGTTGACTGCCAATCTGATAGACTAGGAACGAAGAAAGCACAGAGTAGCCTTCATTGGTTCCTTCCTTGTGGAAGCAAAATAGCGACGAGCGTTAATGCACAATATGGATGGTGGTGGCAAAAAACAGAAAAGAGCAGGATGGCGCGGAGAAGGTTAGGGAGAAAAAAATTAAACTGGAGAGTGAAGCATTAAAATGTCATAAGTCGACAAATATTTTCGCAAGCAGCAGTCTGGCTGCAACGGCCACGTCGGATAACAACAGCCCAGCTCCCGGCAATGGTGAGAGGGAGCGGCAGCCGCTCTGACGTGCAGCCGGTGCAGGGAGAGAGAAAAGAAGAGGGAAGTAAGCTGGAGGAAGTTCCCCAGACAAGCGCAGGGCAAGTAAATTGGGATGAAGAGGGTTACTTGCTCGGTATACTGGCAATTGTTATCCACCAGGTAGCTACATTTTAAATGAAATAAATGACAATTAAAGGGTTAGTGCCAGCTAATCGATGTACCCGTTTGCAATCGTGTCAAGTTACAGTATGCTAGTCCTACTATCCCACTCTTAAGAAAAAATATTTTAGCCGTAAAACAATGTATGCACACGCAGCATAGCAATATTAATTCAGAAGAAATATAACAAAATATTAATAAAATGAATAGTTTTACTTTAAAGTTTAGGTAGTTAAACTGATATGATATACAATATATTTTTAATCATTTATATATCGTTTTGTTGTCTGGTTAATACTTTCCAATGAAGGTTATGTATACAGGATTTGTCTTGAAATGTTTATTGTATTTTCATTGAAATTGATTATTTGTATGGCAGGGGTCTCCAAACCGGTCCTCAATGGCCGCTGTGGGGCCTGGTTTTTGTTTCAACCGATCGAGTACCGACAGTTTAACCAATGAAGTTTCTGCTAAAACAAGCAACACCTGACTGCAATCAACTGATTACACTTGTAAGACACCAGATCGGTGCAGAGGTGTTGTCTTGTTTTGTTAGAATGAAATAGAATGAAATCATGTGCCCGCCGCAGCCCTATGTGGAATAGTTTGGAGACCACTGAATTATGGCATAAACAATGAAGTCATTTTATAGACAGAGATATATAGAGATATATTATAATCAATTGGATACCTAAAACTTGCTTTGAAAAATAAATTCTTTAATTTGTTTATTCAGGTTGATCATAGAGCTAGTACAGAAAATGAATCCAACTCCAGTTCAGACTTGCAGTACTTTGAGCGCCCCAAGTCAGACAGTCACAGTCTAGACACATTTTCTTAATTTTTCTCTGAAAGTGCACGAAATTGATGCATTTTACAATAAAATGTAAAAAAAAAAAAAAAAATTCTCCCCGGGGGGACATGCTCCCGGACCCCCCTAGGGGTTCTGTGTTTCCTTTCATAAAGCGATTCTTGTGGGCTGTGCTGAGTCAAAGTCCAGGGCTGCTTTTTAGTCCCAGTCCGCCCCTGGGTGGATGTACACAAAATGCATAGATTGATAGTTTCTGGTGCGCAACACACACTATCTGGTGCGTACGGAGCCCCTAGGTGCTTTTAGGGGCTCTATAATACGGAGGGCAGTGTATTTGTTTTCTGCTCTTAACGTTAATTAAACTGAGAAAAATGTAGTGGACTCTGCTGGAAACTATAGAACCAGCAAAACGTGAGCAAGAAGATGCTTAGTGAGAGAGGTCCCAGGACCCAGTCTGAGTTTCAGAGGAAAGTGTTGACAGACAAAAAACACACATGCTGCTGCTTTTCTTCTTGTGAACGGCCTGGTTTACAAGGAAAGAAGGCAAGAGCATGTTGTGACTTTACATTTTTTAAACCAATACCTATTAGCGCATTAATTCATATATTAAAATGTATTAATTTTGGACATTAATTATTTTAAAATATTTTTATTTCCAGCCTATGCAGACATTTTTTCCAAGATAATCATACATTAATCATAATCGAAATAAAAAGTTTATTCTCGATTGAGATGTTTTCTATATTTGCTCAACCCATTGATGTACTTAAGAGATGAAAATAAGAGAGGAGAAAATGAAAGAGACAACCAGTTAAAGGAACTTATTACTCTTGTGAGAAGGACAATGCATGCTAACATGTAGTTCCATATATACAGTAGATTAAGTATTATCTCTCCTGCTGCGTCCAATCCCTCAAAAAAAAAAACACAAAGAAACAACCACTGTAAATTCCCTTTATATGAAGCAAGGGGGAATTCCCCCATTTTGAAAAATGCTATGAAAATAATAATTTTAACTTTTTTCATTTTTACATAGGAAACACATCAGCATATTCGTGGGAAATGTAGCCCTGACCCCCGTTCACCCAGTTTGTTTGGTCTTATTAATGTCCCGTCCCTAGCAAAAAGTGTACATGCAGGTTATGCTGTAATAGCGTCCCTACCAATACCAAGACCAAACCTACACCGTTGAAGTTAGGGGTTAAATTGTTACTGGACAACCGGCTTTAGCCATTGTGTCTTCTACACTCTTTAAGTGATGGTCCAAGATCCAGCTTTGCTCCAGAATGTCATTTGGGAAACTTAACTACATGTATTTTGTGTTGAATCTCGCTTATGAACTACCATATTTTTGAAGGGGAAAAAATAAGAAATACATCAATAATATTTTACACCGTATATTTAAGTCAAAGATCAATTAAAAAAAAATTTATCAACAAGCAGACTTAGACGCTCATAATGTGGTCCAATCGATTATTCTCTCATGCCAATGAGGATTTTCCCTTGAGCCTCCCTTTACCTGTTGTTAACAACATTCATCTACGGGTTTCTGTCAAGTGCTGACAATAAGGAAAAACATATGGCATCCTTCATGTGTTAAAGCTGCATAAGAGGAATGCCTTGAAGGCTAGTTTGACCCTCTCCAGCAGTCCCTAAACTACAAATTAAACATAAATGGTTTTCTAACCTGAAACCATTGTTCTTTCTTCACAAACTCATGCTTCAGGGAAATTGCATGAAAACTTCAAATCAAATGTGTGTTAACGGACAATATAAGATCATTCCATATTATTGACTTAATGTACGCCAGCTGGAGTTGACCCCCGAGCATTCCGTAAGTCTGTGGCCCAGGACCGGATAAGCACCATAGAAAATCGATTTGATCATTTGATGAGGATGAAATTAAGGAAATTATTGTTGTTATTGTCATTATTATTAGTTCCGTCAAGGATATTCCGTACCACTTATCATCATGATTGTCACAGGGTTGTTAGAGCGGCGGCACTCAAAAGTTTGGTTCAACTTCACAAAGAAAACCAGTCTGCTCAGTGCAACATTTGCAACACAGCTATGTCATGCAAAGGTGGCTGCACGATCAATATGATTAAACACCTCAGGCTTCATGGAACACAAGTGCCAAGTAGCGCATAGCTGAGTGCCGCATATTTGACACGCTGCGCCGGTCCTGTAACCAGTCAGAACCAGGTAAGTAAAACAATAAATTACGTCTCTCTTCTGCTGCCCCTGCAACCCGACACCGGATTAAGCGGTATATGATGGATGGATGGATGGATGGATGGATGGATGGATGGATGGATGGATGGATGGATGGATGGATGGATGGATGGATGGATGGATGGATGGATGGATGGATGGATGGATGGATGGATGGATGGATGGATGGATGGATGGATGGATGGATGGAATAGTACAAGAATAAGTCGTATTGTTATGTTGGGCTAATGTAGCTATATAAGCAGCCTAGTACTTCACGCAGCGCGCTGCCATCTTCATTAAAATCAACAGTATTAAAAGCCTTTTGTTTTAGAATTCGTTTTTACAAATAAGGAAACCTCCATTATTTTGCCTCATCTTCATCAAATTATAATCAATAGAAGAATTTATACAAATGCTTCATCATAGCTCCCAGCTAAGGTACATGTATATAAAGTGCGTAGCGGCTCACAGCTACCTTACCCCTAAGTAACTTTTAAGACTTTTTCTCGCTTTATTATTTTTATGCGTTGAAGCTTCCCCCATGAACGTGCGTTCTCCACTGCAGGAGCCACTATATGTCCAGAACGCTCACGCTGACTGCCTGAGAAGGCAGATATGATCATTTTCCTCAACAAAAACTGTTTCTGATTTCATACTGTATCCGCTGCTAATCTGGACTGGGTTTTACCATCCATCCATCCATCCATCCATCCATCCATCCATCCATCCATCCATCCATCCATCCATCCATCCATCCATTATCTTCCGCTTAGTCCGGGGTCGGGTCGCGGGGGCAGCAGCTTTAGCAGGGAAGCCCAGACTTCCCTCTCCCCAGCCACTTCAGCCAGCTCCTCCGGCGAGATTCCAAGGCGTTCCCAGGCCAGCCGAGTGACATAGTGTCTCCAGCGTGACCTGGGTCGACCCCGGGGCCTCCTGCCGGTGGGACATGCCCGGAACACCTCTCCAGGGAGGCGTCCAGGCTGCAGCTGGGGGTTGGACCGCCAAGGCCCCCGCCTTTGGCTGCTGCCCAACTCTCTGCGCACCCGACCCCTTTGGCCCCTCCCACAGGTGGTGAGCCCATGGGAAGGGGAACCCATGTTGCCTTTTCGGGCTGTGCCCGGCCGGGCCCCATGGGGACAGGCCCGGCCACCAGACGCTTGCTTTCGAGCCCCACCTCCAGGCCTGGCTCCAGAGGGGGGCCCCGGTAACCCGCGTCCGGGCAAGGGAAACCTGAGTCCATTAATATTATTCATCATAAGGGATCTTGTGAGTCATGCTTTGTCTGGCCCCTCACCTAGGACCTGTTTGCCATGGGTGACCCTGCCAGGGGCTTAAAGCCCCAGACAACATAACTCTTAGGATCATTGGGACACGCAAACCCCTCCACCACGATAAGGTGATGACTCACGGAGGAGCTGGGTTTTACAAGTTGTTGTTTTTTTGTTTGTTGGTTTGTTTGTTTTATATTTTGCACCAGGTTAGCCCATTGGTGGGAGCTCAATGACATGTAACAGTGCCTGCAGCATAAGACACTGTAAAACATAGGCAAAAGAATATGTATAAATGTTTTCTCCGTGAGCTATTGAAAAATAAACATCTTTGTGAAAGTGCATTCATGTGGAAAGAAACTTCATAATATTCAATTTCAAAGATATTTATATACAAGATAAAAATAGCCCTGTTAGAAATTCATAGCAAAGTTAATTGAAAGTTCATATAATCTAGAAAATAATCAAGAAGTTAAGAAATCAATATAAACTAAGCATTTTTTTTACCCCATCAAAAGTATCGGAATCGAGAATCGCTTGGAACCGGAATCGAAATGTAGAATCGGAATCGAAACCTTTCAAATTGAAACGATGCCCAACCCTACTTATACAGTATGTATATATCTTCCAGTGGCCAGGATACGATGTCAGCAGGGTATATGATTACTAGGAGGGCATAGCTGTTAATGGCCTGGATCTTATTCTTGCCATTCAGCTGACTCTTGAGGACCTGCCTCACCCTCTGTAAGTATTTGGTTGTGGCAGACCTCCTAGTTGCTTCCTCATGGTTCCCATTTGCCTGTGGGATTCCCAGGTATTTGTAGCTGTCCTGCACATCTGTTATGTTGCCTCAGGTAGTTCAGCTCCTTCAGTTGAGATCACCTTCCTCAGTGAATGCCTCAGGCAACAGAAGCCCAGTAAGGAGGAGGACCCTGAGGAGCTATCATGGAAGGACAAGCCCCTGCATGGTATGTACCACTGACAAATTGAGGGGGTAGCTGACATGGGGAAAACATACCAGTGGCTGGAAAAGGCCTGACTGAAAGACAGCAAGGAAGCACTGATCATGGTAGCACAAGAACAGGCCCTAAACACAAGATCAATAGAGGCCGGGGTCTATCACACCTGACAGGACCCCAGGTGCAGGCTATGCAAACAGGCCCCTGAGACAGTCCTGCACATCACAACAGGGTGTAAGATGCTCCAATGCAAGGCATACATGGAACGACATAACCAGGTAGCAGGCATAGTGTACAGGAACATCGGTGCCGAGTACGGACTGGTGACCCGAGAGTCAAGGTGGGCAACACCTCCAAAGGTGGTCGAGAACAACCGAGCCAAGATCCAGTAGGACTTCCAGATCCAGACGGACAAACTGGTAATGGCCAACCAGCCTGACATAGTGGTGGATAAACATCAGAAGACAGCAGTAGTGATAGATGTAGCAATCCCGAGCGATAGCAACATCAGGAAAAAAGAACTTTAGGTCATGTGGATGATAAATTTCCTTTGAATATACAGTGGGGCAAATAAGTATTTAGTCAACCACCAATTGTGCAAGTTCTCCTACTTGAAAAGATTAGAGAGGCCTGTAATTGTTAACATGGGTAAACCTCAACCATGAGAAAGAGAATATTGAAAAAAAAAGTAAATCACATTGTTTGATTTTTGAATAATTTATTTCCAAATTAGAGTGGAAAATAAGTATTTGGTCACCTACAAACAAGCATGATTTCTGGCTGTCAAAGAGGTCTAACTTCTTTTAACAAGGTCTAACGAGGCTCCACTCGTTACCTGTATTAATGGTACTTGTTTTAACTCATTATCGGTATAAAAGACACCTGTCCAACTTCAGTCAGTCACACTCCAAACTCCACTATGGCCAAAACCAAAGAGCTGTCGAAGGACACCAGAGACAAAATTGTAGACCTGCACCAGGCTGGGAAGACTGAATCTGCAATAGGTAAAACGCTTGGTGTAAAGAAATCAACAGTGGGAGCAATTATTAGAAAATGAAAGACATACAAGACCACTGATAATCTCCCCCGATCTGGGGCTCCATGCAAGATCTCACTCCGTGGCGTCAAAATGATAACATGAACAGTGAGCAAAAATCCCAGAACCACACGGAGGCACCTAGTGAATGACCTACAGAGAGATGTGACCACAGTAAGAACGGCTTCTATCAATAACACAATGTTCCGCCAGGGACTCGAATCCTGCACTGCCAGACGTGTCCCCCTGCTGAAGCCAGTACACGTCCAGGCCCGTCTGCGGTTTGCTAGAGAGCATTTGGATGATCCAGAAGAAGACTGGGAGAATGTGTTATGGTCAGATGAAACCAAAATAGAACTTTTTGGTAGAAACACAGGTTCTCGTGTGTGGAGGAGAAAGAATACTGAATTGCATCCGAAGAACACCATACCCACTGTGAAGCATCGGGGTGGAAACATCATGCTTTGGGGCTGTTTTTCCGCAAAGTGACCAGGACGACTGATCTGTGTAAAGGAAAGAATGAATGGGGCCATGTATCGAGAGATTTTGAGTAAAAATCTCCTTCCACCAGCAAGGGCATTGAAGATGAGACGTGGCTGGGTCTTTCAGCATGACAATGATCCCAAACACACAGCCAGGGCAACAAAGGAGTGGCTTCATAAGAAGCATTTCAAGGTCCTGGAGTGGCCTATCCAGTCTCCAGATCTCAACCCCATAGAAAATCTGTGGAGGGAGTTGAAAGTCGGTGTTGCCCAACGACAGCCCCAAAACATCACTGCTCTAGAGGAGATCTGCATGGATGAATGGGCTAAAATACCAGCAACAATGTGTGAAAAGCTTGTGAAGAGTTACAGAAAACGTTTGAACTCAGTTTTTTCCAACAAAGTATTGAGATTCTGTTGCAAGTCAATGTTTTTCTTTAAACTGCTCAGTATGTGAGGTTGTTACAAAATCACTTCAACCAAGTATTTACTTGGGGGGAAGAAACATTTTGAACAAGAGGGCATTTTTAAAACAAAAATGTTTTTTAAACTGCAAAACCCTATCTGGAGGTGAGAGCAGAATTACAGACGCCATGACTGAGTGTATATATTAGGGCTTTCAAACGATTGAAATTTTTAATCGAGTTAATCACAGCTTAAAAAATAATTAATCGTAATTAATCGCAATTCAAACCATCTGTAAAATATGCCATATTTTTCTGTAAATTTTTGTTGGAATAGACACAAGATGGATATATATGTGTGTGTGTCAGCAAGATGGCATTAACATTAACATTCTGTTAAAGCGATCCATGGATCGAAAGACTTGTAGTTCTTAAAAGATAAATATTAGTACAAGTTATAGAAATTTTATATTAAAACCCCTCTTAATGTTTTCATTTTAATAAAATTTGTAAAATTTTTAGTCAAAAAACAAACTAGTAGCTCGCCATTGTTGATGTCAATAATTACAGGAATCATCATTGTGCTGAAAGCCATAAAATCAGTCCCACCCAACTGCCAACAGAGGGCGACAAAACACAAAAAACAGAAGTAACAAGTAGACATGACACTGCTGTCATTTTAATCTGTTTGAGCGGGGCATGTGCGTTAATTGTGTCAAATATTTTAACGTGATTATATATATATATATATATATATATATAAGAATAGAACCGTTATTCACATCGTCCTTTGTCTGTGGTCTCAAATGTGCAGCAGTATCTGGATGTTTCAAACCAAGCAAGAAAAAAAGCACGTTAACTAAGTGGCATCAAAACCTCTGTGAGTTTCTCTGAATGTGAACAAGGGTCGCATATGTGATGTATGAACATATTTGGTGTAGGCATTGACATTTTGACTGTTAAAAAAAAAGAAAATCTTTAGTTATTAATATATGCATGACCATGCATCAAGCTCAGAATTTGCATATCTTCACTTTTAAAAACCTTTTTTTAATGCCCCAAAATGTGTGTTTCCATGTGGATGACAGGCCAAACTGTAAAAAAAAAAAAAAATTTTTTTTTTTGAGAAATAAGAAGCCAAAGCAAATGTGTTGCGTTCATTTTTTGTTTGTTGTTTGGAATGTTGAGAAACATGACAATGATTCAGAGCGGGGGGAATGTATGGGTCAAATGGTGAAACTATGAATGTACAGTAAATATTCACATAAAACAAAAAAGCTTCCACCAACCCCAAACAAGTAAGTGTGGTAGATGATGGTGCTATTAAATGGCCAACAGCGTATGAAACAGTAAGCTGTTTGAATAGTTAAAAAAATAAAACAATGTTGTTTCTGTTTTCCAAACACATGCTGTATCTACTAGTTGATTTGAAGCAACCAATAATGTTCCCTATTACATCTCCTATGTACTGTAGATATGGGTATTGTTTCAATAAATAAAATGAGTTTTCAAATGACTGAGGGAGACACATTGTACTTTCTTTTTATGACTTTTCTGATGTGGCATGCAATCTAGATCTGCGCAGAGCCATTGATGAACAGGTGGATTTGAAATAGTGTAGTTTGTACTGTTGTAGACAAGATCCATAGCTCTCCAATTACCAGTAATTCTTTCACAACTTTTATATGCAGCATGTTCGTCCTGACATGACAGAAGAAAAAAGTGATGTGCAAGGTACATTTATAGGGAACTACAAACACACTCCAATGGGCAGTTAGCGAAGGAAGTCACATATTTATGTGCTACACGTGTAGACTGTGGAAAATACTAAATGGGATGATTAAAAAAAATAAGGAGTCGGGGAAATCTTACCCTGACTTCTTTCATGCAGACAACAGTGAGCTGAGGAACAAAGAAGAGATAGCAAATACATTTAACGAATTCTTTGTGATGGTTGGGCCTAATTAGCTGAAAAAATTCCCTCTGTAACAGCCCATAGGCACATGATAGCCAATATGGGTTTAGAAAAAACCACTCCACTGCGCAAGCCCTAGCAGAGTCTGTAGAAATCATCACAGATGCTATTGACCAAAAAAAAAATACTCAGTGGGGATTTTCCTGGACCTAAAAAAATCCTTTGATACTGTCAACCATGATATCCTACTGGACAAAGTAGAGAGACTTGGAATTCGAGGCGTCGTTCTAAAGTGGGTACGTAGCTACCTGGATAACCGATCGCAATATGAAACATTTGATGGGTGCAAATCAACTAGGCGTCTGGTCACATGCGGCATGCCCCAAGGCTCCGTCCTGGGACCGAAACTATTCATCCTATACATAAATGACTTATACAAAGCATCTGAACTACTAAAAATGGTACTTTTTGCGGACGACACCAACATCTTTTGTTCAGGAAAGGACCTGAAAAGTCTCTCTAAGCAAATACGTAAACGCAGAACTAGCAAAATTGCAAGAATGGTTCCACGCAAATCAATTATCCATATTTCTCGAAAAAACTAAATACATGCTATTTGGCAGAAAAGGCCTTAACGAGTACTTAAACATACAAATAAACATTCTTATGATACAAAGAGTACAGCAGCACAAAGTCTTAGGCATTGTCCTAGATCACCGACTAACTTGGAAGGCCCATGTGGTGCGGCTGCGCAACAAGCTTGCTAGGAGCATCTCCATTCTCTTTAGAGCACAAAATATGCTAGATAAGAGGGCTCTCCAAACCCTTTACAGCGTACTTGTCTTGCCACACCTCAGCTACTGTTTGGAAATCTGGGGGCACACATACATACACAACACACCTTTATCCACTTTTTATCCTTCAAAAAAAGGCATTTAGGATTATTCATAAAGCACCGTTCAGAGCGCACACAAATGAACTCTACATCAAGTCC
This sequence comes from Corythoichthys intestinalis, assembly GCF_030265065.1. NCBI lineage: Eukaryota > Metazoa > Chordata > Actinopteri > Syngnathiformes > Syngnathidae > Corythoichthys > Corythoichthys intestinalis. The sequence continues at coordinate 47,975,873 of NC_080399.1, forward strand.
AAGCTATTAAAATTCTATGACTTCATTAACTTCAAAACTGCTCAAATGATGTACAAGGCCCACGCAAACAGTCTCCCGCCTAACCTACAAGCTCTATTCCAACTAAGGGAATCAAACTACGACCTAAGAGGAACCAGATTGTTTTCCTATCGGGCAACTAGGACAACATTAAAATCTTTCTCGATTACGAACATTGGGGCTCGCCTATGGAATACATGTGATGCAGCGCTTAAGAGTATAAAATCATTGAGTTACTTCAAAAAGATGTACAAAGAAACTATACTAAATCGTTACATGGACCAAAATGAGACATAGCTGCACTGCACACACACATTCGCAACAAATTGTTCCCACAACAAAAAGACAAACAAAGGATGATTAAATGCCAGGGACAGAGACCAAGACATAACATTGCATGCTCTGAAGATACGCCCTCTATCAAAATTAGATCACTGATCTGCTATTGCAACGTGTGTGCTGTGTGTAACCTGCTGTGAGATGGAGCTCCTTGACTGGACACTTAGCTCATTGGACAAAATATTTTCTACAATGAGACCTACACCAAACCAACGGCCATGTCCGGCCAACACCTTCACGTCTGGATATGGGGAGGATGCCTGGGGAAAATGGAGGCTCATATGCTTAACGTCTCTCCAGATTGAGGACGTCGAGGACCTCTTTATCTTCGGCTCTCTGATGGTGCTCGCCTTCCTGCTGCTTCTTGGTGCCCTTTGGGTACACCGATTCTCGATGAGAATGAAGCGTCAACTCAACGAGGCAATGGAGATTGCTCGTAACAGCAGAGACAAATTGTCCCAGGTGGCGAAGGAACAAGCAGCGTTAAGTGATGCCACCGCTCAAATGGTCACGAAAATCATCACGGAGATCTGGGATAATGAAAGGCTCGCTCGTGGGAAACCGGGCAAGGGAAGATGATGACTAATCTTCCGGCGCGGATACAGCAGACGTGGGCCTCCATGATACCCCCGGCCATCCCTCCCTACACCAAATTGGAAATCAACCTATCCAATGAACCTACTCAAATTGACAATATTGCGAAATGCCATGGCAATCAATGACTATTGGAAAGATATACCGTATGAGTAAAAAAATGGCCTATGCAACACTAACATGCTAGACTGTGCGTCCCGGGCTGTTGGGGGACGGGTATCGATAAGCATATGCTTTTTTCCCGTCTTCCTTTGTCTGTCATTGTCTTTTCGGGCAAATTACTCCATATTCTGTGTCAATGTTTCTCTTTCTTGGCCAAACTATCCCACACTCTGTAAATGTCAATGATACTGATGATGATGACAATGACAATGACAATAAATTCATTCATTCATTCATTCATTCATTCATTCATTCATTCATTCATTCATTCATTCATTATGTGTGAAGTGGCCACATAGAGATACAGTATCAGTAGTTTTTAACTGTGGTGGCAGCAAATACACATTTCCTTGCTGTAGTTGTGTTTAATATTATGCATTTCTGTTTAATAATAAAAGAAAAAAATGAAAAAAAATTTTACAAAATACAAAAATATTTTACAAAATACAAAACGAAATATATTGGAAGTGTGTCATATTAGAAAGCTTTAACAGCAGCAATATGAGCTATTGTTTTACATGTACATTTGCATAATGGGACTTCAGCAGACTGTTGTGTCCAAACATTGTGTTAATGGCTTCCAATGAGAGAACCTCCTGGGAAATCAATCTACCCTTTTTGTTCCTTATAGCAAGCAAAAGTGGTGTCAACAAAACAATGTATAGATATTTTACTGTCAAACCGTAAAAAGTCATGGCTGGTTGACTAATTTAGCCTAATTTTAAGTTTTACATGCAAGCATCAATAATTGTGTCAGAACAAACACAAAACCAGCTGCAATTCTCATGTGTGTTTGATAAGTTCTGAGTCTTTGCTCATCATCATAACAAATTGCCAGTAATAGAATTTTTTTTTTTTTTTTCGTTGTGGTAGCCAGCCGGAGAACACTTAAAAACATGACATTGCCTACAACATGGTGTTATTAATTGGTAAGCCACCCTACATGCAGGACAAGACAGATATTACTGGAAGGGGCCTTTTACATGGTGGCGCTCCAAGAATATGACAAATTTGATGTTTGCATTTACATGTTTCCATCGCCATTCGAAAGGTGTCGCAATTCTGCGTGAAAACAATGTTGTATTCATGCCAGGTTAGAGGGCAGTGCAGTTTTACAAGGCGACAGCTACTTCCTTGACAACGACCTCCTCAGACTGGAAGACAACATACCCGCCCACTTAACGCAATGGTGTTTTTTTTTTTTTCTCCTCCCCCTACGTTTTATTTTGTAGTTTTATTCTCAGTTTATCCCGTATATGTATTTTTTCTCTCGTATTTCTTGTACGTTTGCTGTTTTTTACAAGTTGAAATTACACTGCTCCTCAAAAAAAAAAAAAAAAAAAAACTCTTTTGCTTCAAAAGGTACAAAAAGGTAGAAAGTAACATATATTTAAATGAAATATATTATCAAAAACAGTAAATTATTATTATTATTTTTTTTTTTTTTTTTTTAAAAAAACCTGTCCTGTTCAGCTGTTTGACACAGAGAATGGAAGTCTAAGTGCCCGGATTCTGAACAGTTTTAATGTTTCACATGGAGAGTCTGACATACTCCCATTGTGATCATTCAAAATACCTTTTTATTATGACAAAGCAGCGAACAGGAAGGGATTATGGGGGGACAGAAGAAAAGAAATACAAGAGAAGAAAGAAAAGAAACACATACACAAACAACAACAAGAAATACATTGAACATCTAAACTAGTTACTAATATGCTGGTGCTATCGTCAGCGAGATGTATTTCCGGTTTACACCATGTGGGGGCCAATTGGCCAGTGAAAGAGGAGAATGGGGGTGGGGGTGTCTATAAGACTATAAGCTAAGTGATTGAAAGGGGTAGAGTGTACACAAATCAGTTCTGTGATCTAGAACCCAGTAATCGTGTGAATCTCTTATGAGTGTAAGCCCGTTGGCGACCAACCCTACGCCGCCGCATCGCCAATCCCGGCACCGGAACCCCCAACCCGAGCATGCCCTACCACATCCAGCAGCACGCAAGCCCCATCGGGCGCGCGACAGCCACGCAGACGGGCGGAGAGACCGCGCGGGCGCCAACCCAGGGCCACGGCCCCCACCCAGCCAGCCCGGGGAGGGCGGGCGGGGGGGCCATGCGCATCCCATCCCTCCTCCCGCCGCCCAGCAAAGGAGCCACCGTCCCCCCCCCGGGACCCAGGGTGGTCCCCCGGGCCACCCGCGTGCCCATCAACCGGCCTTCACGGATGGCAGGAGGGGACGCATCACCAACCCCACGCCTACACCCACCCCCGCCCGCCCACCCGGGCCACGAGCCACAGCCACAGCCACAGCCCCCCAACCGGCACGGCACGCCACGGGACCCCCAGCGGCCCACCAAGCCCCAGGCAAGGCAGGGTCCCCCGCCGGTGCAGGCGACACCCCGCTGATACACCGGCGCCCAGCCTAAATAAGTAAATTAAAGCTGCCGTTTCGCTGCAGGAACAAAATACACTCCGGTTGCACAATCTGCTTGGAGGCTTGCACTTGACAGTGACATTCCATTATTCTTGCTGTATGATTGGCCGAAGACTCAAAATGCTCTCCCAGAGTCGTGCCCTTCTGTAAAATGCCTGCATATCTACCTCATAACTTTCGCTTAATTGTAATTTTTTTGTTACTGTCACATTTTCTCCGATATTTTAGATGAAAAATTGAAAATAAAACGTTTAAAAGTGTAAATATATGAAAAAGAAAATCTTGACCACTCCTTGATGTCTGCGATTTCTGCATCGCGACCCTTGTTATATTATCATGTTTCACCCATAAAATCCCCCCAAAATCCAGCTGTGGGTATTCACAACTGTGTCTTGACACTCAGTGATACATGCTACATGGAGTTTTTTGATCAAAACAAGGTAAGTACGCGATAATATCTCGTTAAAATCATGGCGTCTTTAATTCTGCTCTCGCTTGCTCTCGCCTCCAGTTAGGGTTTTGCTGTTTAAATGTTTTTTTTTGTTTTTGTTTTGTTTTTAAATACCCTCCTGTTCAAAATTTTTCTTCCCCCAAAAAATAGAGATTTTAAGCTTTCCAATGATGTATCACACATGCATATCGGACAATTTTGAAATTTGGTCAAAATGGGGGTCTCAGAGCGGAACTTCAAGTCACCTGAGTGTTTTCCGCCATGTATATCATTTTTACTTGTTCATGATAAGCCAGACAGAAAAACAGAAGATATATATATATTATATGTTACATATTTCTGCATGAGCTTCAATTGTAGTGCATTTTTGTTTGGTATCATATAAGGTGATGTGAAATATAAATCAGCTTCAATCAAGAATAATTTCAGGTTTGGATTTGCATTTTGAAATTTAAAAGATTTGTGGATGTGAAATTTTCCCAACAATATATAAAGATTCAAGAGAGTAATTTTTTTTGTCTCTGGATTTAAATACAGTATTAATATTTTTTTCCATTTAAAACAATCTTTTGTTTGGTTTTACACATGATATATTTTTCATATTAAATCCAAAATTTAGCACTAATGGGGCAACCACAAAACAAATGAGTCGCCAACCCATACAGATTGTGCTACATGAGCGTTGTTTTCACATCATCAGCAGGCGCAGGCAACCCGAGCGGATTGTGTAGCTACACCACCATGTTTGCTGTTTTGAATGTTAACTAGCAGCAATTGCGCATGGCCAAAGTGACGTGTGCAAGTGCTGACGTCATCAGAGCAAGTGCGTTGCATTCATATGGTTGCAGATCATTCCAAGCAATCGAATCATTTCAGGCGTCTTCGCATTCCGTTTTTGTTTCACCATGTAAAGGCGGGGCCATTCCGCTACACATTTGTTGCGTCTTGGTGTCGCAGCGTCACCATGTAAACGGCCCATAACAAAATCATTAAGCAAAATTAACTCTGTTTTCTCTCTGCATGCAGTGCCAAGGTACTTATTAATCCGTTCAACCAAATGTCAAGGATATTCTAAATGGAAGTTCTACAATTTCGGGTTTTAAATAGACTGTAAAAAGAAGATTGCAAATATAGGCAGTTTTGTTTATTTCCACAACTGTCATAGCTAAAATGTGAACTTTCTTCACTGTAAATTTATGTCAAATGTTTGCCTGTAGCTGTGGTGAAAAATCTTTGATTTCTGAACATGAGACACACATTCGGGAAAAACTGCTCTGCAATTCTGCAAGGCTCTCTTCAACTTGACATTTAATGATTTCTTATGGATCAACAACAGATGTGCATATTTTACAGTATAATTTTTAAACACACTCAAAATGGTGCTGGAAGTAGTCTGAATATTGACAGCTAGTACTTCATGGTTCAATCACAGCATAACATGAGCATCCAAAAGCACTAAAAATGATTTCAATATATGATCGTTAGTTTGAACATTTAAACAAAATTTTATGTTTGGTATACCAGTAGAAAATTACTGTCTTAAACTGCTTAAATTACAGTACATCATTTACAGTATTTACATAACTGGAACAAAATGAAAACAAGAGAGGTGATTAACATCACTCATAAATAATAATAAAAATGAAAATTATTTAAAAGATAAAAAAAAAATTAAAAAAAAAAAAAAAAAACACCTTTCATGAAATTTTGTGACTGAAAGGAATACTTGCTGAGCATGAATTTTTTAAATCATGGTGCACGTCTGGCTAAAAATGCACACAATTAAATATAATTTCCTTACTTAATTTGTATATTTGGAACATTGTTTTCATCACAAGCGTTTACCTTATGTTGCTTTAGGAGTTCACTAGCTATTAGAGTAGTTTGGTACATTGAATATTTTCATATATGGTGGCAAATATATATGTATACTTTAAAATATTTCAAACCACCTTTAAATTTCAAATACAGTCAACAGACAGCAGATATATACATTTACTTCAGACCAGAGGTTGCGCTAGACTTTTTCGTTGTCTGTCATTTTGACTGACAGGGTCATAAAAATCAGGTCATAATCTATTTTTACCCGTCACTTAAATTTTTAAAATGATGATAATGACATTGTGGTGACCCTTTGTTTGGCATAATTCCCCTTCCGTACTTGTGTGTCCATTTGGCCGAGCGCGTTAGCGGCTACGACACAGTCACGTGACAGAGACACTTAAGAGCCGTGCGCGTTCGGGCTTGAATACTAAGAGTTCACAGAGAGCAGCAGAGCTACAGCGGCTGGACACAGCAATTCGAGCTAACAAGACTCTTAACATTGCATACCGCTTCAACATATTCAATAGTATTTAGTTTTCATTCATTTTAAATTAATATTCTGTCCGAACAAGCTTAACAGAGAATCCACACCGTGCCATCATCACACATCAAGCAGATGAGGTTACATATGGAACAATGAAATTAACAGTTCACCTGCTGTGGCCTGAAGGGAGTCTTACACCTTCCTCCTGGTGCGCATGGACTTGAATTGCATGCCCGCTTGTGCAGTCCCTGTTTTTTCACCTCTTTTATCAACACCATCGTCGTTTTGGGGCTTTTTGAAGAAACTTCGGACACTCAGTTGCCTTGACATTTTTCAGAGTAAGGCCAACGACGTCATGCATCAAGAGAGACAATCGCTAATTAATATGCTCACTCGCCACCCTGTGGTCTGGGGTGTGAATTGCAACCTGTCAAAATGACAGATGGACTTTTTTCCGTCACCGTTTTAAAAAATCGGTCAACGACGGAAAATATTCGGTTAACGCGACCCCTGCTTCAGACTCCACGGCCAGATATGCTGGAAATTTCTTTTTTTCTCAGAAAGATCTAATATCGAATTCAAAATTTTACAGTTCAACGATTCATTAACCTTCATTTTTAATGCATTATTAAACAATTACAGTTAGCATGTATTGTTAAAACTTCTTGTATAAGAGTTGCCCTTGTCCAGTGCAGTTATGGACATTTCTTATGAGCAATCCAGTCAAAAACCAATTTCAAAGCACTGTTAAAATTAAACTAAAGTCAAAAGAAAACAGATCAGGGGTCCAATCAATATACTTCAAACTCCAAAGCCAAATTTCCTCTCTCTCTCTTTCTCTCTTGGATAGATAGATATGTTTTAGTAGTTCCATACTTTTCAACCTGAGTCACTGCCACCTGAGGGTGACATTTGACTACATGCGTAGATTGACCAATGAGAGGGTGAAATATCTTGGCATCAGCAGGTTCCATGTCCTATGTGTTGGTTCCTCAGCAGCCTCCCCATTTCTCTTGTAATGCAATTTACCTTTAATTTCCTAATGTTCCTCTAATCACCATTCTAGGTGCATAAGGTCTAATAGTGGGTGTCACAAGTTGAAGTCTGTCCTGGGAAATGGATTTCATGTGGGCCAAAGAATGCAACCTGCATTATAAAAGCAAACGTAATGCCTCACAGTGAGACAGCTCTTTTCTGACTATATTTTCTGACTCGTATTGCACAGTGGAAATGCAAGTCAGTTATTAGCAATGTGCACTTGAACTAAATTTTGTACCACTTTCAGTACAAATACACAATATTAAAAATGAAAATTGAAAAATTAAATTAAACTTAAATTAAAATTAAATAAATAAAAAAAACTAAATTAAAAGACCTGTGCTGAGCTGTGTGTGTAGGACGTATGGTACGTTAATACTGCAGCTCAGTTACAATTTCTTTGCCGCATATGCGACATGTATCAGATTTTTTTTCATGCAGTATGAACAGTCCAATTCCAATGATTTTTTTCAAATCCGATCTGGGCTCGTCCATATGTGGATAAAATCCTATGTCTACAGATTAGAAAAGAATAGCCATTTATTGTTGGGAACAGACACAACAACACATAGATTGATAGAACAAGTTGCCTGCCAGACCGCTATGAAAGGCGCTGTTGTTCATTAGATTAAAAAGAAACGATGAGGAAAGTAGTAGAGAAGGATTACAAAAAGTTAAACTCCCCAAAAAAGAGATACCATACTAAATCACTGGACATCTCAAAGTCAAAGGGAGGGGGTGCGAGTACGGGTGCACTGTGAAGCACCTACAGGTGTGAGCAACAGCCGACAGGCGGTGCTTACCCTTCCATCAGTGGCACCGAGTTTTGAATGGGAGAAGTGAAGATAATTCAGGGGTCCTCTGTACTCCAAACCCTGTTCCTCGCGATCTCGGTGGCTGTGACTGTTTGTTCCCACTGATAAGGAAACAGCCTGGAGTGAGGAATAGTGGATAGAAGGTGAAGGTCAATTCAGAGACTGAAGAAGAGGATCTGAGCAATCTTTTTTGTGTCCCATTCAGGAAATGCGGCCTGTCTACCGAGGTCAGATGATTAGCGCTGTTTGGGTTTGGGCAGCACTGAAAGTTTTCCTCTGTGAAAAGTCTGTCTGGTCACCAATGTTCATCCATTAATCTGAATTTAATATGCCTTCCTTTGCTGGCCAAGTCAGGCTGTCAAAGGTTATCCTAGGTAACATTCTTTCAAAGGAGCTCATCCATCACAACCAGCTTCCAGTTGAGCTCCAAAGTCTTGACAGCCCAGCCCACACCCTCCATTAAAATGAGTATCTTACTCACTTCTAACCGTGCTGCTGATGTTCATTGAAATTAAAGATAGAGCAGGAATCCGCCAGTACTAATCAGCAGGATCCTGCTGTCAATAATGGAGACATTTTCCACAACCTCACCGGAAGAAGATCCCTTGAAGCATGCAGGCTGCCCTTCTTGTTGAGAAGTTTTGTCAAATGATGGACCAGTTGAACAATTCCTTGATTCCTGGTTTGGATGGAAATCAACAAGAGGCTAAGATAGTGAGACACAACTGGCATGAGACAAAGTAAGAAAGTGGACTGGGTAAGAAGGGACAGGGAAAGATTGGGGAGGGAGTGCTCAGAAAAGTGTTTGTCTCTGATGACTGCATGACAAAAAAATCATATTTAACAACACTGCTAAAACAGATTGCGAGGCAAACCTAGTAACATAAAGGGTATCTGACATTAATAACTTAAATGAATTTAAAGTGACCATGAATTGTCTGCAGCCTCCATACCAGAGGTTCACGTGGAGCTCGAAAATGTTCACATTCTTTCAATCCACACGTTCATTCACAGTTTATCTGTACATTGCATCTCAATAAATAACAATGCTCTTGTCCACACATAATGCGTCTCGTGCAGCCTGAGAGCTGCGCATGGTGCCGGGAGGTTTATCACTTTTTTCACCCAAACATGCTCGAAAACAAACATATTGGCAAAAATAAATTTACAACAAACAACAAAAATATTATTCCAATCTCTCAAAAAAATAATGTTCACAAAAAGAAAAGCACTCAATGCAAAGAGAACTGACATTTCCAATCAAAATAGCTATGCAAAATACACATAAAACCTACTCAGACTTTGCCTTGGCTAGATCTCTAATTAATTTAAAACTCGCCCTTGACACCTTGTGGTGTATTTCAATGACTATCATACGTAGCTAAAGACACTGTGGAAGAATGGCAGGGAGCCCACGTGACGTCAACAATGGCGAGCTATTACTTTATTTATTGATTGAAAACGTTACAAACTTTGTTAGAACGAAAACATTAAGAGGGGTTTTAATATAAAATTACTATAACTTGAACTCAAATTTATCTTTTAAGAACTACCAGTCTTTCTATCCGTGGATCCCTTTAACAGAAAGAATGTTAATAATGTTAATGCCATCTTGTGGATTTATTGTTATAATAAACTAATAAATTATTTACAGTATGTACAGCATGTTGAATGTCTATGCCCGTCTTGTGTCTTATCTTTCCATTCCAACAATAATTTACAGAAAGATATGGCATATTATAGAGATGGTTTGAATTGCGATTAATTACGATTAATTAATTTTAAAGCTGTGATTAACTCGACTAAAATTATTTAATCATTTGACAGCCCTAATGTATATATTTGTGGTTCATGCTGTTTATCCTCATGAGGGTCACAGGGGTGCCAGTTGAAAACCAAACCCGTTTTTGTGAAGAACAGTAGAAACAAAAAGGCACGAGGACTATTGTGTGCATGTGTGCGTTTGTGTGTGAGAACAATCAATGTGATGATGACCTTTTTGACATTGGGTTGGAGAGGCACACTGACATTAAGCCCAGTGTTTTAATTTAGAGATTAAAGAGGCTGATAAAAGACAAGTCAATATGTAAATTTTTCACATCTAATGCGCTGGGCCGTGAGAAAATTATGATGGCATTGATCAAAACTGAAGCTGTGTTATTGTGCCAGTGGGTGTAAACTCAAGAGTTCCTCTCAGTAATATGCAGCCATGTGAATTAATGAACTGACCGATATGCCATCATTAACATTTCCTAGAAAATATACTGTGTAATGATTCATTTTTAATGATTTTGCGTGAGTAATAGCTTTGATCAGAGTGGCATCCTTGCAATCCTCGCATGTCTGTTCCTTGCCCATTATGCTCTTGTAAAATAAAAATGACCTTAAAGGGGGAAGTCACAATTTTTGACACTGATCTTGTGTCACTTTTGAGTCTTCAGTTAACCTTACCCTTGAATCTTGATATGCAGAGGCCCGCAATAAATTTGCAAACTGTATAGATGACAAACCTTCACCTTAAGCGTAACGCATTACTGTAATCTGATTACTTTCTTTCAGTAATGAGTAAGCTAAAGAGTTAATTTTTCCAAATCAGTAATCTGATTAAAATTAATTCCCTTAGTCACTGTGCATTACTATTTTGTTATTACCTCATAATGTATGTAGAATGAAGAATATTGTAATCAGATTCAGATTTCCTTCTATTGTCATTGCAAACAAAAAAACATCGCAGTGAGATTTAAGGCAACGAAATGTCGTTGCTTGCTACAGCGTTAAAAGACAAAAATACAAAAATAACAAAATGTAACTAAAATAAAAAGTGCTGATAAAATAAATAAGTAAATACAGATGCAAACGGAACAAGCAGTAGGGTTACATAAGCACAAGCATACCTCAATATTTATATTATTCATTTATTTATTTATATTTATTTATTTTTAGTCATTTATGAAGAGCATTTTAAATATAAAACGCTAGAAAAGTTTCCGCTATGTGTTCGTTTCCATGGTAACCACTCACAGTTACTTCCTGTTTGGTCTCGAGTCAAACATTCACGGCACATTCGAGCTGAGTGCAGCCAATTGTTGACATGTGCGAGGGAATGTTGATCTGTGTATGTCCATGAATAAACGTGAGTATTTTTCCTTCATTCTGGAGGGATCCATGCGCGGCCGTTTCGTAGCTTTGCCATTGCAACGACGGGTAGTCATAGCTCCAAGTTGGCGAGCATTGTTTAGATCATATTCGTGATGCACATTTATGCCGTGTTCATTTAGTATTTTTGGGATGTGTTGTAAATCTGAGTGAGCGAAAAGTGCTTAGTTGCCACCACGTCATGTGGCCAAATTGACCATGTGTGTGTACAGTGTACTTCCGGGTTGTGTGCGCGCATCTGTCCCGACATTTGTGTTTCTTGCATTGTGCAATTCATTTATGTGTCGTTAATTATTGTGCAGTCAGTTTGCATGGTTTTACATTGGCACTAATATGCTGTTAACCCTAACCCGAAATTCAGAGTTTTTGACATAAGGCTTAATCTTCGAGTTAGCGGGGTTGAATTAGTCGGTGGAGTTGATTTCAACAAATTCCGTTCATTTTGTCAATTATTTTTTTGGTTTCAAGGCTCCGGAGTAGCTAAGCTAGCACAAATCAATTGTGGTTGAAATCAACTCCACTGACTAATTAAACCTCCGCTAACTCGAAGATTAAGCCTTATGTGAAAAATTCTGATCTTCCCCTTTAAATTCAATTATCGGAAAGTCAGTTACATGCGATTACATTTTTTTCATGTCATTCTTGTGGTGAGCCGGCCAAGGGAGAAAAATTGGTAAAAAGTAACTGATAAATTACATTTAAAGTAATTTAGTTACTTTGATAATAAAGTAATCGGAAAATAAGTAGATTACTTTTTGTAGGCGTAATCAGTAATTAAATTATTTTTTTCAAGTAATCTGTGACAACACTGGCCGTGGCACTGTGGAAAAATAATGGAATTCAACTGAGGGTTCCCATGAACTAATACAAATGAATAAATGATCCACAGTGGTCTGATGACTGGTTAGCATTTCCTCACAGTTCCAAGGTGGTGGGTTTAAAATCTTCCTGTAAAGTTAACATGTTCCCTGCTATTTCTTTTACAGCTACTCCGGTTTCCTCCCGCATTCAGTGGCGAACTGTGAGTTTTAAAACAGGGTCTCCGCCATTAAAAAAAAAAAAAAAAAAAAAAAAAAAAGAACATTGTTAGAGTATCAGTATTGACCAGAGCTAGTAGAAATGAAAGCGTAAGACCAGAGTTATGTTGCGATGCAGTTTCAGAATTTCGTGATCAATATTTTATCTTAACTTGTCATTTGACAGTTCTCAACTGCCCACTTGCTAAAAAGACACATGGTAGGTTCATTAAACAATCCAAATTGTCCATCAGCGTGGACCTGAATGTGAATAGTTGTTTTTCTGTCTGTGCCTTGCATTTGGCTGCTGACCAGTTTTGGTGTACTTCGCCACCAGGCCAAAGTTAGCTGGGATCGGCTCCAGGAATATCTGCTACCATCATGAGGATAAGCAGTATGATTGTTGTCATTTTTTATACCTTGAAGTTTTGCTGTATAAACACAAACAAACTAAAGGGGGCAGGGACAGGACAAATTCATCAACTCATTGGCCCAGAGAAAGCGAAATACTAAATAGATGTGGAAACAAAATTTAAAATTACGTTGCATCAATTGGCCAAATTTGGTTTTGTATTACGCTAGCGCTTGAAAAAGAATGCACTTCGATGGTCTGATGGAAACATCACCCCCGTTTAAGTGTATGCAATCAATGTTCATCTTCGTAGGCGTTGACTGCCAACCCTAATCAGCTAAATTTTGTCTTTATCCTGATACTTTAGTGAAAAAAACATTCATCTATTCTTATGAGTCCACAGGGATTGCAGCAGCTGGTATGCATACATGAATACTTTACAAACTGCCATAACTAATTATAGGTCCACAATACAAATGACAACATTTTCTCCCTTTTTTTCATTTCTATTGAGCAGAGATTGTTTTGACGTTGTTGCTGTCTGTATGTAGACATAGTATAATTGAGCCATGAAACAAACCTAATGCAGAATTACACAGTGAAAGCAAGACTAATGCAAGCATTATACTGTATAAAGGCAGATTTACACATACTGTGACCTGCATTGCCTTTATGCTCACTGGTAATTGAACAGTCTGACTCGCTTCAGTGGAAGTAAAATAACATTGGCGTGTGAGTATAATGGTTGGCTTGTCTTAAAGGTGCACTTTAATTTATTACTATTTTTTTTTTTTTTTTTTTTTACAATATTTTTCATAAAATTAGATGCCATTTTACCCGGTTTGCACTACACTTTGCATTAAAAGTGCCCAAAATGTCATTTTCTAAAGCATTTTCGATGGTCCTTTTCTGGCTCCTCGCTGTTTCTCATTAATATGCAGCTGACTGGAGCTAATTTACATTCTCTTTGCTCTGATTGGCCGTTGGGGCAGATGGCTTATCTGTCGCCAACTGACTTGAGGCCAATTTATGCTTCTGCGTTGCAGTGACAGCGGACTCTACATCGTCACTGAGCATTCGAGGTTCTGCGTGAACGGAACAGATTGCTCTGTAATTTACCCTCTAGCCTTAATGTTTTACGGTTTTGAAGGGACTCTTGTGGAACTCCTTTAGTTTTCTTCAGGTCATAGACAGCAATGTCAACGGAGATGCAACGCGTTTATTTGGAGCTGCAGCTAATCAATATAAGACAATAAATATTGCTAATACAAATTTTACAATACAATACAAATACAAGTATTTGGTCAATTCCAAAAGTTAATTTTAATACTTTGTTATGTACCCTTTGTTGGCAATAACGGAGACCAAACATTTTCTGTAACTGTTCACAAGCTTTTCACACTCTGTTGCTGGTATTTTGGCACATTCATCCATGCAGATCTCCTCTAGAGCAGTGATGTTTTGGGGCTGTCGTTGGGCAACATGGACTTTCAACTCCCTCCACAGATTTTCTATGGGGTTGAGATCTGGAGACTGGCTAGGCCACTCCAGGACCTTGAAATGCTTCTTACGAAGTCATTCCTTTGTTGCCCTGGCTGTGTGTTTGGGATCATTGTCATGCTGAAAGACCCAGCCACACCTCATCTTCAATGCCCTTGCTGATGGAAGGAGATTTTCACTCAAAATCTCTCCATACATGGGTCCATTCATTCTTTCCTTTACACAGATCAGTCGTCTTAGTCCCTTTGCAGAAAAACCGCCCCAAAGCATGATGTTTCCACCCCCATGCTTCACAGTGGGTATGGTGTTCTTCGGATGCAATTCAGTATTATTTCTCCTCTGAACACGAGAACCTGTGTTTCTACCAAAAAGTTCTATTTTGGTTTCATCTGACCATAACACATTCTCCCAGTCCTCTTCTGGATCATCCAAATGCTCTCTAGCGAACCACAGACGGGCCTGGACGTGTACTTTCTTCAGCAGGGGGACACGTCTGGCAGTGCAGGATTTGAGTCCCTGGCGGCATTGTGTTACTGATAATAGCCTTTGTTACTGTGGTCCCAGCTCTCTGTAGGTCATTCACTAGGTCCCCCCGTGTGGTTCTGGGATTTTTCTCACCGGTCTTGTTATCATTTTGACGCCACAGGGTGAGATATTGCATGGAGCCCCAGATCGAGGGAGATTATCAGTGGTCTTTTATGTCTTCCATTTTCTAATAATTGCTCCAACAGTTGATTTCTTTACACCAAGCGTTTTACCAATTGCAGATTCAGTCTTCCCAGCCTGGTGCAGGTCTACAATTTTGTCTCTGGTGTCCTTCGACAGCTCTTTGGTCTTGGCCATAGTGTAGTTTGGAGTGTGACTGATGGAGGTTGTGGGCAGGTGTCTTTTATACCGATAATGAGTTAAAACAGGGGCCATTAATACAGGTAACGAGTGGAGCCTCCTTAGACCTCGTTAGAAGAAGTTAGACCTCTTTGACAGCCAGAAATCTTGCTTGTTTGTCGGTGACCAAATACTTATTTTCCACTCTAATTTGAAAATAAATTATTTAAAAATCAAACAATGTGATTTTCAGTTTTTTTTTTTTTTTCCACATTCTGTCTCTCATGGTTTAAGTTTACCCATGTTGAGAATTACAGGCCTCTCTAATCTTTTCAAGTAGTAGAACTTGCACAATTGGTGGTTGAATAAATACTTATTTTCCCCACTTTATAAGAGTGTAACAGTATATAAACTTTAACTTTTAAATGCTGTGGGGAAAAAAAAGCCCTTTTAATTTTTCCTGCTGTACTGAACACTCACCGAACCGTGATGCCTGTACTGAGGTACTTACTCTTTTTTTTTTTTTTTTTTTTTTTACCTGTCCTGTTCAGCTGTTTGACACAGAGAATGGAAGTCTAAGTGCCTGGATAGTCTGAACAGTTTTAAAGTTTCACATTTAGAGTCTGACATACTCCCACTGTGATCATTCAAAATACCTTTTTATTATGACAAAGCAGCGAACAGGAAGGGATTATGGGGGGACAGAAGAACAGAAACACAAGAAAGAAAAGAAACACATACACAAACAACAACAAGAAATACATTGAACATCTAGACTAATTACTAATATGCTGGTGCCATCGTCAGCGAGATGTATTTCCGGTTTACACCATGTGGGGGCCTATTGGCCAGTGAAAGAGGGGGACGGGGTGTGGGTGTCTATAAGCTAAGTGACTGAAATGGGTAGAGTGTACACAAATCAGTTCTGTGATCTAGAACCCAGTAATCGTGTGAATCTCTTATGAATGTTAGCCCATTGGTGACCAACCCTACACCGCCCCATCGCCCAATCCCGGCACCAGCACCCCCAACCCGAGCATGCCCTACCACATCCAGCAGCACGCGAGCCCCACCGGGCGCGCGACAGCCACGCAGACAGCCGGAGAAGCCACGCGGGCGCCAACCCAGGGCCACGGCCCCCACCCAGCCAGCCCGCGGAGGGAGGGCGGGCGGGGGGTCGGGGGATCAAGCTCAGCCCATCCCTCCTCCCGCAGCCCAGCAAAGGAGCCATCGTCCCCCCCGGGATCCAGGGTGGTCCCCCGGGCCACCCGCGCACCCATCAACCGGCCTTCAGGGATGGCAGGAGGGGACGCGCCACCAACCCCACGTCTAACCCCACCCCCGCCCGCCCACCCGGGCCACGAGCCACAGCCGCAGCCCCCCAACCGGCACGGCACGCCACGGGACCCCCAGCGGCCCACCAAGCCCAAGACAGGGCAGGGTCCCCCGCCGGTGTAGGCAGCACCCCGCTGATACACCGGCGCCCAGTGGCGGAGCGCAGGGCGGATGTCTAGTCAGAGAAGAGAGGGGAAGGCGGAGGCAGGAGAATGCCAAGGAACTGCCACAGGGCGATGCAAGATTGGAGCCCCGACCCCCCACCCCAGTCCCGCGGCCGGCAGCCCAGGCAGAGGGGAGAAAAAGGAAAAAGTGTGGGACCCACCTACCACCCTATTACTGTGGCTGCCAGGTTCCCGGCTGGCAGCCATCACCCAGCACCGTGATGGGATTGTGAGGGGAGGGTAGTGTAATGTATGCATTAAAATAGGAGAGCTTGGCTTGGGGCAGTGGGACCGCAGCATGGAGTTTCTGCCCAGCCGCCCGTCCCACCGCAAAGATGGGAAAAGTAATTTAATTCGATTACTCACTACTGACAAAAATAACGCCATTAGAAGTTCAGTTATTAACAACACTGCTTCTTATGTAACAGTTAAAAATATTGGAAACTGTGTAGTGTGCATCTTTAAAGGGAATAATAAGGATCAGTAAAAAAAAAAAAAAAAAATCATTATATAACGTCAAAAGCGTTTGGTGTTGCTATACCTGGGTGAACACAATCACACCTGGCCAGTGTATGAAGCAATGGACATAGACTCAGCTGCGTCTAGAAGCATTTTCACATTGAAATTGAAGGATCCTAGGTTTAGTTTTAACAAACCAGGTATCAACAAACTTGAATGACTAGCTTTGTGGAAATATGTTCTTTTACTTTCATTTCATTCTTTTTGCATTGGCTGATGAGTACTGGATCATTACTAGTTGAAAGACGTTTTGGTGAACATATAAGAAAATGTATTGCAAGGTAGAAGATATTATTTTTTTGAAATACTCTTTATTACACAGTACATACATTATTACGCATTATCAGTGAAACGAAGACAAGATGGTAAGAATAGACAAGTATAGACTTCATCCTTCTCCTTTTCAAACATGTTAATGATCAGGCATGCGTAAATTACCGTATTAATGGATTATGCTATGTGGTCATCGTACTGGTGCGCTTGCATTTTTCACATCAAAACCGTTTAAAATTAATTTTGTTACGACCCTAATCTCATTGTAAAGTCTAGAGTCCAGAACTTTGTTATTTGATTTACACATTACACTCATGTAAATCATAAATGTAAAATCCCATCTATATAGTACATTTACTCTAGTTTTAGATACTATTATCTGTATCGAGCTGTTTAGAGTAGGTGTCTATCGGGAAAGGGGTTAATGTTCAATATGAAACCTCAATATACAGACAAATACTGTATCTGGTGTGTGATAATGTAATCTGGCTAATATGAAGATGTAAAAAGATGTACCTGTGTGGTTGGTGATGGTTTGATATCTTTAGATATGTGTGTGTGTCAGTGTGCACATGTATGTTTGTATGAGATGCAAATATTCCAAGCCTTTGAGTTTTCTATTGTTTACTTTATAAGAATGGAAGGTTTTTACTAGCTACAATGATCAATATTATGACTAAATTTGTGAAATACTATTGTATGATTATCTGAAAGTTTTTTTTACAGAATAAAAGAACGTAAATTGTGTATTGGAAGATGATGGATGGTGTTAATACATGAGAAACAGATTTTCTCTGCTGGTATTCTTACAGCAATTTATTAGGGCACCGTCTCTTTATCTGTACCTTGGAGGGTATCTGGCTGGTGAAAGAGAAAGTCTTTAGAGTCACCCAGGCTACTCAAGACCAAAACATCCAAATGATGAAGTGCACTGATTCCCACAAATGGAGTTGAATTCACATTATCTTGCCATAGTACAACCTTCTTGTGTAGAATCAGTAAAGGAACTACTGTGGAAAGACTCACAGTGTAGGAGAAAGTTAGTGGTCAGCAGCATCAACCAGGTCTTCTTGAAAAGCAATTACGGTAAGAAAAAGTCATGAACATGAGAGAATCGTACAGGTGAATATTTCAAAGATTAAACATAACTACATTTTAAAACTATTAGTAATACAGTATCCTGTAGTTCATGCATACAGACAAGTAGCTGCTTTACCTTATCGTAGATGTGGTCTGTAGTATTGTGTCACCTGTGCTTTTTATTGGTCCCCTGAACCTATAAAGACTGTGTTTTTTAATTTCACTTTGGATCTTTTTTGCCATGTAGGTAGATGTTCTCTTGTTTGGGTGTATTCGTACACCACCTCTCGCCAAAAGTCAGCTGGACTTGGCTCTAGTTGTATGTGATCCTGATAAGGATGGGTGGTATCGGAATTGATGGGTGGCTTGATGGATATTACAGTCAGTGAACTTGCTACACTCACAAAATCATATAACTGCTCTACATTTAACATAATTGATCAATAATTAGTGTCAATATGAAGGCTATATCATGACTTGCACAAGTTAAGAATTTTGTGTTGACAAACTATGCTTGAATGAAAAACAAACTATTACAAATGTTTTGGTGGTCTTCTGTTATATTTTTTAACAATATTTAATTTTTATCATGTCATCCGAACAGTGTTATAATAACACTTGTCAATTTAATATATACATTTTGTACCTTAAAAGAGAATTACATCACTGAACCGTATTTGTTAATGTTTGAAAATGTTATCTTGCCTGAATGGCAGAGCAAATAATTTGCAAAGGATTCCCATAGCAACAACATGCAAAAGGGAGATTGACATTGTAAATTTCAACAGATGTTCTAATTAAAGAACTGATTATTATGTAGATATAGACATTTTTGGAAGGAGATACAATTAGAGCATGTGATAATTGTTTCCAAATGAGGTATTATCATAATTTTCCCTAAGGAGATTCATTTTTGCATTCCACACTGCTATCCGATGCTATATAACAGATACTCAAGAGCCAATGGACCTCACAGAAGTAAAATTAATCAATTGTTTTTGTGTGTGTGTGGACATTGAAAAAGAGTAATGAAAGAGAATGGAAGACTCACTTGGGACTACTATATTTAGCTGGTCTTCAGGTTGCACTGAAAATCCATTCTTCTTTGACTCAAGGGGCTGATCACAATTGAAAAGCATCCCTGTGCCCCAACCTACCATGACCCTTAGGGCAGACTCAGAGCCAATCTCCCTGGTAAGTGTTCCCTTTGGAGTCATTTGAAAAAGATGCAATAATTCGGTCACACGCGATATTTGCTGGAGAGTTTTGCTGCTGCTCAAGAAATGCATTTGGTTTGAAAGCGGATGAATTTTACTGATAATGGAGGCCTCAGAGATCATACAATAGCCTTTTCACCACAAAGCTCCGTCTACTTTGCAATCTTGTGATGATTATTCTTTCCTTTTAGAGTTCATAAAAACACATTTGCTCTCACCTTGACGGATAATACTGTCCGTCATAAATTAGGCAGTATGAATTAAGCACAAATTGTAAGCTTTGAAATATTCACATATTTTAGGCGGCACTTCTACCATCCTTTCTATCCCAGAATGCATCTTAGTATTTCATTATATCCTTTACTAAATTTCATCCAAGTAAGTAGTTAAGGAGTCAAACACAAAGACAGCATTGCTGAGCAAATAGGTCCAGTGCACTATAGCTTTTTCTCTTATCCTCCTTTCCACCAACCCCGAGTCACCCACCCCCCAAGTCAACCATTTCAACTCTGTGTGAATAAATGATTTTTTTTCCCATAAGGAATAAAAGTCACCTTCTAGAAATCTCATTTAACAAAAAGTCACAGACAATAAAAGATAAACTCTACATTCAGCCTGCTCACTGAGTAAAGGCTTAGAGAGCACATGGTTAGCACTTTTTAGCTCTCTTTCTCCATCAGCAGAAATAGTTGGAGCCAATAGGGAATACTGGAAAGGAGGATGAAAGGTACTGTATGTGCAACTGTGTGAATTTTGAACTAAACGAGGCATTATAAAAAGGAGACCATTTAAATATTTGGTGTACAATTTAATTCTACTTCAAGATTACATTCCTCCACCGAAATGAATGTGAACCTGCAAATGTCGGTTGATATACTGTATGTTGTGAAATGATTTCATGATTAATTAATCCACGGGATAAAAACTAGATTCTAGGAACAAGGAATGACTCAAAAATCGCAAGTGTTTAGTGATTTTCGGAACTTTGGTTCAAACAGAAGCATGGCACACATAAACCAATAAAGTGTGTTGTTCTGAGCTTAACGCGACTGAATGGGATGATAGGGCAGACGCCCAGGGCCCCATGTTGAAGATGACCGAACAGGACGATTGGGAGGACGTCTGGGATGCCAGACATTGAATGACTTAAGAGGACGATCAGGAACACGGCCGGGACGCCAGGTGTGGGACTATGGAGGTAGATTTGTGTCTTTATCATTCAATCAAAAATAAAAGTTGCTTCAAACAAATAAAAAGTTGCTTCAATCAAAATATATATTTTCAATTGAAGAACACGTCACTTCAATCCAAAAAAATGTGTTTGAATGCAAAAATACATTAGAAACTCAAAAAAATATATTTGAAAACTATTTTTCTTTGATAGAATTTTTTTTTTTTTTTTTTTTTTTTTAAGTCAAGTTTTTTTTTATTGAAACACAATTTTTTGAATGAAGTCATGTAATTTTGTGTTTGGACCGCATTTTGGCTAGGACATTTGTGTATTTATTATTCAATCAAAAAATAAGTTGCTTCAAACAAAAAAATATATTTTTTCAAAAGAAAAATCACTTCAATCAAAATTTTTGTAAAAATTCAATCGTAGAAAAAAAGGTTTGTATGTGAAAAAATATTTGAGACTCAGAAATTCGCATTTGAACACTTTATTTTTCATTCAAACTGTTTTCTTTGATTGAAGCAATCCTTTTTGTGTCTGAGCCATATTAGGGGTAGGACATTTGTATCTAAATCATTCAATCGCAATAAAAGAAATCAAACTTATTTTTAATCAAAGAAAAAAATCATTTGCAAAAATATATATTTTTTAAAATATATATTTTATTTGAAATATATATTTTTGTTATTGAAGTGTCAATTTTTTTGAAAAGCAAAAAGTTTTAAACTTTTTTTTTTTTTAGGTTGGAAAAAGTTTTGAGCAAACTTTTTTTTTGAAGTGGAAAAAGTTTTTAAGGCACTTTTTTTCGATTGAATCATTTTGACACAAAGATTCAACTTCAACGCTAGTTCCGGTGTGTTTGAGTGGCAGCTGATTATGCCAATGGCATAAAAGTATGAAGCAAGAATAATGGCCACCAGGGCTCCACCCAGCCATCGGAGTCTCCTGGAGTCCAAGCCAAATATTTGGCACCGGTACGGGGGTGTGACATTGGCATTTCACCGGAGTACCCGCAACAGTACGTTGCGCTGTCGCGGCACACTGGTCGGACCCCGATATCACCCCCAGGCGTGGAGAACGGCTGTCAAGTGGACGGCCCGCAAATGACACGACACTCATTCAAAGTTGAAGCAACGGGGCTCCCGGTGTGGATGCTAAGTACATAATTCCACACGAGTGTATTCATAGTTTTATTACCTTCAGTGAGAATTTACAATATCAATAGTCATGAAAATAGAAAACGCACGAATGACAAGGTGTGTCCAAACTTTTGGCCTGTACTGTATGTAAAGCACACGGTAGCTCTGGATGCTAACGATCTACATTATTATATTGGAATAAGTTTGCTCACGCGATACAAAGACTGGAGTTCTCGACAGCATACGCTCTCTTGCTACGATGTCATTGAGAAGCACTTGCCGCAAGTACACCACCCGTTTTGCCCAACTCTTGTCTTATCCCGTCTTTCCTGCTCTGCATTTTGCCTTTGCTGCTCTTCTTGTGAAAAACCTTGAGTGCTGTCCTGCTCATCATTTTTCTGCTCTGCTTCGAATTGGAAGGGCAGAACCGACGACATGTTGGTGCAGCTAACGAGTGACATTGTCGAAGTACGGCAGCACTGCCATGTGACGTCACCGACCAGAGTGGATTGCGCAGTCAACAACAACGGTGACCTACTAGTTTAAAGTTATATAAAAACAAAAAAATTAAGAGAGGTTTGAATATTAACGTTTATCTATTAAGAACTGCAACTGTTAATGTCAGTGGTCCCCTTTAAAGGAATAAACAACTATAGTGACATTTGCAGGTTATCTCATGTCAAATGCCCGGCCCACATTATTGTTTCTGATAACAGTTGCAAGTGCAACAAACAAGCTAACAGTTATGAATTTACGATTGTAAACCATAGGAAAAACACATTTAACACAACCATTCCTTTGTCTGGCATACTGAGGAATGTTTACAATTAATGTCCACCGTTTTTAATTTACTTTAGAAGGACTCCTTACATCGTCTTTTCAATTCAAATGAACAGTGCCTTTTCCCATAGGAGCAGCATTTGGAACTATTTTCGAGTGATCAAATGTCCTCATTTGCACGGACATGTCCACTTTTTACATTCTTTCCAGGGCGTCCGGTGGGGTTTAATAAATTCATGAAATGATGTCCGGTTTTCATTATTTTTCACGGGACCAATTAGCGTGTATTGAAATTGACTGACGCTTTGCACAGAATACTACGGTACTGTGCTGCCTGGTGTCCCCAGTGACCCTGTCCAGTGGTTTGTTTCTGCTGTGCTCAGTAACAGAGAAAACAGACGTCGGAGCAGTGTTCTATCGTCCCCAAAGTGCTAAAACAAGAAAAAAACTAAAGACTAAAGTGACTTATTTTGTTTTGTTTTGTTCTTGAGAGGCAACGGTTACATTATTCACTGGAGAGCGAAAAGAGCTTTTTGTTAATAGCTGTTTTTACTACAGAAGAGATATTATTTAGAACATTATTTCAAATTATTTGTACAGTAAAAATTGAAAAGACAGCTATTATTTTGTTCAAGGATGATTCGTTAATACAGAAGAGGCATTTTTTTTTTTTCAATTATTATTTCCTTCCAGCTTTTTAACATTATTGTTCTGTTAGGGAATATATCAAAGAGATAAGGCATCTTTCAGTGAACTTTGAGTAAAATTTAAGTATCTCGAGCTGGGCTAATAGTCCTCTTTTTGTAAATCAAAATAAAGTCATCCTTAACGATTGGAGGCTCCGTCACCCAGAAGTTGGCGGCAAGGTACCAACTTGTACTAACTGTCTTTGAAAGCATCCATTCACGTCTACCATCTCACCCGATTACATTTTCCAGCAGATTCGTCCAATAAGTGATGAGTGTCCTTTTTGACTAGGACCTACATCTTCCGGTTTGTTGCAAACAGTGAGTTGTTTTTTTAATTTGGCATTGTGTTTTTTTTTTTTTTTTTTTTTTTAATTGTGCTTTCTGATTTGTTATTTTGTTTTGTGATTTTTAATTAGCCATTGAGTTCTTTGAATTGTAATGGTGTGCTTTCTGATTTGTTGTTTAGTGATTTTCAATTTTGTTTTATATTTTGCAGTTTTTTTAGTGTGTGTGTGTGTGTGTGTGTGCGTGTGTGTGTGTGAATTCATGCTTTCTGATTTGTTGTTTGGTTTTGTCTTTTGCTGCCATTTTGTTTTGCACTTTAGGACCACCATACATGTTAAATGTAATCATATTTCTTTAATATTTAGTATTCAACTTTATATTAACACAGTAGTATAAAAACCAAAATGAGACCATTTTTAACAGAAAACCTGTAACCGTTCTTTAACACAAAGTAGTAACAATCATGACCACGGTTACCTTGGTAACTGTGTGCTCAAGTAGTGAAAAGTGGCATGGAAATACCAAAGCTATTCAAAGTCACGTTGAGTACAGCTGATTGAAGATTAGCAGACTGAAGAGGGAATAATTTGTCGACAAAATCCAATATTGTATTTGATTCTATTATAGGTAAAACTCTATTTTTCCATTGTATCAATTCTATAAATAGAATATTTTTATTGTCGCCTTGCTGTAGTCAAGAAAAAAATCTTGATGGCAATTCTTTAATTTTTCAATATACTACCATAATACTATATATCCACCTTAATTTACTCACAAATAGTCCTGTTCAACAGTAAGCACTTCTGTGTTTTGGGACATCATTACTCAATGGCTTTGCAGTTGCCACGGCTTTAGCAATAACGCTATTTCTCTTAAGTGTTCCTTGTTTGCCACTATTGAGAAAAGGATTAGTGAGATGACCAGATCAAACTCTCGGTAGGGATTCTTAACCATTAGAATAGTACAGGGAATGTACTATTCAGCAGCTTACCTAACTTATGTTCTGCTGCCCTCCTATATTGCCCTTCTCCTATATTGTTGCTAACAAATACTTATTCCAATCCTGATTCTAGCCTCTACTTGTCCTTGCCACAACTTCATTGTGTGACTTATCAACGTTATCTTTCTGCAGTTCAACTACTCTGCACATCACCCTTATTCTTAAAATGGAGACTAACACACTTTTTTTTCTTCTCACCCTTGCTTTGAAAGACTCATTTTTCCATTTTCTCCGCACTTCAAACAGATGTACCGTAATTTTCGGACTATAACGTGCACCTGATAATTAGCCGCCACCCACCAAATTTAACATGAAAATGGCATTTGTTCAAAGATAAGCCTCACTGGACTATAAGCCGCAGCTGTCCTCACTCTATTATGGGATATTTACACCAAAAGATATTAACCGGTAACACTATATTTGACAGCGGCATCAAAAGACTGTCATAAGATTAAATGAACCACCATGAAGCTTTGAACCAATTGGCTGCAAATCTTCATTGCTTCAAGTAGCTTCATTTGGCCATCACTGTTCCCTTGGGGGAGACCGTCAACCTCTGCTGCCACCTTCTGTCAACACTGTTGTCGTCCAACATGCCTCCTAACATGCATTGCAGAAAATAACAATCAAAATTCATGTTATGTTCTAATGATTTCTTCAGTTACTGTTCTAGTTGTTTCATTAATTGCTAGTTATGGTATTTGGTAACACTTCATTTGACAGTGGTACCATAAGACTGTCATAATACCATCATAATTATGACATTACACTGCCATGAGCATTAATGAATGCTTATGACAGATTTCATTTTGTGTCCGGCAAATTATCCCACTTTTTAATGGATGTAAAGATCCGAGCTTGACATAAATGGCGTGACATAATTCATCATGTCATTAATGCCCATGATAGAATCCTGTCATAACTATGATGGTCTGATGGCAGTCTTATGACACCGCGATCAAAGAAAGTGTTAACCCAAATAAAGCAACAAATAGGCCACACTGGACTATAAGCCACAGGATTCAAAATGAGGAAAAAAGTAGCAGCTTACAGTCTGAAAATCACGGTACATCATTTCACTTGCAGTTGATGTACACTGAGTTGTTGAACTGTAGTTTGACGCAGACTCACAGTCAGTCCCGCGAGTGTGATTTATTGGTTAGGTTCTTTGCATAACTGTTGAACAAACAGCTATAGTATATTGAAAAAAGTGTCAAACCAAAGCTGCCGAATTGGCTCCGCACCTATGAAGGACCAGGAATGCAAAAATTCAATAAATACATACACAATTAATAAATAATTAAAAGTGTCATTAAAATGCTTCTATTTCAATATTTATTTATTTATTTATTTCAATATTTATTTCAATTTTTATTTATTTCAATTTATATTAATTTATTTTAAATGTTATTTATTTATTTCAATTTCTATTTATTTATTTCAATTGATATTTATTTATTTCAATTTTTATTGATTTATTTCAATTTATATTTATTTATTTCAATTTTTATTTATTTATTTCAATTTATATTTATTTATTTCAAAATTTATTTCGATTTTTTTTCATTTATTTCAATTTTTATTTATTTATTTCATAATTTATTTATTATTTCAACATTTATTTATTTCACTTTTTATTTATTTCATTCTGGGGCAAATAAGTGGCAAATAAGTGTTTAGTCAACCACCAATTGCGCAAGTTCTCCTACTTGAAAAGATAAGAGAGGCCTGTAATTATCAACATGGGTAAACCTCAAACATGAGAGACAGAGTGTAGAAAAAAAACAGAAAATCACATTGTTTGATTTTTAAAGAATTTATTTCCAAATAAGAGTGGAAAATAAATATTTGGTCACCTACAAACAAGCAAGATTTCTGGCTGTCAAAGAGGTCTAACTTCTTCTAACGAGGTCTAACAAGGCTCCACTCGTTACCTGTATAAATGGCACCATTTTTAACTCATTGTCAGTATAAGAGACACCTGTCCACAATCTCAGTCAGTCACACTCCAAATTCCACTATGGCCAAGACCAAAGAGCTGTCGAAGGACACCAGAGACAAAATTGTAGACCTACACCAGGCTGGAAACACTGAATCTGCAATAGGTAAAACGCTTGGTGTAAAGAAATCAACAGTGGGAGCAATTATTAGAAAATGAAAGACATACAAGACCACTGATAATCTCCCCCGATCTGGGGCTCCATGCAAGATCTCACCCCGTGGCGTCAAAATGATAACATGAAGCAAAAATCCCAGAACCACACGGGGGCACCTAGTGAATGACCTACAGAGAGATGGGACCACAGTAACAAAGGCTTGTATCAGTAACACAATGTGCCGCCAGGGACTCAAATCCTACACTGCCAGACGTGTCCCACTGCTGAAGAAAGTACACGTCAGGCCTGTCTGCGGTTCACTAGAGAGCATTTGGATGATCCAGAAGAGGACTGGGAGAATGTGTTATGGTCAGATGAAACCAAAATAGAACTTTTTGGTAGAAACACAGGTTCTCGTGTTTGGAGGAGAAAGAATACTGACTTGCATCCGGAGAACACCATACCCACTGTGAAGCATGGGGGTGGAAACATCATGCTTTGGGGCTGTTTTTCTGCAAAGGGACCAGGACGACTGATCTGTGTAAAGGAAAGAATGAACGGGGCCATGTATCGAGAGATTTTGAGTGAAAATCTCCTTCCATCAGCAATGGCATTGAAGATGGGACTTGGATGGGTCTTTCAGCATGACAATGATCCCAAATACAAAGCCAGGGCAACAAAGGAGAGGCTTTGTAAGAAGCATTTCAAGGTCCTGGAGTGGCCTAGCCAGTCTCCAGATCTCAACCCAATAGAAAATCTGTAGAGGGAGTTGAAAGTCCGTGTTGCCCATCGACAGCCCCCAAACATCACTGCTCTAGAGGATATCTGCATGGAGGAATGGGCCAAAATACCAGCAACAGTGTGTGAAAAGCTTGTGAAGAGTTACAGAAAACGTTTGGCCTCCGTTACTGCCAACAAAGGGTACATAACAAAGTATTAAGATTAACTTTTGGTATTGACCAAATACTTATTTTCCACTATTGTTTGCAAATAAATTCTTTAAAAATCAAACAATGTGATTTTCTGTTTTGTTTTTTGTTTTTTCCACATTTTGTCTCTCATGGTTGAGGTTTACCCATGTTGACAGTTACAGGCCTCTCTAAAATTTTCAAGTGGGAGAACTTGCACAATTAACGGTTGACTAAATATTTATTTGCTGCACTATATACATATATATATATTAGGGCTGTCAAAATTACCGCGTTAAAGGGCGGCAATTATTTTTTAAATTAATCACGTTAAAATTAGGGCTGTCAAACGATTAAAATTTTTAATCGAGTTAATTACAGCTTAAAAATTAATAATTCGTAATTAATCGCAATTCAAACCATCTATAAAATATGCCATATTTTTCTGTAAATTATATATATATTCTGTAAAATAAATTGTTGGAATGGAAAGATAAGACACAAGATGGATATATACATTCAACATACGGTATATAACGACTGTAGTGGGCATTTCACTCTACTGTCATTTAAATCTGTCTATGCTGTTCTCACGCCGAAGCGTCTTTTTCCAAAGCTCGACAGCTAGTGAACGACGCCTTAACAATCAGACTTCTTCCTTTTTCATCTGATTTATTAATAAAACGTCCTCAAACCACTGTCCTCTTTAGACCGTAGTGAAACTACAAAAAAAAAAGTACACAAGCATTGCATTAGCAACAACGTTAGCTTAGCACGCTATACAGGTTCACTAAACATAAACAAAAAGTGTCTCATACAAAAAATATAACATTTCGCTTACTAACATAATATGTACATTCTTTACAACAACCATACTTACGGACAAATCTTGTCCAAGGATCATATAAGCACAACATTACAACGTTGGTGTCAGCCCGAGACGTCGTGCAGCCATATTGAACTGGCAAGAAAGCAATAAACCATGTCGCAAAGCGACCACAAGAGTTCGCTGTTAGACAGCACAAAAAACTTTGCTGTGAAACTTACCAAAAGGCAGAATACTGTCTGGCATGGGACAGTACTGGACATGTGCGTTAATTGCGTCAAATATTTTAACGTGATTAATTTAAAAAATTAATTACCGCGCGTTAACGCGATAATTTTGACAGCCCTAGTTAAAATATTTGACGCATTTAACGTACATGCCCCGCTCAAAATGACAGCACAGTATAATGTCCACTTGTTACTTGTGTTATTTGGTGTTTTGTCGCCCTCTGCTGGAGCTTGGGTCGGACTGATTTTATGGGTTTCAGCACCATGGTTGAGCATTGTGAAATTATTGACATCAACAATGGCGAGCTACTAGTTTATTTTTTGACTGAAAAAAATACAAATTTTATTAAAACGAAAACATTAAGAGTGGTTTTAATATACAATTTCTATATCTTGTACTAACATTTATCTTTTAAGAACTACTTGTCTTTCTATCCATGGATCGCTTTAAGAGAATGTTAATAATGTTAATGCCATTTTGTTGATTCATTGTTATAATAAACAAATGCAGTACTTATGTACAGTATGTTGAATGTATATATCCGTCTTTTGTTTATCTTTCTATTCCAACAATATTTTACAGAAAAATATGGGATATTTTATAATATATTTTATATTATTTTAAAGCTGTGATTAACTCGATTAAAAATTTTAATCGTTTGACAGACCTAATATAAAGGTATATATATATATATATATATATATATATATATATATATATATATATATATATATATATATATATATATATATATATTATGTACACACATCACACTATTACGAAATAGCCAATAAGAACATTAATAACGCACATTTCTCTACTAAAACTGACAATAAAAGTTTATTACATTATCCTGTATTGTTCTATAATTTATTTTCTTATCCTATAATTTTTGACTGTTATTGAATCATATAACATTGTATACATACAATGGGTGTAGCGAGAGGCTTCACAAAACCATAATTAGGAAGAAAAAGAGTGGGGAAAAAAAGAGTTAACAGGTTAATTCCTCTTCAGTCACCCCCATTTGGTATTTTCATTCTTATCTAGTCACTCAGGTGTATACAATACACCAAGACTTGGTGTTCAGTGATGCATTTGTAATGGTGGTCCATGTCGTGAGATCAGTCACTGGTGTCTAATGGATGCTGTGCTTCAAAGGAAGACTGGTTATTACACCAAGAGAGCTAGTCAGAAACACTTGTCTTCTGGGGAAATGTATACTGTGAAAGGACTAAAGTACACGTTTAACACATCTTACGCTTTTGTTCCAACACTGTAACCTCTTTTATATTTAGCTCAACTTTTTGTTTATTTCTTTTACATAGCACTACAGGGACAAAATACATTTTCATCCAAGGAATATGTAAAATCTTCCCATCGTCTCTATTTCACTTTTAACAGGACGTTTTTTTTTTTGTGTGGGTTTTTTTTTCTTTTTTTTTTTCTTGTGCTTATATTTAAATATGACACGTCATTCAATATTGAAGTCATTCATTCGTTATCAGTTTATTACTATCCATCTTGCTTAATTAGTGTCTACCCTAAGCTGATGGCTGTGCTGGTTTTGTCATATTCATACATAGTATTTTACACATTGCGAATCAAGAAAAGGAAATAAGTCTATAAGTCTTGAACATATTTAATTGACAGTGACTTTTGCTAATCATATTCATCAGCTATTCATTAGATTTTAACTCGGCAGCCTTTTTTGGGGTCAGGTTCACATACTGTAAATAATATGATTGAGAGAGAAGGTGAAATACTGTACATTCGTTTGTTTCCAATTTTAACCATACAATCAATGTGGTACATGTCTTCTGGGGGGTTAAGCAGATATGGTTCGTTGTTGTTAAAGTTTACAAATGTGACAGCATACAGGAATACATGCATACCAATGCATACACTACACCATGGACATGTGGTACTTGCTGCAGTCATTGAGCATATGGAGCACCGAGATACAGAGGTGATCGCAAAATGAATTTATCATTGTAAGTTATTATCATGCATTTGGTGCTGGGAAGAATCTCATACTCCATTTTTCACTTGTGTTTTATAATCCCACTAAAAATAGGAAGATGGGAAAAGAACCCCGATTAAATAAGCTTGCAAACTTGGATAGGTATTTTTGAAATATTGTAAATGTTCGGCCTGATTACACATTAGAATCCATTTTATTAAAAAAAAAAAAAAAAAGAAAAAAAATCATTTTCTTTTTTCTTTTTGTTTTTCTTTTACTGCACACTTTCTCCACACTGAAATGAATATGTTTGTAATAAAGGTAGGTGACTAAGGCTATGCTCATACTGCAAGTCAATTCTCATTCTAACCCTTCGTTACTCGTGGACAGCGCTGATTAATTATATTAATTTATGTCAGACTAATTGTTGACTGAAGGTTCCAAGTAAGCCTGTAGAGGGAGTTAGGTAGTCATAGTTAATTTTGAACTTGATTTTATTTATTTATTTGTAAAGTGTTTCGTTATTACTCCTTTGTTGACTGTATGACAAAGATACCCCCCCCCCCATAAACACACAAACACACACACACAAACTAAAAAAAGAAAAATAAGGACAAACTATTCAATGTGCTCAATTATGAATATGATCGATGGGGTGTATAACCATTTTGATCCTTTACTTTCAAGGAAACGAAATACTTCAAAAGTTCAGACTAGTCAATTTTTTATTTATAGCCCTTAATAATCAAAAACAATCCCAAAGGGCTTCACAGGCAAATGCCTATTAGCAAACAGTAAACATTCATTCATTCATTCATTTTCCATGCCGCCTTTCCTCACATTAAATATTAATGAAATAATGAACAGTAAATCAGAGAAGATAATTATTTGAATTGAAATCGTTATTAAAAAGCTATATTTTCAATCAATTATTACATCAACGTCGGTTATGTCATCTTGCTGTCTTTGGTGGTGAGTCTTATCCCCATGTTGTTTTTGTTGTATTAAAAAAATAATAATAATAATAATAATAAAATCAATGTTATTTATATTTCCCTTTAAAAATACCTAAGAGGTCCTCAAGAAAATACATGATGGACATAAATGGCAGGAAAGTACTATACAATAAAATTGAGGCGGAAAAAAATATGTCACGCTAAAAGTCATTCAAACAAATATAACAAAATCAACCAGGAAAAATCTGAACACATTAAAACCTTAAAAAAACAGGCTAACCTAGTCAGGAGAAAAATCTAGTCTAAAATTTTTATACAGTGGGGAGAACAAGTATTTGATACACTGCCGATTTTGCTGGTTTTCCCACTTGCAAGCCATGTAGAGGTCTGTAATTTTTATCATAAGTTCTCTTCAACTGTGAGGGACGGAATCTAATACAAAAATCCAGAAAATCACATTGTATAATTTTTAAATAGTAAATTGGTATTTAACTGCATGAAATAAGTATTTGATACATTACCAACTAGTAAATATTTCAGCTCATAGTTCTTTTTTAAGAACCCCTCCTGTTTTCCACTCATTACCGGAAGAAACTGCACCTGTTTGAACTTGTTACCTGTATAAAAGACACCTGTTCACATGCTCAAACAAACAAACTCCAACCTCTCCACAATGGCGAAGACCAAAGAGCTGTGTAAGGACATCAGGGATAAAATAATAGACCTGCAAAAGACTGGGATGGGCTACAGGAAAATAAGCAAGCAGCTTGGTGAGAAGGTAACAACTGTTGGAGCGATTATTAGAAAATGGAAGAAGTTGAAGTTTACGGTCAATCTGCCTCGTTCTGGGGCTCCATGCAAGATCTCACCTCGTGGGGCATCAGTGATCATGAGGAAGGTGAGGGATCAGCCCAGAACTACACGGCAGGACCTGGCAATGACCTGAAGAGAGCTGGAACCACAGTCTCGAAGAAAACCATCGGAAACACATTACGCCGTCATGGATTAAAATCCTACAGCGCACGCAAGGTCCCGCTGCTGAAGCCAGTGCATGTCCAGACACGTCTGAAGTTTGCCACTGACCATCTGGATGATCCAGAGGAGCAATGGGAGAAGGTCATGTGGTCGGATGAGACCAAAATTGAACTTTTTGGTGTAAACTCGGCTCATCGTGTTTGGAGGAAAAAGAAGGATGAGTACAACCCCAAGAACACCATCCCAACCGTGAAACATGGAGGAGGAAACATCATTTTTTGGGGCTGCTTCTCTGCCAAAGGTACAGGACGACTGCACCGTATTGAGGGGAGGATGGATGGGGCTATGTATCGCCAGATCATGGCTGACAACCTCCTTCCTTCAGTGAGAGCCCTGAAGATGGGTCGTGGCTGGGTCTTCCAGGATGACAACGACCCAAAGCACACAGCCAAGGCAACTAAAGAGTGGCTCCGTAAGACGCATCTTAAGGTCCTGGAGTGGCCTAGCCAGTCACCAGATCTGAACCCGATAGAAAATCTATGGAGGGAGCTGAAAGTCCGTGTTGCCCGGCAGCAGCCCCGAAACCTTAAGGCTCTGGAGAAGATCTGCATGGAAGTGTGGGCCAAAATCCCTGCTGCAGTGTGTGCAAACCTTGTCAAGGACTACAGGAAACGTTTGGTATCTGTAATAGCAAACAAAGGTTTCTGTACCAAATATTAAGTTCGATTTTTGTGACGTATTAAATACTTATTTCATGCAATTAAATGCAAGTTTATTATTCAAAAATCATACAACGTGATTTTCTGTTTTTTTTGTATTAGATTCCGTCCCTCACAGTTGAAGAGAACTTATGATACAAATTACAGACCTCTACATGCTTTGCAAGTGGGAAAACCAGCAAAATTGGCAGTGTATCAAATACTTGTTCTCCCCACTGTATGTCGCTAATGGAATAGTGGTACATTTCCCTGACTTTGTCACAAGCAGCTTGGGCTTAATTCCCACTCAGTGGCAGTGTGAATGTGTGCGTGCGTCTGTCTCTGTGTGCGCCCTACGACTGACTGACAACTAGTTTAGGGAGTAGTCCACCTTTTGATGTAAGTAAGCAGGAAGGGCTCGAGCACACAGTGACCCTGACAAGGATACATTTTTGTTGAAAATGGATGGATCTGTATATTTTGTTGTTTTTACATTTGTGCTATTCTGTCATTTATCCCCAACTAGCTGTCTGGAGGCAGCTCGCTTAATCAGCCACACTGTGGTGTTCTGCACCTTCTCCCATTCCATAGCCATACAGTAAATCTCCAACTCGTTTCCTTTGTTTGGTCAAAAAAAGTGGACAGAACTAAATTTCACTGCAGTCTGTTCATACATCTGAATGTTCACCACTGGAATATTTGTAAATCAGAGTATTGTATTTTAGCCCAATGCCTGACATGAGATTAGTCCAATGTGTACCTTGTCATACCTGTGACCCCAAAAAGCAATAGATGGAAACATGGATAAATTGTGAATGTGTTTTGCTCATGTTGTTAAAATTCACATCAGGACCGACACTACATATGTTTACAAGCATGTGTTTGGGGGATTTAACTGCAGAGCACAAAGGGATTAGGCACAAGGTTTCTTTTGAGGATCTTTACCCAATTAACTTAATCATTCCCATGCCTGATAAACACAAAAAGAACAGGTCACATTGATTTTCTTGGGCTGGATGTTCTCTATCTCTGCCTCCATCTTTCCGTTTCTATCCTTCTTTGTACCCATACATACTGTATATTTCTTGGCAGATTTACCAATGCTTCAGAAAACCTTTACACATCGGCAGAATATCCTTATTTCAAATATCTGACAAGCCCGCAAAAAGCATTCATTCAGGTTTCTTTGCAGTCTGTCATCAGTAAAAAGGTGCCTGCAAACTCTGCTAAATTCTGAATGACAATGTGTAAATATCCACAATAAATGGCTAAAGAAACATGAGTATAAAGAAGAAAAAAAAATACACCTACAGTATTTTTCTCAGACTGTTGCAGCCTTAGTAAGAAGGTTTTTCCTTTTCTTTTTTTTTTTTTTTTGTTAACCAATGTTGTCAGAGGTAGATACAACGGCAAGGGAGGCTGACCTTGCATGTTGAGTTAATTGAGGGTACATGAAGCCTTGGTAGCATACAGAAACTAATTATGTTATTAGGTGCAGATGCCACTATTTGTCTTGCACTTTTCAAGTTTAACTGAGCATATACAAACATGAACATATGGACATAACCACTAAGAGATAAAGCAGCTAAAGGCCCTTGGGCTCGCATACGCACACACGAACACAGAAGCTTTGTAATCTGTTTGTGTGCTGTATACATATGCAGCGCACACAAAACTCCACTCTCTTTGGAACTCCAATAGTAAATATGGAAACAGATTGGCCCTAAAAAAACAAAAAAAAGTAGTAATACTCTACCTCTAAAACAAAACACTGACTAGACTTCTTGGTATGCTTTTGCCATATTCTAGAAATGCCCAAGCTGCTTCTGCAAACACTAGCACATATTACAGATCTGTGTAAATCTAATGCTTCAATACAAAGATTTGATGTGTACTGAATTGACAATACACATTTATAGTTTGTTGTGGTTAACTTGACATTGTATGTGTTTAACTTTTAAATGGATAATACCTAAAGATTTCAATTCAAAATAAGAAATGAAACATGTACAATCTCACTTTTACGGTGGCCCTGAAGTGCAAAACACAACGGCAAATCAAAAAACACAACGGCAAATTAAAAAATAAAACGCCAAATTAAAGAACAAAACTGCAAATCACATAACAAAATAACAAATTAAAAAACAAAATGCCAAATCACATAACAAAAAACAAATTAAAAAAACATAACTGCAAATCACATAACAAAAAAACAAATTAAAAAACACAACACCAAATTAAAAAACACAATTGCAAATCACATAACAAAAAAACAAATTAAAAAACAAAACGCTAAATCACATAACAAAATAACTAATTGAAAAACACAACGCCAAACAAAAAAACACAACTGCAAATCACATAACAAAAAAACAAATTCAAAAACACAACGCCAAATTAAAAAACACAATTGTAAATCACAAAACAAAAAAACAAATAAAAAAACACAACGACAAATCACATAACAAAATAACAAATTAAATAACACAACGACATTTCGCCAACCGGAAAAGGTAGGGACCGGTCAAAATGTTAACTCATCGCTGATTGGACGAATCCACCGGAAACAGTACGCTCATCGTAGATTGGACGAGACGGAAGACTCGACTGCTAGACGGCGCCTACCAGCAGA
Source organism: Corythoichthys intestinalis (assembly GCF_030265065.1). NCBI lineage: Eukaryota > Metazoa > Chordata > Actinopteri > Syngnathiformes > Syngnathidae > Corythoichthys > Corythoichthys intestinalis. The sequence continues at coordinate 48,011,815 of NC_080399.1, forward strand.
GATAGTTACTGCTCGCTTTTGGTTGAAGTTCAACATTTGGCCAAAAATACGTAAAACACAACTGAATTCTTGAAGTATAATGCATTGCCAGACCTGTGGAAAGCAGTTGGTGGAATCTTCACCTAATTTTTGCAGCGGCTGTGACAAGAGGCTTCGAGAAGTTTCTAATGTCAATGACGCAGAACGTCCTTCGAGTAAGTAAAACAGTGCAGTATGACTTTCTTTACCTCTGTAAAACGATACATACATTTACCGGAGAAAGCTAACACTATTCATTCGGTTACCAGGCCTTAATAAAATTTCCTTGACATGTCCTAATTATGCACTTTCATTTTGGGAATAAAAGCATGGTGTAATGCATGCCAATCAAATGATCATACTGCATTGTTGCCATTCTTATTTCAGAGAAAGTTGCAGCCGTTTCCCTGGAAGAAGTTCTGATGTTCACTACAGGGTTAGCAGCATTTCCACTAGCCCCTTCCACGCTTCGAGTTCTTGACACTCACGGTTCCACTCGCCAACACTTGTGCCAATACACTAGCCACGTTTACATGCTGACTTTTATTCATACCGATTCAAATCATTCCGAATGGAAATTTCAGATCAGCTGTTTACATGTCACTTCATCTATTCCGATCCATCGTTTACATGTGTCTGCCTTTATTCCGAAAGGACGTTTGACAACTGCCGTCTGACATGCGCAGATTAATCAAAACAAAGCGTCACGTTGCAAAACATGGAGATCGATCGTCAGAGTGCTGCTGTTTTAACTTTAACCCACTTGTTATGTTTGTGGGGTCGTATCCGCTTCTGCTGTTTTGCTCTTTTGCCTTGTAGTAGCCGGTTGTCAGCGTTTTCCACCGATTTCTAATCTGGTCAACGCTCCGGTCTATTCCGGCTTCGTGTAACCTCTCGTGAACTTTTTAAAATAGTTCACTGTTCCTCGTTTTACGCCCGTCTAAGCGAGCAATTATATTCAATTCTTTTAAAGTTTGAATTAAATACAATCTTTCCGCCGGACTCCAATTAGGTGCGCTGTGCTTGGAAGCCATGTTGCAAGTGACGTTACTTACGTCACCAAGTGACGTCACCACGTCAGTACGGAGCATGTGCAGAAAGAACGCAACCAGACACCATTCCGCTTCCCTGTTTACATGACATAATGTTACTTCTAATCGGTTTGGGAAAAGGAATATTCCACCCCTGTGAATCGGAATGAAATTCCATTCGGTTTGGGCCTGTTCATTCCGAATGAGGTGTTTATATGGAACACATTTATTCGGTTTGAACAAATATTCCGATTGTAATTGGAATATTTGGCTCCATGTAAACGTGGCAATTGTCAGCTTTATTTTAAGACACATATGGTGTCTTCAAGCAAAACATGGACTTTGGAATCCAGAATTCACCTGGATTTGTGTGTTTTTAATGTACTGTATTTACAATGTTTTTTGTGTGACGTTTTGAGAAACATCTTATGAAATTTTTAAAGTAACAACTCACTGCCATTGACGACGCTAGATGTCAAATCTATTGAAATGGGAGGGTTAGCAAAGGAATGGATGTTTATTCTGTCACCCTACCTATTTTAAATGGATAATATGTCTGCTGGTGATATTTAAATTCAGAGCAAAAGTATGAAAAGAGCCACGTGGTTATACGTCTGTCATTGTCAATGGCACTCAGAGTTTAGGATTTGTCTAATTCTTTTTCCACTACTGCATGTTAGCCAAGTAGTAACCCCCTCCACCTTAAGAGTTCTGAGGTTGTGGACTCAAATGTTGACTTGTCTGTTTAGTGTATGTTATTCTGTTTATTAATAAGCCAGTTCTCACCACGTACTGTTGACCGGTGTTCGGCGATTCCTTACTACGCGGCGAAACGTTCTACACAATGCTCAGCGCGCTTGGGCAAGCATTGGTATGGGGGGCCGTTAGGGACATAATTCAGGATTACCTTTCACACACACTTATCAAACGTTCTCACACACTCTATTGAAACATTTTCTGCGCACGTATAGATGTGAGATTCTCGCACGCATACATGTGATATTCACGCACACATACATATGAGACGCGTGCACGAATACATGTGAAATATTTTTTGCGCACGCATATGTATGAAATCCTTGCACGCTTACATGTGAGACCCGCGCGCGCATATATATGAAATCCTTTCACGCTTACATGTGAGACCTGCGCGCGCATGTATATGAAATCCTTTCACGCTTACATGTGAGACCAGCGCGCGCGCATATATATGAAATCCTTTCACGCTTACATGTGAGACCAGCGCGCGCGCATATATATGAAATCCTTTCACGCTTACATGTGAGACCAGCGCGCGCGCATATATATGAAATCCTTTCACGCTTACATGTGAGACCTGCGCGCGCATGTATATGAAATCCTTTCACGCTTACATGTGAGACCAGCGCGCGCGCATATATATGAAATCCTTTCACGCTTACATGTGAGACCAGCGCGCGCGCATATATATGAAATCCTTGCACGCTTACATGTGAGACCAGCGCGCGCGCATATATATGAAATCCTTTCACGCTTACATGTGAGACCAGCGCGCGCGCATATATATGAAATCCTTTCACGCTTACATGTGAGACACTCACGCGCATGAATGTGAAATCTTTGCGCTTATACATGTGAGACACTTACGCGCATACATGTGGAATACTTTTTGCGCACGCACACATGTGAAACAATATTTTGGGTGCCATGTTTGTACTACATGTCGAATCCATTTTGACTGGGAGTGGATGGAAAGGAAGATCGGATGTCTAACACTGTCATTACCAGCCGTGAAGTTAAAGCTGGCAGTATTTTTATGCTCCTAAATGTTTCCCATTCAGAAACAGCTCTAACTGTCAACACGTTGCAAAAATGAAACCTAGGTGGCTCAGGGTGCGTCATTGAGATTCGGCGTCTGTTGTTGTACGGCTGGCGCTGCATTAACTTACCATCACTTCCAGCGAATGTCGACGGAACGTGGGTCCAGAGCATAGCTGCAATCAGCACGAAGTACCGCAAAATATTTGCATAAATATATAGAAATAATGTATATATATACACATACATATATACACACATACACTATACAGGGTGATGAAAAAAAGAATGGGCCAAAACCATTGTGGTAAATTGGGGGGGCAATAACTACATTGACACAAGTATTGTATATTTTTGTTTTTATTTCATGCTTTACAAGTGCTCAATGTGACCACCAGCAGCATCACAGACAATCAAGCCGATATGACTTAATTCGTTAAGATTACTTACTTGTTAAAGTAAAAAAAAAAAAAAAAAAAAAAGTAAGTACTTTATTTAATTAAAAATGTAATAATTTCAGTCTATTTCAATAATTTTGAAATGAATAAATGCGTGATGATTTTGGCACATTGATTTTTAATCACCCTGCACATACATCATATATATATATAAACATATTATATACATATTCACTATATAAAATTATGTACACATAATATGCGGTCAATAAACTATACTGCGACATTTTATTCATAAACTGTAATACTGTCTTGCATCTGTGAATAAACACACAATTTGCACTTCAGCCTCCAAGGCATATTTATTTGGCAATTGGAAACGAGGTGGGGGGTGCAACACTTTTATTTTTTTAAATATTTCAAAATACAGTTCCAATGGACTTCTTCAAATTTGAAATTTTACCTTTTTCATCAATCATATGCGAACTGATATTGACTATCAAACCATACTCGGTGTAGTAGTTAAAGTTAAAGATACATTTTTATATACATACTCATTAACTTAAGTACTGGGGATGGGGCAAGTTAGTAGCTCACATGTTGTTTACTGAATTCTCATCTCAGAAGCGAAACAAACATTATTTCTTTTACACATTTTAAACAACAAACCAACCAAAACAATACTGCGCTCAAACCAGTGTGGTATAAATAAATATAATAAAAATTATTTGTTGTTGTGTGGGACATTTCCAACACCGTATATCCAGGTCTGCTCGCGTTGTCGTTGAAGAACTGGTTCCACGATGCTAGGCTAGCTGCAAAGGCTACCCCACGATACATCGGCGTGCCCGGGCATCTGTCTCGGAGTGCCCGCGCGGCGTGCGAGAACTATACCACCGAGCCACCAATACTTGCAATGGAAGACGGGCGGCACGCTGAAATGAATAATCAAAGGGAACACAAAGAAACAGACGAGCATTGGCACCCACATCGTATTCATACCGTCATTGAGTGACAATTCATCCCGCGCTTCCTTGGTCGAAATCGATAAGAAACCTGGATTCGTCCACAATAGCGTCCCGAGGCCTCCATTTCACTGGGCCAAACACCGGAGGAACAGTCGACGCCCACGTCAATTGCGTCAGAAGCTACAATGTAGCTTATTGGTCAAACTAACGTCACCCCCTCACGATTTTACAAAATAAAAGCAGGCACATTATGTTAAATAGGAAAAGGGTGATTTTACACACCAAAAAAAGGTCCACGACACATATTTAGATGATATATATGTATTTATTCTATTAAGAATGTTGCCAAGCTTGAATGATGCTTTATACAAGTAAAAATATATCGCTTCCGCCGTAAATACTTTTATTTTGAAAAGGACCAGTACAGCTTCCTACTATAAAATGCCTCGTATACTATCTACTGAAATGCCGTGCACTGTCATTTGTGAGATGCTCTTCTACACACAAGTGAGATTCTGTGCAGTCTCATTACTGAGAGCCTCTTATACACACAAGTGAATAACCTCTCACACATAAGACTGAAAAATATCTCACATTCCTTGGTCAAACGTTCGTATAAATGCATGTGAAAACATCTGTACAGATACGTATGACTTAAAAAGCTATCAGACATAAGTCTCGGTAATTATAAGTATGGGGGTAATTATAAGTATCCACATTGATGCATGCCATTGAATTATAATAAATTGAATGGTTGAATAATCAAGAAAGCAAGATATTTTCATTAGCACATATATTTTAAGCTTGATAAAGATAGATCTAAATAAAGTTTAAGATTTTTTTAGCATTATTGAATAAATTATATTGTGTGTTTTAAACGTGGCATTAAAAAACAACAACAATAATATTACATTTTATTTTTAGGTGTCTTTCAGGACACTCAAGATTGCCGTACAAGGTAAAAGGTAAAAAATAAGTTAAAATACACACATACAGATAAAACCCACAACAATGTTAAATTAAAAAGAATAATGGAATTATGAGGAAGAAAGCCTGTCTGAATAAATATGTTTCAAGATGTTACTTGGCTGAGATTGTAAGGAAGTCCAAAGTATTGTGCGGCCTCATCAACATCAAATTATAATCGATATAAGGGTCAGCAGGGATGAAATCGAACTACATATTCACACACATTCAGTACTAGCCTACATTCTATAATGAAGTGGAACACTGATAAAGGTATAGTTTATGGTTTTTATTTAAAACTGTATTTTTGATGACTGCTGTTAGTTAAAACGTCCACTAGATGGCATTATATGATCTTGCATTGCACTAAAACCAGGTATATGAGCGTTGCATTTTGGGAAATGAAGATGCTATGAACGCTAATGGAGAAAACGCTAACGCTAGCGCGACCTCTTTCAAACCAAAGAAAAACTGGTAATGGTTTCGAAAAAACATATTTCAATTTCATGTACGCGAAACCATAAAAGGTTGATTTTGTTGCAGACGAGTTCCAGACTGCTCTAATCAGCGAATTACATCTGAGTTCTGTGTGATACAAGTGTCTGGTGAGTTGCTATGCTTTATGCTACTATGCAAGAGGATATGTCATAGACACGTTTTCCTGTAGAGTTGAGTTACAAGATATTGTGTCTTTTCTTTGTCTAAAAAACAATTGGAGGAAATTGGAAATATAGTAAGATGTTATTTTTTCAAATACAAATAAGTTAATGTTGTATGTTGATGCATTTTTGGAAAGTATTATCGATAGGTGGGCTAGTATCAGTCACTGTACAATTCATGAACAAATAGTTAAATGTGGGAAACGACCAATTTTGACCAGTATTGTAGGTTATACTTGCCATGCTGTACATTCTATGGTTGGTTGAAAATTAAGTTCTTGATATGCAGATTGTTTGTTTTTAATTGCTGGATCTACATCTGACAGACAGAATTGATGTCAAGGAGGATTCGGCCTGATTCAATGAGGGATTGAGGACCAATTTTTTTCAACTTCAGCCAACTGTTGGAGCATCACCCAAAGCAGATAAGGTCACCTTCACTACAAAATTCTTCACACAATATACAGTCACACTATCCCGATAGTACACACATACACTGAATAGTACAACAGACATTGAGGCACAGCAGCAAAAGACTTTGAAGGGACTGTTCAAATTCAATATTTTTTATTTAGATAGTTTGTGTATATTTTGGGGATTATATGATTTTGTGAGTTCTGTAGTACTTTGAATAAATGTTGTTGTTGTATTTTCTTACTAGCTGCCCTTGCTCCTTGAGTTGAACCTGTGTATATTACTATTCCATACTTAGTAACATCAAAACAAAATTCTTGTTCACATAAGCAAAAGAAATTACTAGTGGGATGAGCAAATTATTGCTTGGATAAAATATTCTATCACATGCATTAATAACGATAGCAATTTATCTGAAAACTACCAGACTTGCTTTTTTTTTTTTTATTACATTGTAACAAAGCTATCTGTGACAAGTTTCTGTCTTTGGTTTTAAAAAATTAAACGTTAAAAATATCCTTTCCAACCCTTAAAAAAAAAAAAAAAAAAAAAAATCATGTTATGTCTTTACAAGTTTTTGTTTTTTTCACCAACATATCAATACCTCTGGGGTTCTAAGTGGCCTTACCTTTTTGAAAATGTTTCTGAATATTCATAGGAAATATATTATCTTTTAAAAAGTGTGCAGCAATGTATAACACCAAATCTTTCCAATCATTTTTTTCCTGGATAAAACTGTTAAATGAATCTAGAAATAATAGTGTGTATTTCTCTATCATTTTTTATACCGAAATGTAATTTTTGGAAAATTCTATTATTTTTAGCATTACTTTCGGAAAAAAAAAAAAGACTTGTGTAGTTGTGTGAGGTTCTCAGTTATGAGTGTACACGGTATTTTAGTAGACAGTGTAAAAGGGCTGCATATTACGATTCATTATTGGGCCTTTTCCAAATAATACGTTAGTGCGACAGAAGGGATATATACAGTGGGGAGAACAAGTATTTGATACACTGCCAATGGGTTTTCCCATTGGCAGTGTATTTACTTGTATGAAGGATCAGTCAAGTTTGGCAATATTCTTAAAAGTATAAATACATATATAATATAAATATGGGTCATGGACCTGTTTATTTTTGTATAATCACCTTTTTTCCTCTTTAACCTAATTTGCCTGCTTTTATTTTCTAAGGTCGTGGAGGAAAAGACGTTAGTTTGACCAATAAGCTACATTGTAGCTTATGACACAATTGAAGTGGGCGTCAACTGTTCCTCCGGCTTTTGGCACATTTAAATGGAGGCCAGTATCCGGACGAGTCCAGGTTACCTGCTGATATCGACAAAGAGAAGCACAGGATAAATTGCCACTCAGTGACGGTATGAATGTGGGTGCCAATGGTCGTCTGTCTCTTTGTGTACCCTGTGATTAATCATTTCAGCGTGCTGCCCGTCTTCCATTGCAAGTATTGGTGGCTCGGTGGTAGAGTTTTCGCACGCTGCGCGGGAACCCCGAGACTGATGCCCGGGCACGCCGATGCATCTTGGGGTAGCCTTTGCAGCTAGCCTCGCATCGGGGCAACAGTTCCGCTACGACAACGCGAGCAGACCAGGATATACGGTGTTGGAAATGTCCCACACTACAACAAATCATTATTTTATCCACACTGGTTTGAGTGCAATATTGTTGTGGTTGGTTCGTTGTTTAAAATGTGTAAAAGAAATAATGTTTGTTTTGCATGTGGGATGAGAATTCAGTAAAACGGCATGTGAGGGACTAACTTGTCCCCCCCCTCCACAGTACTTAAGTTACTGAATATGTATATAAAAATGGATCTTAAGCTACTATACCGAGTGTGGTTTGATTGTCAATATCAGTTTGCATATGACTGATGAAAAAGGTAAAATTTCAGATTTGAAGAAGTCCATTGGAACTGTTTTGAAATAAAAAAAAACATCCCACCTTGTTTCCAATTGCCAAATATATATGCCTTGTAGACTGAAGTGCAAATTGTGTTTATTCACAGATGCAAGACAGTGTTAAAGTATAAGAATAAAATGTCGCAGTAAGGTTTATTGACCACATATTATATGTACATAATATAATTATATATAAGGAATGTTTGTATATATAATTTATGTTTGTACATATGATGTATGTGTGTATGTGCAGGGTGATTCAAAAACAATGTGCCAAAATCACACATTTATTCCTTTCAAAATCATTGACATAGACTGAAATGATTAATTAAATTGCTAATTTGATAAGAAAGTCTCTTTATCAAGTAAGTTAACAAATTTAGTCATATCAGCTTGATTGTCCGTGATGCTGCTGGTGGTCACATTGAGCACTTGTAAAGCATGAAATAAAAACAAAAATATACAATACTTGTGTCAATGTAGTTATTGCCCCCCCAATTTACCGCAATGGTTTTGGCCCATTCTTTTTTTCATCACCCTGTATAGTGTATGTGTGTATATATGTATGTGTATATATATACATTATTTCTATATATTTATGCAAATATTTTGCGGTACTTCGTGCTGATTGCAGCTATGCTCTGGACCCGCGTTCCGTCGACATTCGCTGGAAGTGATGGTAAGTTAATGCAGCGCCAGCCGTACAACAACAGACGCCGAATCTCAATGACGCACCCTGAGCCACCCAGGTTTCATTTTTGCAACGTGTTGACAGTTAGAGCTGTTCCTGAATGGGAAACATTTAGGAGCATAAAAATACTGCCAGCTTTAACTTCACGGCTGGTAATGACAGTGTTAGACATCCGATCTTCCTTTCCATCCACTCCCAGTCAAAATGGATTCGACATGTAGTACAAACATGGCACCCAAAATATTGTTTCACATGTGTGCGTGCGCAAAAAGTATTCCACATGTATGCGCGTAAGTGTCTCACGTGTATAAGCGCAAAGATTTCACATTCATGCGCGTGAGTGTCTCACATGTAAGCGTGAAAGGATTTCATATATATGCGCGCGCGCTGGTCTCACATGTAAGCGTGAAAGGATTTCATATATATGCGCGCGCGCTGGTCTCACATGTAAGCGTGAAAGGATTTCATATATATGCGCGCGCGCTGGTCTCACATGTAAGCGTGAAAGGATTTCATATATATGCGCGCGCGCTGGTCTCACATGTAAGCGTGAAAGGATTTCATATATATGCGCGCGCGCTGGTCTCACATGTAAGCGTGAAAGGATTTCATATATATGCGCGCGCGCTGGTCTCACATGTAAGCGTGAAAGGATTTCATATACATGCGCGCGCAGGTCTCACATGTAAGCGTGAAAGGATTTCATATATATGCGCGCGCGGGTCTCACATGTAAGCGTGCAAGGATTTCATATATATGCGTGCGCAAAAAATATTTCACATGTATTCGTGCACGCGTCTCGTATGTATGTGTGCGTGAATATCACATGTATGCGTGCGAGAATCTCACATCTATACGTGCGCAGAAAATGTTTCAATAGAGTGTGTGAGAACGTTTGATAAGTGTGTGTGAAAGGTAATCCTGAATTATGTCCCTAACGGCCCCCCATACATTGGCACGTATGCGCACATCGGTTAGAAGTGGCAAGTAAACACTTTTTGTTTTTTAGTACCTTTTCATTGCCTCAAAAATACTTTTTGCATGTATTACCCTTTCATACTTTTTACCATCGTGTTTTTCTGTGTCAGCCTTGAAGCAGTTGACCACATTAGTCACGTAGCGTATTTAAACTGTCCTTATTACATTTAAGTTTTCTTAAGGCATTTTTTTAGTACGTTCTGCCTGTATGCATCTAAACAAAAGTTGAGAGCGCAAGGTAGTACTTTGAGTGTCAAATTCGACTCATGTAGAACGTTTCGCCGATGTACGAAATTTTGGCAGAAACTGGTACTAAAGTTCTGAGAAGCACCTAGCTTTATTTTTTTCTCATGATTTTTAAATCTTTAATAAAGTTTTAATTGAGAGTGCCAGACTTAATTTTTAACTCATTTTTCTAGTATATATGTTTTTAAACATTCAATGTTGCTATGCATGTACTGGAAAATGGTATTCACTAACTGTACATTTTCAAGTCAGCCAATACATACAGAAATTAACAACTACAGGGTGAATACATTTACGCGGAAGTGGCCAAAAATTTAAAATTCTTTGTCCTTAACTTTTTTGGTTTCATAATAAGTACCAGGTAAAATGTTACCATAGCAAGTTTATTGTGAGGAAAGAAAAGTCACATACTATGAGCGAGTTTCAAAAATACTACAACCCAGCTATTTCCTTCAGAGTAAAATATACAATTCTGTGGGTGACTTCCAGTCCTGTGGCCGCTGTAGTCAATGTTGGTGAGCAGCGTGCTGTAGGTATTCTTCAATATTTGGGTCGTTGCACAAGCCTACGGTTTGCCTTGCCTCAGGAAACACATCCAGTTCCCTCCCAACAGGAAATCCACAGTCTCTGGAACCATATATGCAAAATGAGAAAATATGATTAAGGTTTAACCTTACACAGATCAAATTAGACATCAATCTCAGACATCACTACTAAATGAGTTTAAATTGACAGCATTTCCCCCATTTTGTTTGGAAAATCAGTTCTAATGGAATCATTTAACTGTACTAGGGGATACCCAGGACTTGAACTGCATCTATTCATCTTTGTTGCTTCATTTCTAATTGTGTATCATATTGCCTCTGTAAAACCCTTTGAGACTTCTGTTGTGATTGAGGGCTATACAAATAAAATTGAATTGAATTGAATTGAATACTTCGATATATTTCAGAGTCCCAAATAATTGCTTATCATGGATGGAATAGTAAACTGATAGAGAGCACTTATTCTTAAGTTGCTTTACCCATGTATACAATTCACACACTTTGATAGACTAATAATGTGTATATTTTATGATGTAAAATGTCCCGAGGTCTGTTCACATTCTCATTGGAATGGCACAAAGACCCGTGACGCAATTAATAGAATTGCACGCAATTACAGACGGATTGTTGTTTGTTGCGCCACAAGCCAGCCACATTATTCTTTTCGAGAATCCGTACACCCAGAGCCAGGCCAAAGGGTTTAAGTTTATCGTAGCCATCCACGTGCCTGATGTAACTTGGCCCCATGGAGTGGTACGTGCGTCTCACAAACTTTTTGCGAGTATGTCCAATAGGACTTCATACGTATGCCCTAAATAAAAATATTCTTTTATAGCGGCAGCCATGTTCGCATCTTCGGTAAGGCTCATTTTGAAATTCCACGCCAGAAGCGGAGAAACTTCCGTCTTCATCAGTACTACGCTTTCCGGTGGATTCGTCCAATCAGCGATGAGTTAACATTTTGACCGGTCCCTACCTTTTCCGGTTGGCGAAATGTCGTTGTGTTTTTTAATTTGTTATTTTGTTATGTGATTTGTCGATGTGTTTTTTAATTTGTTTTGTGATTTGCATTTGTGTTTTTTAATTTGGTGTTGTGCTTTTTGTTTTTTTGTTATGTGATTTGCAGTTTTGTTTTTTTTATTTGGCGTTGTGTTTTTCAATTTGTTATTTTGTTATGTGATTTGGCATTTTGTTTTTTAATTTGTTTTTTTTGTTATGTGATTTGCAATTCTGTTTTTTAATTTGGCGTTGTGTTTTTTAATTTCTTTTTTTTTTTTGTTATGTGATTTGCAGTTGTGTTTTTTCATCTGTTTTTTTGTTATTTGATTTGGCATTTTGTTTTTTAATTTGTTATTTTGTTATGTGTTTGCAGTTGTGTTTTTTAATTTGGCGTTTTGTTTTTTAATTTGCCGTTGTGTTTTTTGATTTGCCGTTGTGTTTTTTAATTTGCCGTTGTGTTTTTTTTATTTGCCGTTGTGTTTTGCACTTCAGGGCCACCGTACACTTTAGACTGAAAGCAGAATTATGGTCCTTTTCAAGGTATATACTGAACTGTACGTATGTACAGTATATTTTAGTACATACTTCACGTATGGTATTGTATATACAATATTTTATATACTGTTATAGACTTTTAATGAGAACATGACACTTGAGTTGGATTTGTAAGTGACTCCTAATTGCCAAGTCCACGTTTTGCCTCGTTGTGAATCTTGATTACTGAAAAAGATGACATCGGCGAGTGGTTTAAAGAGCATGTAAGTTTATTTGATCTGAAAAGGCTTTACCCTTGCAAGGGTCAGTGAAGCAAGATAATCTTTAACAGACACTATCTACGTGATTGAGCATGGCAATGGAGAAAACGATGTAATGGATGCAGAGAGAGGAACATACAATTCCTGATGGTAGAATATTAGAAATATTATTGTGAGGTACCCAAGGTCAGTCAAATACTAATACAATATGAGTGAATACATTTGGATTGACATTCCCAAAGATAAAGTCCTATTCATTCTTTTAGTTTACAAGTATGATTGAAGTTAGCAGTGCCTGAACTAAGTATAGGCTGTTATACAGTATGTTCTTAGTAAACTACTGTAGATGGATACATTTAAGGTAAATAACAGTCATATCTGCACATCATCGGGCATGCTTTATGGCAGTTTTAAAAAGACGATTTGTGCCCATTAAGGTCTTTTTTTTATAAATTGAGCTGCCAGATTATTTGACAAATTTATTTGTAGCTATATCTCGGAAAGTTTTAGGAGTTCTGCCCTTTGAGGAAAAAAAAAGATAATCTAAAAAACAGTATTGCCTTTGAGCCTTTGTTGTGGGGACTTTCTCCATGAATGGCTTACCAAGGGAGCTTCAAGTCACATTTTTCGGAAAAACAACAAAAAGTTTAATTACCAAATAACAACAGATTACTTTACTTTCTACATGTCAAATGATCTTGTACTTCCTTTTTAAATTGGACATTGTTCACGCTGCAAGCCTAATCCACTTCTACTTAATTTAAGGAAGCTTTTAGGAAATCATCAAAACAATGGAAAGGTGAAGT